>NC_137461.1:242100962-242647723 GCF_964235325.1 Thermobia domestica
ATAGAAGATTGCAGTAAATCTTAACATTATATCGCCTGTCATTTATGTTAACCCGCCCCGCTTCGCTGCGGTCATCCCGGTGCTGGCATATTGTAAAAGTGTCTGTAAAAATAAGCAAATCAATTAAAAAATTTTAAACAGAAGATTCAAGCTATTTTCCGCTGTATATCGCCTGTCATTTATGTTAACCCGCCAAGTGACACGGTCATGCGGGTTGCATATAAATACGTTTATTTTTACCTATGATGAACTAATAACAAAGGATTTGTACGTTATGGACACTTGAATGGTCAATTATCTCAAGACACTGGTAATTAAAAATTAAAGTGATATGATAAAAACCATCTAGGGTCCAAATCCTAATAACCCCCCAAAAATGAAAGAAATTGGTTCAGCCGTATTAGCGTGATGAGCGGACAAAGGATTTTGTACGTTCTCTTTTATATATATAGATAACTTTCTCACGCTGGCAGCCATATTGCATTACAGATGATACTCTTTGATATTTTGTGGATATCTGCTACTAACCATTAACGTTAATACCACATTTCCCTTCTCCAACACAAGTAGTTTGAGCTGGACATGCGTTCGATATATAGTGCGGCATTTTGAACTCAAGATGTCTCATTTTTGAAGATTTCGCATCTTTTCGTCACCTACTGATCAACATTCATGCCAAACTTGGTTTTTCTAGCTTTAGCAGTTTGGTATGCCTATCCTTTCGATATTGGTTTTAAGCGTCCATCCTGAATTCAACGTGGCCATAGATTTCCTATTAAGCTTTTGTTTACATTTTGAAACGCCGCTATTTTGCACAAGGGTTGTCGTAGAAGGTCGAGACTTGCTCCATATTCTTTCATTTAACAACAATTTTAAACAATGTGTTATTTAACCCCTCTTACATTTGAAACTTTTTAGTTGGACCCCATCTGAGACCCTGTGGAGGTCATGGGACAAGATGTTTTAACTTAAATCATTGTATTTTAAAAATAATGCCACACTCCCTTTCCTGTTTTCCACATTTGTCTCACCGTTTCCGATTTATAGGGGGTGAAAATGCACTTTTCAATTAAGTTTTTGTTTACATTTTGACCACTGCCATTTTAAACACGGTTGTCGTAGAGAGTCGAGACTTGCTCCATTTTCTTTCATTTGACAGCATCTTTCAAACGATGTGCTACTTAACCTCCTTGCCATTTGAAAAGTTTGAGTTGGACCCCTCTGGGACCCTGCGAGGACCCTAGGGCAAACTCTTTTATCCGGAAAAGTGTGTGCTTGGAAACTGATGGGATGCGTATTGTCCGAGTTTTCCATTTACCCAACCGTTTCCGAACAAATGACTATTCTGCCAGGTTATTTTTTGTGGCTTTTACATTACAAAATATGTTGTAACTCACGATATCCTGCCCGGTGGCACGAATAACTTTGGGATTCGTCTAGTTATAAAATATCAATTGCTAACATAATTGTCTCGTTCGGATCTCAGCGGAGCAACTTGTAAGTACTTTATGTACACTCTTGTCCAAAATTATTGTCGCATGTCTATAAATATGTTGTTGTAGGAATATAATTTGATAACGAATTCGCCGGGTATTTCTTATAATGTTAGTATGCATAATATAATCGGCAAAAACATGTATGTGGCAAATTTCAAGTCAAAAGAGTAGTAAATAAGAACAAAAAAACGAAAATAAAACTTTCTTGCCCATTTAGCAACATTTTGTTTCACTCATGCTAATTTTTGTATTTATAATTCTTTTCCAATGAAATTTACCACAAATATACATTTCCCGATTATAGATATGCGACAATCATTATGGACATGAGTGTACATACACTCTACTCGAGGTAGTCTTGTTGAAGTACTAAATGTTTTAACTGAAGAACAAGAGCCCATTTGAAATTGAACTTTATTTGTCACAGCTTTTACAGGTACATTAGAGACAATTAGATCCTTGTACTTCAATTAAAACCCATACATTACTTCAACGACAGTACGTAGGGTAATTAAAATATTAATCACTTCAACGAGAATATAGTCTAAGTACTTAGAGTTTTTAAAGTGTAAGTACGAAAACTAACTGACAAAGGTAACACATTAATTGAAAATGGAATATAAATGAACATATTTGTTACTTATCTGCTATGGTTTACGAAATGTTGTAACGTTTTCGATCATCAAGAAGCCTGTTATATTTAAATATATTATAGGGAATCAAGTACTGGAGAGGAAAGAAGTTGTTAGGGATCTAGGAGTATGGCTTGATGTAAATCTTAAGTTTACATATCATATAAATATCAAAACAAATGAGGCGTTTAAAATGCTTGGATTTATTAAACGATCGTACTGTCATTTTAAAAACATAAAAACAATACTAACATTATATATCTCTTTTGTTAGAACAAAATTAGAGTATGCTCCTATAATTTGGGAACCATTCTACCAAAAACCAAAGCAACAAATAGAAAAGATACAAAAGAAAATGTTAAAATATATTAGTTATAAAATTGATAATATACCAACTCGTTTTGTATCTTACAATATACTTCTCAGAAGATTTCAGCTATTGTCACTGGAAGATAGAAGGCTCATTCAATGTGTATTGTACTTGAAAAAACTTATTGATAACGAAGAGGATAATATGTCTTCCTTAGGTAAATTACCATTCTTTTGCCCACGCCAAAATCTGAGATTCAGACAAATGTTTTATATATGCCTGATAACAAAACGAATTTAGCTAAAAACTCTCCGTTGTATAGGATATGTGATAGGGGTAATAGAATACATTCTACTGGTCTGGACATATTTCAATTGAAATTCTCAATATTTAAACAAAAAAGCGTCCAAATGTTACTTAATAAAATGTAAAGATTATTATTGTATCTTGTACTTATTGACTGTAAGTGAACAAAATATGAGTAATGGTTAATTGTTGGAATTACTTCACATGTAGCACATCCTGCACCATTATAAAAGTAACAATTCCTACTTTGTAATTGCCTTCGGGTGTTAAGTACGAATAAATAATAATAATAATAATAATAATAATAATAATAATAATAATAATAATAATAATAATAATAATAATAATATTGTGGGAAAGATTGAGAAATTCGTTTATTGGAGAATAAATGCAATTCATATAGTATAGTGTACATAAAGTTGGTTCAGCGTAGTTTTCTTGATCTTAATAAGGCTTGTGTGTTTTCTGCTTTTCAGTGTGTGTCCCGACTTCAATAATAGCAACAGTACAAAAAACCTTCCATTTTCTTATGATCAACGTTTAACAGAGGTCTACTTATCCAGTGCCTCACTGACTGTTGAAGACTTAAAGATTATCTTACAACAGTTTCCTCACCTGCAGATCCTACGCCATGACAAACTTGTGACAGCGCTGTATGAATTACATATCGATGAATGGATCAAAAACCCAAGCTCAATACAGAAATATTGTCTCAAGAATATAGACTTTGCAAAGCGGAATCGTCATTCGTGCCCTGAGTGCGATGAATCATCTTCCGAAATTGATTACGAAGAAGCCAGTCGATTGGCCATCGAATTGTGTCCCGAAGCTGTCTGTGTTCGTCTAAACGTAGAAGACACTGTTCCTGTGAAAGAATTTCTCTCACTGGTAAATGTCACAGAGCTTAAAGATTTGGAAGTCAGTTCTTTGATATTACCATTTGAGAATCTAAATTTATCACATTTGTTTGCAAAAGGTGTATCTTCCTTTTTGTATCCGCATAGGTTTAGTTTAACAAGACTAACTTTACAATCAGTGAATGGTGTAGATATGGAGTGTGTGATATCATGGTGCCCGTACTTGGAAGTGTTAGACATTCGTGATTGTACTTATGTACGGAGCGGCGTTGATGATATTCCTTTGAAGCTGAAGATATTAGGTAAACTAGACTATCTTTCGATCGTTTCTAGGTTTGGATTAATATCACCCACACACTGGAATTACTTGCTTCCATCAAAACGTCTCACACATGTGAAAGCCAAACCTGCCAACTTTACTTCATCAATTTTAGATGACGTTTTATCTGATGACACATGGAATGAGTTAGAAGTGCTGGATTTAGCATTTTGTGATGTGATTTCAGAATTGCATGTTCTATCACTGATAACAGCTGATAATAATATCAGCAAAATTATTTTAAGAGGCTGTGACAATATAGGTCGTAACCAGGCTGAACGATTATTAGATTATATACAAAATGAAAATCTAGATGTTACTCTGAATATTTTCTAGATTCTAATTCTTATTGGATAATTTAGAATCTTATTTTTTACTACAAATAAACTTTATACTGAATTCATGTTCTTCCTACTTATAGGTTCTACGGTATTTAATAGGGTACTTTTGCATCTGTCGGAAAACTGTATATATACCAAATTTACGTTCGCTTGTCAGCACTGAGCAGTTAAGGAACACATTTGAGTACAGCTCGCAGAACGTATTTCTTTATGATACTAAAAAGGTACTTATCTTCCAGTAGGCGTGAGTCCTGATGTTTCGAAACCAACCATATGGCGCAAAGTTGACATCACGATATGCTGATCTCGAATAAAGTTTGAATGAGGAATACTTTTAAGTTGATTGGTATAAATATCGCTATCAATTCTGTCACAATTGTTCACATTTTGATTTAAATATTGTAGAAATCTTGGAATAAAATTTTAATTTACCTTTCTAATATGTAGTTAGGGCATGAAGTCTAGGAGGCTCAGGTGAGTAGGACATGTAGCCAGAATAGAAGAAAATCAGGAACGCTTTCAAAGTTTTAACTGGAAATGTAATCAGAAAACGTCCATTAAATATACCTAGGAGCAGATGGGAGGACATTGAACCTTCGGGTTCTATAGGCCATAGAGTTAGTTAGTATGTATACATAAAATACTAGGCTATCACGAAACAAATCTCAACATTAAAACAATTGTCTTGCTATTATTACCGTGGAAATTTTTTAACGTACGTATCATGAAAGACATTGAAATTGGTGCCCATTTATTTCAATGTACTTTTGGACGCGTTATCTTATGTTGATTGACTCTGTCTTCATCTATTTTATGATTATGTAGTAGGAGTGTTTATGATGTTCATCCAGGACATGTGGACTATTTTGATACACGTTTCTCTGTAAAGTTCCTCATAGACAAAAAATCTTACCTCGATAAGCCAGGAGACTTCAGTAGCCATAACAACTTATTAGTACCCGTCCTTCTGAAAATGCTTATGGACTCGTGGCGGTGCCTCGCGTAAAATGTGACACACCGTGTTCAATCTTTTCCGCGAAATAACTATTCATTAACTTTAGTGTTAGTTGACCGAAAAAACTGCTGAACAATGTTATAAATATAGTTGAGTATTCAAAGTCGAAATTGAAGAAAATTTGATCCGCGTTTAGTGCCCCTGACATTGCACATCTAAATGGGATTTTTTTGTTATGGTTTTTCATGAGACAGATGAAAACTTTTCAGAAGGGCAGTGTCTCATATTCTGCACATTCACATAACCGGAAGAGTTGGAAATAGATTTCATCCATTATAGAGTACTACAATATGTCCCAAAATTCTTCGTAACTATATCCAGCAATCATGTGTAGCAGCATATGTATATGTTTAGCTTTGTCATGCTCTTCCGAGGAGGTGAAACAGTTCGTGACAACGTGGTTGAACACGCAAGGACAGGATTTTTACCAGGAGGGAATCTTTAAACTCATCGTACGATGCGATATGTGCCTCAACCGGTACTGAGAATATATCAAAAAATAACCTAATGCATGTATTATCTGTTGGATGTATTGGTTGTAGGAAATAATATACCTAGGTATATACGTTTCACTGCAGGCTTTGTAACCTTACTTTTCGAACACTCCTCCTAGTTTAATTAAAAGTGTATTCTTTGTCAATGGAAAACATGTCAACCACAGATGGTGTTAAGTTGCGTTAAAGTGGTGCTTTTGGGGGCAGACTAATAAATATTTTTCAAAAGCTTACAATTTTTCTTTTTGCCAGTTTTTCGTAAATGAAGAGAGATAATGAAATCTAACTTACCTCAGTAATAGATAATGTTATTCTGTACCCGAAAATATGAATCGGAAGAATTTTCAGTGTTGCCATACCTAGAAATTACAACGTGACCAGAATTTGAATTACCCAAAAATCTAGGTTAAGACAACGACTAGAAAAATGAACTCAACGGTAATTGATGACTTATCACGCTGTCTGTGTTTCTTGTTAACTATTTTTCAAATAATATTTGTATTTATTTTGTAATAACTTAGATACGTTATTACAAAATAAATAAGTTATTACAAAATAAATAGAAGCATTGTTTAAAAAGTAGTAAACAAGAAACATAGACAGCATGATTAGTCGTCAATTACCGTTGAGTTCATTTTTCTAATCGCTGCCTTATTCTAGAGTTTTGGGTAATTCAAATTCTGGTCTGGTATTATGGTAAGTTACATTTTATTACCTCTTTCTACTTACGAAAAACGGGCAAAAGAAAAATTATTAGTTTTTCAAAAATATTTTCTAGTCTGCCCCTTAAAGACATATTGTCATAATAGGAAATATATTGCTAACAAATAGTTTTTAGTTTCATTCAGGTGCTCGTCTAATCAGGCGACATCACAACAGGACAGGAAAACAGGACAATTTAATTGGAGACGTATTCTTTGACAATGGAAAACATGTCGACTTACTAGATGCTTCTCGTATCTAGTATTTTCTTTACGTATTGTAACAATTAATTATATGCAAGAAATATTTTGAAAAAAATGTGAAAAATGGTGACGGAACTAATAAATATCATCAAAGCACACTCATTGATGTAAATTGTCGGTTTATATTATCGGATTTGTTAAGACAAGAATGTTGATTGTATTTTAAATCTGTTCTTTTGGTAAACTTTGGATATGCGCGCCTGCTTGAAGTGATAAACAAAGAACAAGTACGGTGTATAAGGTACGATACATGCACTTACTAGCGATTGTAGTACAAAGGCATTAAACTAAATACAACTGAATAAAATTAATCCTATGTGAAACTAAAAGTACTATCACACCTTATTCTAATTTAAAGCATGAACGCAACTTTCTCAAGGGTAAAAATTTGTTAGTACACTTTACTGTTTTGGTAAAGTAGTTAAAAACAATCACTTCTACTAAAGTAATACTGTAGAATAGATTTATTTATTTATTATGAGTATCCAAAATCAATATCTGATTAGCAGACCTGTAGTTATATTTTAAGATCTATTATCTTTAGCCACTAGCAAGGAATATGTATTTATGATTCTCTCGGTAGAGGCCTTCCACTTACAAGTTAAGAATATATCTCACAAGTAACACTTCACATCGTTGCTGCCGGTCTGACGCTAAACTATACATTTTCGGAAAGCACTAGTCCTAAATAGGATAACTACACAGTGCGACGGTCAGACGTTGCCGCGTTCAGGACTTATGGAGCGTCAAACATTAACATGGGGTTTATGAGAGTTACAGGAAACGAAGAAGAACACAAGGTTTGTGACGTTTGAATCGACGTTGTCTGATTGAGCACTTGTTTGCGTAAGTTAAAGGGTACAATCAATGTGCAAATCGTCGAACAGAGCATGAGAGATGCAAAGAGTGCGCTCACAGTGTGCACACTTGACGAACGGTAGTTCGCCGCACGTGAAGCACACGTCACCTTCGTCGAGGGAGTCAAAGCAGTACTCGTGCGGAGAGATCCACATTCCCGGCTCCTCGTCCAGATAGCCAGCCTTGTGGAAAGCGTACCGGATCAGGTTCTTGAATCGGGGTGCGCTGAACTGGTAGAGTGAAAACGACTGTAGTGCCAGGAATCGATCGCGATGCCAGATATCCATGACACTGTCCATGGCCAGTGTGTCGGTCACAAAGCGTACAAAGGACTTGTACTGACGGAAGAAATGCACATCTAAAGGCTGAATCTTTCCAGTGCAACCACCAGGAATCAGTCTCTTGTGCAACGCAACGTCGGCAGGCTTCAGTGCGTTCGATAGATTGTCGTCCTTGTTCAGAGTCCACGAGTCCAATAGCAAAACGATCTTCTTCCGATCATCAGGCATGCTTGGCCAGAACACTTGCTCGTAGAAGTCCTTAAGGTCGTCCCTGTTCATGTTGGACGTTTTGCCAGCAAATGATTTGATGTTCGGTGGATCTGCAGGCTTGTTTCCCGGAAACTTTCCACTTGGTTCCGACACCAGTACATACATCGGCCGCAGAATCTCTCCGGCCATGGTGATCACGGGCATGATCATGTAGCTGTGGGTTGTTGCGCTCATGGATCCCACAACCGCTCGCACGACTGTTGTTCCTTTGGTACGGAGAGTGCGAGTACTCTGCAACAACTTCTTGAAGCTACTCTGATCTGCATTGGCAACCTGCGTTGGTGGGATGCTTTCGCTTGCAATGAGCTCGCGAGTCGCTAATACGAAAGCATCAGCCTGCTGCTGCAAGTCCAACTCTTTCAGTTGCCAGGTCCTGCCGACCCTGTGGGTGATTGCACGGTCCACGATGTTGTTGCGCTTCTTGAATCTGTACACCCACGACGGTGATGCCTTGAACTTGAGACTCTTGTTAGGGTCCAGTTCATTAGCTGTTTGCCTAGCCCAAATTCGCAACGTTCGATCGTGAATGATAGCAGTGTGCTGTTTCTCCGCGAACATGCCCCGAACTGCCTCATTGATCTCTGCCATCAGCGTCTTCTTGTCATCTTTGCCTTGTGTTGCCCCAAAGTGACGTAGCACGC
Organism: Thermobia domestica; assembly: GCF_964235325.1. NCBI lineage: Eukaryota > Metazoa > Arthropoda > Insecta > Zygentoma > Lepismatidae > Thermobia > Thermobia domestica. The sequence goes on from NC_137461.1 coordinate 242,109,748, forward strand.
CAATGTTCCGAATATACCTGAACTGATTCTGCAGAGTCGAGTGGGTAGCACGACCGGTCTTTGTGTTCCAAGGCCTACCTGTTTTTGGATTTACCGTCCAGTAGGCATAGGCTTTTGCCTTGTACTCGCGCCACTGCTCTGGTGTCATTTTGGAGTCTTCTGGAGGCTGATCCTGGAACTTCGGCTTCTTCACAGGAGAGGGCAGGTATTCTGACGCTGATGAGCCAGATGCGGAAGACGTATGAGACTGCTGCGATGACGAAGGCATCTCTGCATCCTCCTGCTCTTGGTCTTCCTCGTCTCCAAAATCCATGTCTCCGTCCCCCTGGTCACCATCACTGTCACCGAAGCCGAGCGTACGAATCTCTTCAACGACTTCCATCCCGCTGGTCAAAAGAGACTTGATGTGTGCCACCATCCTTTGCTCTTCCAAATTTGGATTGCGCTCATTTGTCCCGATCTCGGCCACCAGAGCCCAAACGACCACTTTCGGATCCATCTTACAACGCATACCTAAAAAACACAAAAACAACACAAATGTTAGCACAGAGTACAAATGCAAGACGAATTAGCATGAAATAATACGACTGCTATGGTTACTCTCATAAACCCCATGTTAATGTTTGACGCTCCATAAGTCCTGAACGCGGCAACGTCTGACCGTCGCACTGTGTAGTTATCCTATTTAGGACTAGTGCTTTCCGAAAATGTATAGTTTAGCGTCAGACCGGCAGCAACGATGTGAAGTGTTACTTGTCAGTCTGTTGATTTATTTTGAGAAATACTTACCTCTTTAAAGAAAATGGATAATAATGGTTTGCTTTTACTACTTTCTGTCTTAAATCGATTCAAATGTTGTTTGTCAGTGTCCATGAATGAAGCATATTACACTTGCAGGCAGCGGTATCCATATCCCCAAATGTGTGGGCACGATTCCCTCAAATTTATCTTCAGAGAGAACACAGTGGAGGAGGTTAGAGTTAGTTGTGAGAAAACGAAAATAACTGCATTTGTAGGCTAATTTTTATTTGATGTTGGAACTTTTTTAAACACTTTAAAGCATTGTTATGGTATAGTTAAAGACTGATTGTGCCATTTTCAATAAACAAATAACAATGTCATGTATATAATACTTTGAAGCAGACACGTCAACTCTCTTATCTCTATTGTGAAAGATAGCTATGCAACTGTTACGTTCTGCCGGAATTGCCGGGCGTTTCAAAAATAAAAAAAAGTAGATTTTTAAGAGTTATTTTTATACAAACTGCTTAACACAGAAACATATTCTACACTCACTGGATGCAGAAAAAGTCCAGTTTTCTCAATGCCTGTTAGTAGTTTTAACTCAACATAACCATTCCCGGTAGCGCAACAGACAACAAAATGGAGTTCATTGCTTGCGATCAACAACGTAACTGATCTCTAGCTACAGAATTCCCAGCTATCACAATTCGATTTCATAAATCTTGAAGATTAGCAGGCACAGATGGAACATACACTCCTGCTTTAAAGTAACCACTCCATGGATAAAAATCGCGGGAGGCTAGATCTGAAAATCTGCTATAGACCGTAGATGATGAGCATAATTTATTTCAATGATATTTTTCGGATCCATTCGAAAACCTTGGGTACGCTCGAGATTATTTTCAAACATGCATGGACGACATTTTTTATTTTCTTTACCCTTCCATATGCATCCCCCTCGGAATTATTTGTTCATCTTGTAAATTATACTAAAATTGGCTATTTGTTGAACTGTTCGCGGGAAACTCGCTGTACTTGAACAATGGACTCACTCATAGCACATTGCAGAACATAAAACGACATATGGCGTTGTCGTAGTTTTATTCGTGGTACAAACGAGAACAGTATTTGATGGCCGTGTGGCTGGGGTTACAAACTTTGAAATTTCTTGTGTCTAGTGATGTTTGGAAAATGTTTCTATTTTCTACAGTTTATATGAAATAAATTTCTTAAATCTGCTCCTTGCTTTTAAAACATGGTACTGAATTTGTACTGAATATTGAAGGAACTGTTGCGACAAATGCTTACAGAAAAGATTTAGTAAATTTGTAAAAACCTGTTGTGAGTTGACAAATTGATTTTATTTCAGTAGCGAAGTTTCAAAAAAAATTACTAATTGCATATAGAAAATACTTTTTAATAGTAAAGAGAAAGAATTTTGGAAAGAAAGTTCAAGATGTATTATGCAATTTGATTTCTTCTAGGAATGATTTTGGATTCTTTGTTTGAAATTTAGTGTGGGACTACACACTAACAAGGCACTTATAAATAATTTTGTATAATAAGACATTTGTCAGAATGTCGACTCCCTTATGAATGAGACCTATTTAAGTAACGGTTTCGAAAATTTATATATAAATTTCTGAAGATAAATATTTGAGAATTAATTTTGAATGATTTGGACTTCTACCTTGAGAATCGCCTGGAAACTTACATTTATTGATATATAAGGTTGGATGCTCATAGTTGTAACTGAGATAAAATTAACACATTCCAAGTTTAACATTTCTCTTAAAATATTTTGTAACGATCAGTGCGGATTATTATTATCGTAAAATTGCAATCATTGTTACATACCATCAGCGTCGCAAATCTCTCTTCAATATTAAGGGGGGGGGGGACGAGTAGGCCCGTTCAAAATATTTATGAAGTTGAAACACAATCCTGTGAAGGATCAGGGGAGCAGAGTTGCCTTCAACATTGGGAGGCTGGCAGATTTCAGGCTTATTCTGGGGGACATCACTTTCATCTCACTTTCCTTTGTGGCAATCGAACACAAATCATCACATTTCTTCCCAGAAAAACACATTTCAAATCGGATTATTGGGAGGTACAGTCCCCCCCCCAGTTCCAAGACTTTAGGGGACATGTCCCCCTCATCCCCCTGGGATTTGCGCAGTGCATACCATCACGAAATTACGTACAGTTGTTGGCTCATAATTTTCACTCCTAGACAGATAAGTAAAACTAGATACGGTTCCACATGTGTTATGGTCATTTGCTTAATTGCGCAACTCCTCAGAAACTAGGTAAATCTAGCTGTAAGCATGGACAGTACTCCGGATAAAAGTAGAGAAAAAGCTTTATCTCAGTAATTCCAGGCAGAAACGTGTTAGCTGAGGAATAGCTTGGAAGCTCAGGGTTTGAGCTCCCAAAATCTCATAGGTACTGTATTGTTAACTTATCACTTATTAATTTGATTTTTGGTAGATGTTATATATATATACTTGTCAGCCTTTCTCCCCAAAATAAATTGGTCTGGATACGGAACATATTTGGGAATCTGGAATTATAAATTTATCGTTTCATTGAACTTTTGGAGAATATAGAAGTATTAAAAGGGCATGTGCACCCCTTCTAGTATGCGTACTTGCGAATATGCGTCCTTGTAAGTTGAATATTTTGTTTGAGAAAACAATGGAGTAGTTAATTTGGGATTGATTTTACTGTATTATCAACAGCACATAAGGGAGTGTCAAAAAGTTTCGAGACAAATTCTGTTTGCAAGAATATAGTTTTATTAATCTAATTTTACACTTCATCGCCTTCAATATAACCCTTTGTACAGCGCTCCCAATGCTCCTGCCATGTAAAACATATCTTTAAAGTGTTCTTTTACAAACTTGTCAAGCACGTTATGCGATTTGCATTGGAGCTCGGCTGCGGTATCAAAGCAGGTGACCCTTGAGCTGGTTTTATATCTTAAAGAGGACAGTTAAATCTGTAATGGTCAAATCTGACAAGTAAGGTGTATATGGATGTAAGAACATCTTTTTGATAAGTAACCTTTTGCGTGAAGAGCTTGGTGACTGTGTCCACTCTCATCCTGGATAAACCAAATTAAAGTCTCTATAGATCTGGTTGCTTTTGCTTTTACCAAAAATTTTCTTTCAGACGTCCTGAAACCTTGTAGTACAAGCCGCTATAAATAGGCTGGATATTTGATATTCATGATGAAGCCTCATACCTATGTTCAGACTAGCAGTAGTTGCAGAGCTCCCGATATACAGCATCAATCACTATAAGATTTGCCGTTATAAACATTAATAATTTCGTATAGGAATATATATATATATATATATATATATATATATATATATATATATATATATATATATATATATATATATATATATATATATAAACGGTACATGGCTCATAGAATTCAGCAACTAATTTTTTGACTGTCTGGCAACATACAGGTGATATCAAACAAGATGATGAAGGTGCAGGGTAGAGCAATGTGTTTCCATTGTGAACCAGGATGATAGAAACTAAGTAACCCATAACGATGCAGAGAAAGTTTAGGTAACATTTTATTTGCAAAGATACACCCTCCAAGCCAACAATTTTGAAGTTTGTTTAAAAAGTGGAATACGGAAAGACAACTGAAACCTGCAGGAAGGGCATCAAAATAAGGCATACGATTTATGAGAAATTCTTGGACGATATGCTATCTGTTGAGACACCATACTGAGACAGGAGTACGGCGTCCTCAAACGGTAAGGCCCAACGTAAATATGGGCAATACTCCCGTATGTAAGACATTACCGCGCATCTGCAAGTGAAGGTAACAATTTCCTTTCGACATGCGCCACAATTTTAAATGCATACTTTTTATCCGTACTTCAGTAAGCCATTAGAGTCCAAGGATGGTGCAGTCCAGTCTTTTAATGGTGGGTTCATTGCAAAGCATATTACCGAAGAATTTCCGTAAATCCTAAACATTATTTCAGTCCATGAGTGGTCCACGAAGAACTGTAACATCGGGAAAGGCAAAATATCTTGCATAGCCTTCGGAAATCGAACCGGCGTAGAGCACCACATTTAGGGATTTCTAGGATCTTATACTGAATGGAATCTGCACGGGGATGGATTTCTGACTAAACAAACAATGTAATCTGACTTGGACAGCAGAACTCATAGGGGTCCCAAATATCAACATTTGGAACAATTCTTACCTTTAAATTATTGCTGCCATTATTTACGTTTTGTTTGGTTTAGTACATTTGATTATTACTCTAAAATAACAAACCTAAATGTTGTGCTAAAACGACTTCATAGTTCACACGTAACACTGATCAGAAAGCGTTTCATGACGTCATCTGCTAAACTGCTGACCCCCAAGGATACCATTGTATACTAAAAGGTAAGTGATTTCTAAAACACTCTGTAAAGCAAAATTGTCAAAGATATAGTGACGTACGCAAAGGAATTTCGGAGTTTTGACTCTGCTTAAAGCACCAAATTAAGAAAATTATAGAGAAATCTGAAATTATATAAATCTGGGAGCATGAATCGCGCCATTGACGAACTTTTGTATACGCTACTGCAAAGATATGTTTGTATGATTTCATTAGTAGACAGCTTAGCACGGGCTAGGTACACTTGAAGGTGATGGTTTTCGGCTATAAATTGCTTAGGGTAGCAAGATGACTAAATCCACCACTGATCCAGCTAAAAGATCTATATTTTTTCGTACAAAGTTCATGCTGCCCATTAAATTATCGCATGATAATAAGAATAGGAGTAGGGAATTTCGCAGGGCCACACCAGAAGTATGTGATAACGATGAACTCGAATCGAACAACTTTCTCTTTACTCACGAATGCCACGTGTATCATAAATACATAAAAGCCGTTGCTGAATTCACGAATCATATATCGTTACTGTAGGTGTTTCCTATACAGAGTTATTAAAGTTTATAGTGGTTGACCTTATCATGGCCCACCCTGTACATAGGACGATGTCTCTTAGCATATTGATGTATAAATACCTTTAGTTTCTGTGACTGTGTGCGTAGTTCTATGCTGCCACCTATTGGCGAGTATTAGAGTTAATTTTAATCTCGATTTTTTTTTTCATACCACCTCGTACATACAGAAAGATTGATATAACAATTCGCCATTATTATCCACTTCAGCTAGACTCATCTTAATTAATATATATTTTAACATATCTTTATAAAAATGCACGAAATAGCACCCGTCCTGTAATAAAATCAAACTAAATTAGTGTTTACTGAATCATGTAGTATGTATTACTATTAGCTGTAATAATCAAAAATACATACCGTCGTCTACTTTTACCTAGAAGATAAGTGCATAGGAGTACATTTTTTAAGATTACAAATTTCATAAGCTGTAAACACACTAATAATAAGAAAGAGATATGCACCAATTGTTAGTCGTTTCTCCAAATATGAGAATGTTGACCTATTCTTTGACTTGTACACTGTATAGAAAATTCCATATACAAATATGTAGATTTATGTCATTTGAAACATATTTAAAAGTGAATTAGCATAATATATGACACATATGGATAATAATATGCGAGAGGAAGTTAAATGAAAACCCTGAAAGAGCGACAAAAAAAAAAAAAAAAAAAGGAAAAACAGCTTGTCGTTGTTCTAAAAGCTTTTCCGTTTCAAGTGTGTCCCTTCTGGCGCTGCAGTCGATGTGTGTTTTTCTGTACCTTCTTCGAAAGAGGAGGGACAAGTTACTGCAGAAGAAATTTTTCCATTTGTGGATGCGGAAGCGTTGCCACAATGAATTATTTTACGGACTTCGCTGTGCTCTTTCTTATTAGCCATTGCATGTAGCCTACGATCTTCACTCGTCAAGACCAAAAGACTGAATGACAAATTGGCAATACAGCTGAGGTAATTCACTTCTTTTCCCTAAGCAAAGGGATGGTTTCCTCCGTCAGAGAATGGCGGGAGTGGGGCGTATTCGCATATTTTCCGAGGGCACATCTGAAATAGATAGGCCCTAGAAGTTTGCTACAGTTACAGGCATGGTTTCAAGAGTTTCGGTGGGTTTCGGCATCAAGCTGAAATGCTATACGAAGGCGAATAAGTAGTATACAAAGATAGTGACACCAGAAGGAAGGTGTACTAAAGACAAATTGAGTTATTTTTATTATATCTACTATAAATTAGTAAATAAAGTAGACAGTGATCAACTATACCGAAGATCATATCTACAGTATAAGTACAGTTCTATCACTACAGTCACAGCAATGTACGGATGGATTAGGAATTTTCTAAAGATCTCTAATAGATCTGCGTATGATCTCTGCTAGATTTCTCCTCTTTACGGCATGCTGGAAGTAGTTGAATTAAAGTTTAGTGTCCCTTTTAAGCACCAAGTTTATTATGAGATGTACAGTCATGCCATAAATATTGTCACAGGAGGGAGCAGTCCTAATATATATATATATAAAAAAAAACAGCAGATCCAGAGAAATAAATTTACTTACAAGAAGTGCTTACACTGCAGATACAAAATGTGCAGAAGTCACCCAAAATGACCACCATACGCTTTGACATGAGCCTTTAAATGGTGTGGCCAGTCATGAATGGCTGTACGCACAAAGTCCATCGGAAACGTGTCAACTACTTTGATGAGGGAACGTTTGAGAGTCTTCAAATTGGGGTGGCGTTTGGTACAAGTCATGGCCTCTAATCGACACCACAAAGCATAGTCTAGTTGATTAAGATCTGGACTGTCGAAGGGCCAATCATTGGTAGCAATATAGTCCGACACATTCGTTTCTAGCCATGTTTGATTCACCTTAGCTTCATGGGCCGGTGCAGAGTCTTGCTCGAAGGTCCACGGCTTGTTGGAAAAGATTGTGTTGCCTAAAGGTTTTACAGCTACTTGCGAAGATGTTTCCACGATACACTTGAGCACTTGTTTTGATCCCTTGTTCGCAGAATTGCAACTTTGTGACTCCGTCATACGACACCCTCATCAAACTATTAACGAGAACGGATGGTGACCCCTCTGAACCTTTTTCAGAAATTAAGAAGCTTCTCTGGATGTGTGAGCATTCACGCTGTCATTTAGTTTGATGAGGTGTTCTTTAATGTTGAAAATTTTCTCATCAGAAAAGACAATTGATCTGTGTCGTCCATTCGCGTACCTTGCATCTCACCTTCCTATTTGCTTTCAGTGAAGGGGTTAGGAAATGTTCCGTTGATCGGCGGAGAGCACCTACCTTAAGATAACTTCTGAGTATCCTTGACATTGCTCTTTGCGTAATGTTTATTTCACGGGACATACTGTACTTTTTGCTTCCGAATGAGGTTTCGACGAATTCTCTACCTCACAGCCTGGATACCTTGTGATGTTCTACTGCTCCGCAATCGGCCTGGTGGCCATTGGTGGTCACGTAAAGAGGAAGTCTCATAGTACCTTGCTATGGTCCAATAGATGAATCTCAGTGTGATTTTCAGAGGTTGAAGAAGTTTGAAAATCTTCAATGCTTTGTGAGCACACTTGTGTAATGCAATCACAGCTACACGGTTCTGTTCCTGACCCCACTCCATCTTTACAATATCACGGACCTGCAAAGAAATATGAATTACATAATGAACAATATACAGACTACTGATAGGAGTGAATTCACTAAAGTCTACGTGGTATAAATGATCGGTTCCGATCTGCAACTTTTGTGACAGTATTTATGGTCAGACTAGATAGTATAGCTTAACTCGAAATTCGAACAACACGAGCTTCCACGAGATTCTAGTCTGGATCTCCTGCATTGAAGGTGTGTACGCTAAATATATAGCCAAGTGAAATCTCTATGTTACTCAGTGGTCGAATAAGGCCGGTATGAGGCGGTATATCATAACGATATTAAATTAAGACACAAAAATACTACCAGCTATATATCAATTTAGAAAAAAATCTATATTGAAGTATTTCCCAAATGCACTCTCATTCATTTCTAGTCTCATTCATTTCTGATTTCTTTCTTTTTTCTCTCTCTGTTTCCTTTCTTGTTTGCTGGTTTGAATTCCACTGCTTAGACAAGGTTTTCTGGAAAACTTATTAAGTTATGTTTGTCTATCTTTTCCCTTTTTATAAAACCATTATCTTTGATAAGTCAGTAATAATATGTACCTCACCATGCCTCATGTTAACATGCCATTTTTATAAGTATTCTGCCATTATTGTCAGGTCACTTGCTGACACTGAGTAGCTTCCATGCTCTACAGTCTTCTGCTATCCTCTTTGTTTTCACGTGCAATTTTTCTGTTTTGTTATATCGTTCGTCAATCGTAATCATCTTCGTTCCCTCCCTCTCTTTTCTGTCATCATACCCTCTAGCACGCCCCTCATGATACAGCTCCTTCTTAGCCAATGTCCCAACCAGTTTATCTTCCTCTTCTTACTAATATCTGAAATTGTCCTTTTCTCTCCCACCATTTCTCCCATTCGTTTTCCGTTCAAAACAGCTAACTCTCCATTCTTCTCCACACCCACACTTCGAAATCTTCCAGTCATTTTTCATACATATTTTTTTTTCGTAATACCCATGTTTCTGGACCATGCAATAAAATATTCCACACGAACCATTTTATGAGTCTTTTATCAAATCATTATTCAAGTTACCACAAAATAGACTTTTCTTCCTTCTAGTGGCTTCTTTCGCCATCCTATCCTTGCTTTTATTTCACGTCCACAAGAGCAATTAAAAGCGATAATTCGTTTACCAATTTTTCAAGAAGCATATGTAAAACATTTCTATGCCGCAGAGATGTACGCAGGGGTGGATTTTGGGGGCCTAGACCCCTCTAAATTCAGACTTTTCTATGTATTTCTCTAATTTTACAAATTTTAATACAATTTATAATTGTTTTGAATTTGGATCCTCTCTGCAAGAAAAGCTTTGAATTCCTGCTGAAATAAATTCGTGCATATAAGCATATGAATAGTATTTTACGTATTTCCGGTTCGATGACTTGTTCGCTATCGTATATCGTTTCAATGTTCTGGTACTATGCTACCATCTGTCGCCACTTCTTCGGAACCATAACTATCATTTTATGATAATTCAGAGTTTCATTGGACTCTTTCTCGTATTATGTTCCATATAACTCTGGATAGAATGTATGAAAAAATGGTATTATGATTCTTAAATATTTGTTTATAGCATAAATACAATTTTACTGTGATTGAATCAAAAATACTCCTCTATTATCTGTGATGGTTTCACACATTAAATTAGTTATGTAGAACTAGAAAAAATTGAGAAAATGTAGATCATACATATTATCTCATTGTATCTAGAAATAATAATTAGGTAGATTTACAAAAACTGTATTACTGTAGATTAATGTTTACGTCAAGTAACAAATAAGTAGGTGTAAAAAAAAGTCTCATTATTTTTTTATAGAAAGGGCAACAGATGTAGTATTAAAAAAGAAAAAAACTGTACATGGGTAAATCCACTTATTTGCAAGAAAAACGAATAATAAATATTCTTTGGAAAAGAAAACTGTAAATAGGTAAATCTACTTACATGAAGGAAAAACGAATTATAAATATTTCTGGAAAAGAAAACTGTATGCTTAAATGGGTAAATCTATGAGGAAAAGCGAATTATTTGAAGAAAAGCGCTTGTACTTACCTGAAGCAAAAGCGAATTACAAATATTCTTTGGAAAAGAAAAATCTAATTTTTTAAGGATTTAGTCAGCTGCGTAAGCAATGGTGATTCCTGGTTTTTAAAGCCCCTTCTTAAGTAAGTTATTAGATCCTATTCCGAAATAAACATTTACGATATTCAGATATGTAGATAAACACCTGAAGTGATATGAATTTAGAAGCTTGAACTCCCCACTTCCCTGATTATATTCTGCAAATGTTACTGGATACAAATATTTTCAAATTAATTGTGATGCTCAGACTTACTTATAGTAATACTCATACTTTGTCGCTATCCAGTATTGCAATACTCTTATAGTTTCTTGTTTCAGTCTCAAACATTTATCAAACACCGTCTAACTTGTCTAGGAAACTGTGTAAATAATAAGAGTAAAGAATGATAATATTTACTCTCAAATGACTTTATCTTTCTATTATACACGAGTTCACAAATAAAGCAATTGATTTCACTATGAAAAAGAGAATAACGTTTGAACTAACTGTAAAAAGGGGAATAAAACGACATGTTATTTAATTTTATTAATACATTACTTTTACATTACTTTATCATTATGAATTACACTATTTTCTTTTATAACTACTTCTTGACAATAAATTTCTGAACAAACGCAAAAATAAAATAATGGCGTTTCATTTTACCTGGAAGTACTGTCTTACAATCACCAATAAACACATTTTTTTTTTAAAGGAATATCCCTAGTTTGTATTATCTCAATTGGACCCTGCAATTTATTATTTTTGACAATTACTACGAAATTAATCAATCAATGATTTAACTATAAATTTGTGGCCCCGTGTAGCGTAGTCGCTAACGCTCTCGCCTTCGGTGTGAGCGATCCCGGGTTCAATTCCCGGTGGGGCCATTCAATCGAAAAACTACCACATGCTTTTTCAGGCCAGCCACTCTGAATGAGGTTTTCCTGGGTTTTTCTCATTCACACCAGGCAAATGCCAGGGTGGTACAGGGCGCTTTCTTCCCTTTCCCAGGATTATGTGCTCGCCGGGGAACGTCATCCCTCCAATCATGAAGGGCTAAATGGTCTTAGATGTCGAGAATTCAGAAAACTAAATCCTAAATAAAAACCTTAATTTAAATTTCTCTCAACGATGTAGCATTACATATCCGTGCTGGACTGAGGCATTGGTACGAAAATGAAATAGAAAATTAGATGTATTTTAAACCATTTTTAGTAGAAACGTAGTTTTAAGTTAAATGGTTGAATTACTTCTGTTCATTATATTCAATTTGAATTATTTTCTTGTAGAAGATAATGATAATAGTCAAATTAAATTAGACCTCAGACTTAATAATAGTGCGCTCATTCTCATCAAATATTTGAAGCCCGTATTTATAGATGGTACCCAATCAAGAATGAAAACGTGTCTTGAGTAAAATCTAATCTAATATAAGATTTTCTTCTTCAGATAATTCCTATTCATAAACATGTTTTGAGAATTTCTCAAAGGAAATGCTCTTGGTCAAAATAGACCTACTAATATTTTGGTCTTGTAAAAAATATTGGACGTTTCATGGTGTCAATTTTCCTATCCAATGGTTGACTATGAATTACCAAGATCTTAAACTTTTCTCAAGAAGTATTTATGAATACGGTGAAAATATAATTTTCATCAAGACTCTCTTGCGGAAAATCTATATGTTAGACCTTTAACTGAATACGCAGTGGCGTATTTACGATTTTGTTTCGGAGGTCTTTTCCTGAAAATGTGAAAATTCTGCAAGATATTTTATATACTTTACTATAGTAAGCAAGATTTCGGGGGGGGGGCGGTTAAGCCCGGAAGCCTCCCCATAAATACGCCACTGGAAATACGGAACAGCAATTGTTGTCGCCAGACAAAATGTTCCGGTGCATTTTCATTAATGAGAAACTATGAACTTCCTGATTTTACAACCGTGCAAAGAGAATAAGAAATGAGATTTTCAATTCATTCTAATGTCCTTTGTAAATATGTAAGAAAAACATATCACCTTGTGTAATAAAAGAAATCGACAGGAATTTGTGTTATTATTTATGTCTAGCATAACACAATGAAGGAATTCTTGCGCATTCCACAACAGATGTTCAGAACTGTTTCCAGCGGTGAGAACAATGCTAGAATAGGCGTTTCCCTGCAGCAGAAAAATGCCTTGAAGAGGACAAGCAAGAGTAGATAATAGAGCGTCTACTTATTATTATTATTATTATTATTATTATTATTATTATTATTATTATTATTATTATTATTATTATTATTATTATTATTATTATTATTATTATTATTAAGTATAAGTCCGGAAATTAATGGCCACCTCTTTAAGTTGGCCACCTGCTCATCTTGGCCTAGTTCGTCTTGATCCTGCATTTTCCCATAAGACATTCGTTATTTTATTACTCTGTAAGTTGACCACCTGTTTATCTTGGAAGTTGGCCGCATTGATGCAATGTTCCCTATGGTAATAATGATAAATTTACCTGCGTATCTTGGCCACGGAAAATACCGTTTTGTTATTTTTCGGAACTCTTTCGTACTCCCATAAGAGAGGTAGATGTTCTGTATTTGTGACTGGAGACAAAGAAGTATGGATTTCCACGATTGATTCTTGGAGGTCAACCCCTGACAAAGGGTGGTGAAGGAAGATGTGACTAAGAAAAAGCACATACAGGAATTCAGAAATGATTGTACGTGTTTATTTACCTTGTCTGTTTTGGTAAAACTATTAGCTATATCGGCTCCTTTAATCAGTGAGGAGTTTTAGTAATTCTGGAAAATTCTCAAGATTAAAGCTAATCATCTCAATTGCCAACTATTGGTACCTGACGGCTTGTCGAAAAGTAGCAGAGGTTTTGGTATATGAATTCCTTTAAGATTTTCTCAAAACATCTTTTGCTCCAAGGGAAACAATTGTAGCTCATTAACAAGAGGTAGTTGACTACAAAATTAGAATGTGCCTATGTGCCAACAAGAATAAAAGAAATACGTCTAGAATGAACCACCATAAAATACGTAATTTTTTCTAGTGTTGTATATTGTTATGATTACTACATACACATTATTTAAACGTAGTAGTCGTGGCATTGCTTATTAAAATTTTATAAGCAAATAATGCTAGAAATCCTTCTCTTAAAATACACCAATTACACTTATTTTCTGTAAGTTAGCCACATGCCTAAGGTGACCACTTTTTAATGGAACCGATGGTGGCCAACATAGAGAGGTTTCACTGTATATGTGGACTGCTTTAATGCCAAGTGGTACTCTCTTAAAAAAAAATATTTCATTCACTTCTATAAATGAGCTCCTTCCTGGCTAAGTGGTCAGCTTTCGCCTTTGGCGTGGGAGACCCGAGATCGATTCCCGGCCGGAGCTCATGTGGTTTGGATTCCATGTTAATCAATAGGTCCTATCATATAGGAAGGGGATGTTAAACTCGAAATCAACTCAACTCACTTCTACAGATGAATACATCTTTTAAAAGTTTCTCGCAAACATAAATTATAAAAGCATAAACTATTTAATTGTGGTTTTGGTTGTCAACATATTAGAAATATAAATTATTCATTAGATGTTGATCTTCGAATTTCACCCGTGCAAGATTTCAATTTTCAAGTTAGAGCATATGGCATCGAAGTGTCTATATATATTAATATTTTAATTATGAGAGAACGTACGATCATTTGCAAAGAATTTTATATCTAAGATTAAATGAAGTGTGATTTGGTACACTGTAAAAAAAAAAAAAAAAAAAAAAAAAAAAAAAAAAGAAAAGAAAAAGAAAAAAAAAGAAAGAAAGAAAAAGTAAACTTATAAAAAGTGGTGCCAATCTGTTTGCAAGCCTCTATGTAAATCAATTCACACCTATAAAATAAAATTACGACTAATGTGAAATGATATAAAATTACATTTTTATCAGTAAAAATATTTTTCCTTATAAATTTATTGTAAATTTGTAAAAGAAAAAGCAAATTTTTAAATTTAATCTAAGGAAATGTACTTCAACTTACAAAATTAAGGGTAAATGATTTGACATTGTTATTTGGAAATTAAACTACAAAATGTTTTTCCAGTGTACACAACATTAAATTAATTACGCGTTGTATTCATAGTTTTATTTAAAAAGCTTACATCACTATGATTTTGATTGCAAATATGAATTCATTGTTTTTAATTTTTGCCATTGCACATTGCTAGAAACAAACCATTAACATTTTGAACCAAGATTCGTAGGCACAAATAAATTCTTTACGTGTTTGAATTAAAAATTAATTTAAAACAATTTCACAGAACGAACAAATTTGCTGCAAGAATACATTCATTTCTGTTTTGTTTACGTTAATATATCGACTACGATTTTGAATGCGGAAACAAAATCAAGCTGACATAATGCTCATAGAAAAAAATGTACTGAGCCATTACAGAAAATACTTTTACTGGAATATTATATACAAAACCAGATGTATTTTTCTTTTAATATAGTTTCATTCCCATCAATAGATAGGCTGGCTACAGAAGGTAACCTGATCTCTTGGGTCAGTGATATCAATTTAAGTGTGGTAACCAGGAGTGGGTATCAGGAATTTTTATTTAATGATACATAGGAACGCGATGTGAGATGAGGTGATGGTAGAAATGAAGCGTTGTTAACATAAGGACACATGATGTTAGCTAAGACGAGGGTGTTAAATCTTCTGCTCTTGGGTTACTCAGAGCAGATTGGGACAATAGGAGCCAATTGTCTGCACAATTGTCTGCAAACTGTTAAGAATAGATTGGTGGTGGAGGTTGGCGCATATCATCTACATATAAAGCTAATATTTAATAACATACTAATTAAAAATATGAAACTCTAATTAGATCGAGAAATTTAAGGAATTTTGATTTAAATCACTTCCAGATTTAGATTTATTTTGCTCTATGAATAAAATCACTGCAAATTTATATGCGAAAGCAAAATCATTAGATTTCTTTTGCAATAACCAATTTACATAGATATTGTTGGCTGAAAGTAAAATCCGTAGGAAATTTTCATGTAATCTATTGATGAGCATTTTTCTTAACTTAGACTTTGTTTTTCGATAAATATGTTGTCCTATTTACTGTATCTGTTATTAGTATCCCACTAGTATCAATAATAAGAATGTAATGTTAATATATATTAGGGTGGAGCGAAAAAATAAGATTTTTGAGTATCGAATTCTAATAGATCTCAAAAGTTGTGTATTCGCATGCTAATCAGTGGAAAAATAAAGAAAAAAAATCACACATTGGATCTTCAGTTCGCGCAAGCGGCCTAAAGTTTGAAAAAAATTATCTATAGGAAAGAAATATACAAATTACTTTTCTTTTCATTTCTATAGCGTCTCAGTTCTTTATTTTAGTTGTGTGGGGTTATTTTTGTTATTAACTCATTAATTAGAGTATTTTTATACATTTTATTTTCATAATTATTTTCCAGCTCTTTGCTCATTTGTCAACGTTTTCTTTTTTCCACTAAATGGCGCAGAACTCACCACAATAAGGTGGCTGCAATTCGAGTTCCACCCACACCCTACCCAACTCTCTTATCAATTAGGGTGTATTAAATTATGTTGCTTTTTTTTCTTTCTTTTTTTTTTTCAAATTTTAGGTCGTTTGCGCGAACTGAAGATCCAAAACGTGATTCTTTTCGTTATTTTTCCATTGATTAGCATGCGAATGCGCAACTTATAAGCCCTATTAGAATTCGATACTCGAAAATTTGATTTTATTTTCGCTCCACCCTGATATGTATCACATCCGTTATTCCTAAAGTTGTGAGCATTTCAGGGCTTTGAAATATTTCAAAATGAACCGACTGAAACTAGTAACAACAATGCAAAGATTGTTGAAAATCCTACAATCCTAGTGATAGGATCACTGCAAAATTACGTGCATCAGTGAGGCCTCAACCTGTTTCCCATGCAATGAAGTCAAATTCCTCAGGATTAGGAAGCCATTCACAGTGGCGGATCTAGAAGGTGAAAACTGGGGGGTTCTGCCAGCACCCAGACTATGATAGGTATATCATGAGTTTACTATAAACTTTCAAAAATATATAAATAATAGTTTAAATTATTTTTGTCACTCAAAAAACTGGGGGGGGGGCTTAGGTTCCCCCGACTCCGGGCTACATCCGCCACTGGCCATTCAGTTCCAACAGCTACGAAGCCATCTACTGGACCTGGACTGGAGTTGGTAGTGCATCCACCAACTGGCCAAAAGAAGCTCATTCTTCAAAGACAAATAACATTGTTTATGGACCAAATAGATGATAAAACTAAAGTATGCTATAAACTATAAATTAGTTTATATGCTATAATTTTTTTTTTTTTTTTTTTTTTTTTTACAATGAATGATAGTTCAAATGTCAATGAACCAGTTTTACCTATTTTTAGTTGTTGATTTTGAAGCATTTTAGCTAGATAACTACGTAGGGTGATCAGCTCTCCGGGTTTAAACACCTTATCTCCGGACTCCGGAAGCAACATCCCGCGTTTAATTTTTTTAACTCACCGAATGAATTATTTCAACTGAATCTCAAATGAAATATTTCAACTAAATATTTCAATTTTAAAAATTTCATGAAATTGTCCATTTCTAGTTATTCCACATGAAACCTCTTGAACGAAAGCACGTTTTTTTAAAATATATATTTTTGTGCAATAGGCCGAATTAGTTAATGGGGATCTGGGTCAATCTTCATGGGTAACGCCGAATTTAATGGTGCCTATTCATATCCCATTCATTCATAAATGAATACGTTTCGCGTAACGCTAATATGCAACCCTCAAAACATTTAAAAGTTTCATGGAGCAAAAATATGTAGACATTCTTAATTTCTTTATTATAAACACAAGCCTTTATTATACATTTTTCGATTCGGGTGATCATAATTTTTTTTTTACAATCTTTTAACAGACTTTATTAATCGTAAGTTTGTAATAAATATTAGAAAAATACAATTTGAGGAGAAAAATTATCCTGTAAGTTTTATATAATATCTTTAAGAACCTAACTTACTAAAAATAATACAAAATTTACCATTTTTTCTTTTGCTTCTTTTCCATAAGTCAAAAGGAGATAATGAAATCCAACTAAACACAAGCATAAATAATGTTATTTTAGGCCCCGCGTAGCTTAATCCGGGGTTCGACTCCCGGTGGGGGCACTCGGTCGAAAAAGTATAAAATGTTTTTTTTTTTTTTTTTTTTAGGAAAGCCATCCTCAATGAGGTTTTCCTCATTCACACCAGACAAATGCTGGGATGATACCTAACTTATAGTTCCCAGGCCTCTTCCTTTCTTTCCTTTCCCCGGATAGTATTTCTCCGAGAGACGTCATCCATCATATACGTGGAGAGCTAAATGGCTGTAGATGTTGAACGCCCAGAAATCTAAATCCTAATCCTAATACTAATGTTATTCTACAACAGAAAATATGAATCTGAAGAATTTTCAGTGTTGGCATCCATAGAAATTACAATGTCGCCAGAACAGCATCTCCCCAAAATCTAAGTTAAAGCAGCGACTAGAGGAACGGACTCAACTGTATTTAATTACGTATAATGTCTTGATATCCTGTGAACTACTTTTTAAAATAATACTTGTATTTAGTTTGCAATAAATAAAAAAGTTTTAATACACAGTTATTAAAATTAAATAATAATGTTATTTAAAAAGTTGTTCACAGGATACCAAAACAACAATGCTACGTAATCAAATGCAGTTGAGTTCGTTCCTCTAGTCGCTGCCTTAAATTTTTCGCGGGAATTGTTATTCTAGCAACACTGTAATTTCTGTGGATGGCAACACTGAAAATCCCTCAGATTCATATTTTCTGTTGTAGAATGACATTATCTATGATTGTGGTAAGTTGTATTTCATTATCTCCTTTCACTTATGATAAGGAAGCAAAAGAAAAAAATGGTAAAGTTTGTATTATTTTCAATAATTTAATATATGCAATGGAAAATATAATGAAATTCTTGTTAGACTGGAGAATCTTGTCCCTCCCAACTCCCAATCCTCTTCTCAAGGTAAATCTAGAATGACATTCACTACCATTTCAACCTTTGTGCATTACCAACTCTACTTCTTTTTTTTTAAAAAAAAGAAAAAAAACAATAAGAAATTGAAAGAAATATGAGATTTAAGTTACTGTGTGTTAAGAAGTCTTCCAGGAAATCTGTTAGGCAACGCAGATTTGTTAAGAGAATATATGACGTAAAACATTTGTTTTCTTTTCTTCCTCTTGTTAAGATGAGAACAAATGTCTTCTGGTAATAAACATAAAAAGTAACTCGGTTTGTTTACTCTCCAATAGCTTCCTAGCGAGAATGACTCATTTATTTGCAAGCGTTTTTTTTTTTTTTTTTTTTTTAATTATTATTCTTTGCATGCAGTATAGTAAAACCTACATTACCAGACTCCTCTCAATAATATGGTTTTTGTCCAGGCAGAAATATATGATTTTATTATTGGAAAAATGTGTGTTATATATATTATGTGTATGGAAAAATGTATTATTATGTGTTATGTATATGTGTATGGAAAAATGTATTATTATGTGTTATGTATATGTGTATGGAAAAATGTATTATTATGTGTTTATAAGCAATTTCAGATACGAAAATAGGCAATCTTCTTTTTACATGTGGCCCTGCGTATCGTAATCGCTAACGTTCTCGTCTTCGGTACGAGCAGTCCCGGGTTCGATTCCCGGTGGAGTCACTCGGTCGAAAAGGTGTAAAACGCTTTTTGAGGCCAGCCACCCTGAATGAGGTTTTCCTGGGTTTTCCTCATTCACACCAGGCAAATGCCTGGATGGTACCTAACTTATAGGTCCCAGGCCGCTTCCTTCCTTCCCTTTCCCCGGATTGTGTACGCCAAGGAACGTAATCCCTGAAATCGTGACGGGCTAAATGGTCTTAGATGCCGAGAAATCTAAACCCCAACTTCTTCTTTTACACCAACGTTTTAGTAACGTCTTCAGGAGACCGGAATTATATATAGAAAATAAAATTCTTTATAAAATTTGAAAATAAATCTTTCATTGGTCCCTTCAACTGATTCAGCATTTTCAAGAAAAGCTTTGCTTAGAAGCTAGTGTTCGGAGGTTTATACGACAGACAACCCTAGCCTAGCCCCTCCCCCCTCTTCCCCAAAAATTTTAGAAACAATCATGATTGGTTGTTTCTGTCTACATTTTCAATATTTTATAATAATAATAATAAAATTGCATCTTTTTATTTGGTTACTTTTCATTTAAAGTTTTTCATGAGTGATTCAGTCCGTGCCAAAATTTGATGTTTTAACGATCCTACATCACATGAACGGTTTGAAAATAAACATAAAAATTTTTTTATAAGTATGTTAGTGATGCGTTCAATTTTCTTTGCATTATCTTTATGAGAAGCGAAATTATGGTTGTTAGAAAAAGGGTTCTGAGTAAATTGACACACTATATAGTCTAACTCAAGTCAGTCAGAGTGAGCGAGAACTTGACGCACACCCATGCGCCTAAATATCTCGAGAGATAACACTTTCCATTTTATTTTAGCAAATATTTAATGTTACCGGTGCCCTAGAAAGGGACCCTCTCTTTTGTGCATATCCTCGGGTTTGACTTGTGTAAGCTGGAACGAGCGGTGCTGGAAGCGAGACGGCGGAATAAATGCAAGATAGATCAATTTGAAATCTTTAAGTTTTACGTCCCACGGTTATGCCGGTTAGGCTAAAGGAGACGGTGATGATGAGAGATGAGTGAAAATGGTGGAATGAAGAAAGTGGGAGGAAACGGGAGAACCCCGAGAAAACCCACGAGCACGGTGTTTGTCCACCACAAAGTTCACTTGGCGGGGGCTGGGATCGAACCCGGGACCCCAAGCACCAGAGGTGAACGCTCTACCACTGAGCCACCGCGCCCCTAGATCAATTTGAGTTCAAAGATTGAGTTACTAACTGTCAAACGAGAAACATACTAAATCTCAAACCGCATCTGCACAACATGTTGAATTACATGTGTTTTAACTCTTAAAAAGCGGGTGTTTTAAATGCTGGAAACTGTGTAAACAAGGAATGATTTGTACTTATTTTGAAGAGTTTATATGACGTGAAACTTAGTTGAAATCTAATATCTCATATTCTAATGGAGTAAAAGATATGAAACAGAATCATTGGACTTTGCTTGGTTAATATATTATTTTAGAAAATATTGTTTTAAGTGTTTTCGCTCGTTGCCGATATCTAATAATAGCTAATATTAATGACACTTTGTGATGTAAGATACTTTGAAATTTAGTTTTTAATCATTTTTTATTGCCTGAAAATATGTTGTCTGAACATTTATGCGGAAAATGTAACTAAATGAAATCTTACTGTCTTTCAAAAAGTAATAAAAGCAAAGAAGAAGCTTTCAAAAGGTGTAGATACTATAAACTTCAGTTTAACATTTTGGATTATTATATACGTTTATAATGTTTAACTTTTATTTTATAAACGAAGAGATAGAACGTAAATCTAAATATTATGAAGGAGGCACAAGTGTATTCGAAAAGCTTTATAAAGTAATACCAGAAATTTAAGTATCATGTTCTTTATTATTATTATTATTATTATTATTATTATTATTATTATTATTATTAGTAGTAGTAGTAGTAGTAGTAGTAGTAGTAGTAGTAGTAGTAGTAGTAGTAGTAGTACAGCAAACAAAGTTGTCATAAATTTTCAATATTTCCACAAATCATACATTAGGTGCATCTGTACGTTCCGATCGACCATAAGTATGTCAAATTCATCCAAGAGGTAGTGTGGCAAGCGGATTATTTATTATGGAGGCTGCCACTTGGTCAGCATCATCAAACAGTTTTGAGAGGCAGTAACGATGAGTGCTGCAACAACGACTAATACGTGAACTGTTACTGTATGAGATCGATCTCGGACATAATGCTGTACCAGCAACACAAAACATTTGTCATACAAAAGGGGAAGATGCAGTGAACCACAGCACAGCAACTCGTTGGTTCTAGAAATTTCATGAAGGTTGAACACTGCTCAGTGTAAGAAGATTCTGAAGTTATACGACACACCATTGAGGAAAATCCATCGCCAAGCACACTACAATTGAAAAAAACCAACTCGGCTTGTTCGAGTCCACTGTAGTGTGGCATCTTCTCGAACTCAGGTAAACAACCAGAAGCTGCCACATTGTGGATTGTAGCTCAGGCCCAAAGAAAAGTGAATGTTGTGCCGCCAACTGCTCCAAAATGCCCGTGATGTGAGTTTTCTGAAACGGATTGTAACATGCGACGATTTTTTTCTTTTAATCAAAATATGTAAAAACAGAGGCTGAACAAGGGCAAATTTTCAGAACTGGTCGTTAAGCAGGGTCGTTTCAAGCATAAAGTCATGCTCTGAGTGTGGTAGATCTACGAGCAGATAATTCACTTCGAATTGGTTCCTAAGGATCCTACCATCAATGTCGACCTTCATTCTGAACATTTGTAAAAAATATATTTTGCACTACGCCGAAAATGTCCTCTGTTGGGGAGCTGAAAGCGCATCCTCGTGCAACAGGTAAACGCAAAACTATACGAGACCCGAGAAAAGCAACAAAAGATACAGGAACTTGATGGCATCGAATTGATACCACACCTGAGATATAGTCCTGGCCTTGTCCCTTTGGATTAGTATACGTTCAGCTCCATGGTGCAGTTCCACAAATCACTATGTTTTACCAACCAGTAGGAGATGGAAACAGCAGTGACTAACTGCCATGCGTTTAAGGACAGGACGTGGTATTGACTTGGAATAGAGGAACTGGCAGGAAGGAGACTGCAAAGAGTTGAATACGAAGGGCTATACTTTGAACGTAAACCTGGTTTTATTGTACTTTAATAAATATAGGATGTTGTGTACCATAATATTGTAAGACGTATTAATCATTCTTATACTGTTAGCTAACTGAAAACATTCCTACTAGTGTTGTGCCAGCAGGTGGTAATAGTCGAGTGGTCTCTATCGTTCGGCTTAGAATAATGAGGTGCAATTCATGGTGAATTCGGGCCCTACTGAAGAGCATGGGCATTCTTAAGTGTCCTCGAAATTTCTGTGTTCGTGTCTCTATCGTAGTTGATTAAGTAGAATGTTCAGTTCGAATAATTAGAAGACCATTATGACATATGTCTCGGGTCGAATGATTTAAAATTAAATTAAATTGAAAAATGGCTAACGTTCGCGCCCTTGGTTTACGGGGTTCTGTGTTCGATTTCTGATGGAAGAACCTCAAAATGTGAGCTCATTACGGTGGTTTGGATTCAATTTCAGGTGTAGATTTAAATCTCACTTAGAACTGGTGCTCAAAAGTGACTGAATACTCGAACCAACCAATCAAAGTAAAGTGAGTCAAAAACATAGGCCTACATCTGGATACAACAGTTTGACAGGTCATTATTTGAAACGGCAACTTTGAAACATTGATTAATTATGAATTGTGTTTACATTCTGCATTGAACCATTCTAATTTCTATTTTTCCAGTGTCTGCCTTAGTTACACCATGAAAGTGATGAGGTGGCATTTGTAATATAGACTTTAACCCGATTTCTTAACTAAAAATGCTTTCCATTTTACGTCCTTAAAAACTTTTTTTTTTTTTTTTTTTTTTTTTTTTTTAAAGAAAATCATCACGGCAACTACAAAAGACCTAAAGCTATTGATTGATCGGGTTGAAATTTAAGTCTTCCTTTCATGCCGAGGTTATAAGGGATGTGACTACTTTGCATATACCAATTAATACAGTACCGGTCAAAAGTTTCAGACCACCACGGATTTAAATGAGCCTCTACTGTGGACCTTCTATTTGGCATATTAACTTCGCAGCCGTGTATCGCGGGTCTCCTGTTCAAAGCATAAAATCTGACGACAGGTGGATTACGATCTGAAGGATATTGCAGATTACATGCCTAAGTATATTTCTTAAAATGGGCACCAAAAAGAGATTTTTGTAATAAATCTTGCATAATGTAAACAAAGGGCTGAGAGATGACACAGTATTTTCTTTTCACTTGTAAGATATATACGTATGGGGACAATGTAGTGACATAAATTTGAAGGGATAAGTTGTGAATGCTCTGAAGAAAGTATTTATGACGGCCTTTATACGCTTATACGTCCTTGTGTGTTTATATACGAGCGATAATTGCTCATACGAACCTTTCGAGAACGATCTTCAAAGTATACTTATCTTTAGCTTAATAAACTTTAACATATCAACAGTCAATAAAAAAATACAAGATATTTACAACTTGTTGTACTTTCAAATATTAATTGTCCCCTATAACTAAAATGCTGCCTCATTTTCCAACCTTTTGTTTACATTATACAAGATATACAAAATTCATTTTTCCGTGTCCATTTTAAGAATTGTAATTAGATATACGTATAATCTGGAGTATCTCTCAGACCAAAATACATCTGTCGTCAAGGGGTCGCGGTGGCTCAGTGGTAGAGCGTTCACCTCTGGTGCATGGGGTCCCTGGTTCGATCCGATCTCGCGTCAAGTGAGCTTTGTGGTGGACAAACACCGTGTGCATGGGTTTTCTCGAGGTTCTCCCGTTTCCTTCCACTTTCTTTGTTCCACCATTTCATTCATTTCTCATCATCACCGTTTTCTTTAGCCTAACCGACATAATCGTGAGATTTGGAACTTACAGATTTTATTTAATTTTTCCAACTGTCATCAGATTGTATGCTTTGGACCAGAATACTAATGATACACGACTAAGAAGTCCACAGTACAGTCTCATCTAAATCCAAGGTGGTCTTAAATTTTTCATCGGTACTGTATCTGTAATAAAACAAATAAAGTATAAAATAACAAAAATTGAACTTCTTTTTTGTAAAACGTCACATGGCAGAATAACTAAGTTTTGACAAAAATGAGGAAAACTATACTACACAGTATAGTTTATCCAAAAACGTCTATTTATTTACAAAAGCCATACCAAGTGTAGGCAACAGCTTGACAGGTGCAGATATCTCACAAAATATGTATTTATGCCTAGCAAACACGATTTGGTCGTTAGTTTTGTCTGACAAAACTTGACATGTGTCGTTAAAAAACAAACAAACAAACAAACAAAAAAAACAAACAGAAAAAAAATTCAATTATTGTTTGTTGTGGAACCTAAATTACTAATCGGGTTTGCATTCTCGACAAAAATTGCTGCTAGAAATCGATTGCCTTGTGCTATCAAACGTTCAAAACAATTCATTTTTTTAACTACACTCTAAATTACGACTAATCCCAATTTTAAGACAAGCAAAAAAACAAAAAAAAAAGTTTATTATTGTGATTCTGGATTTGTAATGTCCGTTAAAAAAGTACATTGTGAATCTGTTATTTGTATACGAAACATAATACATTTTTTCTTCTGTTGAATATTGTTATTATGTTATGTTGTTTTCACTTTGCTTAAATGAAACAAAGACACCAGCTGTGAGATTTTACATTGCCTGAAAACTCTAGGAAAAATTTAGTCATGATTTCATGTGTGTATATATCAGGGGCGGATCCAGGACCGACTTCTGGGGGGGGGCGGTGGGTTGTCATATTGCTACTTTTCAGGGCTCCAAACTTTGGGATGGGTTTTATATATATATATAGGCCTATATATATATATATATATATATATATATATATATATATATATATAAGAACGTTTCCTCTTCTGGAAGGTCAATCGCCCCGATCGCTCCCCCCCCTGGGTCCGCCCCTGGTGTATATTAGGGATAACGAAAACAGTTTGTTTCTACAAAAGTTGCAAAACGTTTTCTAGTACAACCGAAAACCAAAATACTGATTCTTAGTTTTCTCAAAAAAAGAAAAAAGTTCGGTTATTCGAAGAAACCGTGTTCAAATTTCCCGAATTGAAATGAAATCTTTAAGTTTTACGTCCCACGGTTATGCCGGTTAGGCTAAAGGAGACGGTGATGATGAGAGATGAGTGAAATGGTGGAATGAAGAAAGTGGGAGGAAACGGGAGAACCCCGAGAAAACCCACGAGCACGATGTTTGTCCACCACAAAGTTCACTTGGCGGGGGCTGGGATCGAACCCGGGACCCCAAGCACCAGAGGTGAACGCTCTACCACTGAGCCACCGCGCCCCCATTTCCCGAATTGAGTTTACGGTGTTATTGAAATAAGTGTGATTTTCGTCCTAGCCGGTATCCTTTCTTCTTCTTATAGTACAAGGCAGGAGCAAAACGTAAGGTAACAAGTGCCCTAAAAATGAACTACTATACGCTAGTACGTAGTAAGTTTTCGTGTGTTGTGGGTATTGATGGGTAGTATCCCTGGTGATCACTAGAGAGCAGCACGGTGACGCAGTTGCAGATAATCGCAGTTCGAAGATGGCAGGGCTACTGGAAACATGGTAAAATGTTGAAGTGCGAAGTGTGATAAGGTTTCTGCATGCGAAGAGGAAGAAAGCAGCCTTGGTTTATCTGGCACTTGTGGAGGTGCATCGCATCATTACGGGCGATGAGACGCCTGTGTCATTGTGGACACCTGAATCGAAATGTTCCTCCATGATGTGGAAACATCCTTCATCTCCCCCATCCAAAAAGTTTAAAACAGTAACATGTGCAAGGAAAACAATGGCGACTGTCTTTTGCGATTACCTGGGTGTGATTCACCTGGAATTCCTTCCCCCGGGTACCACGATCACTTCTCGGACCTACTGCCAGACGTTGGACAGATTGAGAGAGGCCATACGTCGGAAAATACGTGAAGCACTAAGGGAGCGTGTATTCTTGTTACACTACAATGCTCGACCGCACACGGCCCATCTCACCCGTGACCATGTCGCACGTTCCAACTGGGAAGTTTTGGAACACCCTGCATACAGCCCGAACCTTGCACCCAGCGATTTCCATCTCTTCGGACCAAGTATCTTTAAGGACAACGCTTCAACACAGTACAAGAGGCAAAGGATTAAGTGAAAACCTGGTTGAACAGCCTTGACACAGATTTCTTCCATAATGGCATTAATGCATCGATCACCCGCTGGAACAAGTGTTTAGACAAATATGGCGACTATGTGGAATGTTAGTTTGCAGTGTCATGTATACCCTGTAACAGTATAGGCAACCGAGACATAAAGATTTCTGAGAAAAAATAAAACATTGTTACCTCGCTTTTTGATCCTACCTTGCACTTACAAAATGAAAACTGAAATAAAATATTTGTTTTACGTCCCACGATTATGCCGTCTAGGCTAAAGGTGGCGGTGATGATGAGAAATGGTGAAATGAAGAAAGTGGGAGAAATTGGGAAAACTCCGAGAAAACCCACGCACACGGTGTTTGTCAATTCCAAAGTTCACTTGGCGCGAGTTGGAATCGAACCCAGGACCCCATGCACTAGACGCGAACGCTCTAGTACTGAGCCTTATAGAACTTATTTGGAAGTAATGAAACAATTTTTTAAAACATGAAACCGAACCTGGTTAAAACCGGACCTGTTTTCGATAACAAATCGAACCAGTTTTTCTCAGAAAACTGAACGAGTTTTAAAGCTAAACCTGTTTTTGATAGGAAATTGAACCGGCTTTTCATAGAGAACCACACCGGTTTAAGAACAAAATCTGTTTTTGATTTGATAGAAAAACGAACGGATTTTAAAACCAAACCTGTTCTTTGATAAAAATCGACCATATTTTTGTGGCCACTACTAATATATATATATATATATATATATATATATATATATATATATATATATATATATATATATATATATATATATATATATATATATATATATATATATATTCCTTGCTATGCTGTTGATCTATTATTACATTCACTTTATAAATCTTTGTTCTGTCTTTTTGAGGTTATGCAAACGAGAAGAACATAAACATAGAAATGTAGTAGATAGTTTTAAAAAATGCAAATAATATTCAGTAGTTCTCAAACTCAGAATATACTATGACTCATAATTAGAGACGAAACTTTTCCGCTAATGCGATAGGCCTATGTGCGAAACGTTAAAAAAAATGTGTATGTGTTTCAGGAAACCTCAAACGTTTCGTTTCAGAGCCAGAAATCACGTTTATGTTATCACGAATTTTTGAGAAATTCGTCATTACTTGGGATAAATGCGAATAAAAACGAAAAAGTGGAATTCTTGCTAATTATTGCAAATAACAACTAAAAATCGCATTTGCAATATTATTTAACTTAATGAGTTGTTTGATCTAGAAACTGTTTCACTTCATAAAGATGTAGACATCAACAAAACGGAACTGTTCTTTTAAATCGTTGACTGTGTTTTGTGGTGAAAATATTCATGATCTGTTGGTTGCTTACCATGAATTTAAAACTAAGTTTATTGAAATTCTCGACAGAGAGGAAGAAGGAAGTTGACATTGTATCATTTTTTAACAGTTTAAAAGTTAAACACAGATCTTCTGCTGTCACCTCGTTACGTTCAATATGGTTACCAGTCTCGAGTGTAGATGATGAGAGAATCTTTTCCGAGCATAATATAATTGTTACTAACAGGAGAACAAGCTTCAAAAGAGAATTGGAAATGTATTGCTGCATGTTATCCTTTAACAAAGGATGACGTTAGAGGAAGTGTTTAAATTTTTGCATTAATTTATAAATGTCAGTGAATACATTAACTAGTATGTGCACCTAATCACCCTCATTTCTGCATTAGATATACATCTTACTACAAAAATTGTGCTGTATACAAGTACCATAATATTAATAAAAAAACTTGTATTACTACATTTTAAAAAATAAGAAATGTGACATAAATGCGAAAATTGTGAAAATTAATACTACAAAATATATAAATTGTTGCGAAAAAGACTAAGACATAATCTATGAGTAGTCAAGTACCAAGGAGAATTTTCAAATAATAACGATTTATCATCAAATAATTCAAAATTTAATGTTTTCCCACTTATTAAATGTAAGGTATATCTACTACGAGGATTACGCAAAAATCACGGCAACTAACCTTTTTACAGAAATGGGAACGACCTCATCAGGAGATAGCATGAGAAAAATAAGTACAACAAATCGCTCTTTTTATACGTATTTCACCTGAAATTATAATATTACAAATCATTACTAATACAGTTTAAGTTATTCGTAAATTCCAGAAACACATACCAGTGACACCTAGGGTCTTTGAAGATAATATCTGTAAAGAATCCACCACATGCAGCCAATGCTGTAGTGAGCGTCGAATACCCATGTCTGGGGAATATAGTGGATGCTGGAGTACTTCCCGTTCCCTCGCACGAGAAAAATCTGCTCATACGCTGACTGTCGTGTTGTCATGAAGGATGAGTGCACCGTGGTATTTCTTCTGAATAACGCGCCGTAGGTGTCGTTGCAGGAAAGTGTGGATATTGTACACTGCGTTCACAGTTTGACAATGTGGTACAAAATAACACAAAATCACCCCTAATTCCGTTCGTCATGATGACCATTAACTTGGCAGGGGGAAGGGAGGGATTTCGACGGATTTTCTGCCTGCGTGGTGAGCTTGGATGACGCCATTACGCTGAATGGAATTTTAGTTTTGGCTCATAGGCCCTGATCCAGTGTAGGGACGGATCCAAGACGGACTTCTCGAAGGGGAAGGGGGTGATGGGTTGTATCACCGCTGCTTAGAGTTACTTTTAAGAGCTACAAACTCTGGGATGGGTTTTATTTATATATAAAATAAGAAAGTTTCCTCTTCTGCGGGAGGGGGCAATTGCCCCGATCGCCCCCTGGATCCGCCCCTGATCCTGTGACGTTATTGTGAAAATGAAATCTTTATGTTTCACTGTTATGCTGGCTAAGCTAAAGGAGACTGTGATGATGAGAAATGAATGAAATGGTGGAATGAAGAAATTGGGAGGAAACGGGAGATCCCAGAGAAAACCCAAACACATGGTGCTTGTCTACCACAAGGTTCACTTAGTGCGATATGGGATCGAACCAAGGACCCCATGCAACAGAGGTGAACGCTCTACCACTGAGCCACCGTGAAACCCTGGCGTTATTGTGCCATCATATCCTGCAGTTTAGTGGATTTTCTGGAAGACTACTTTGAAGGACTCTAGATGCCACTGGTATGTGTGTTTCTGAGCTTTACGCATAATTTTAATTGAAGCGTTCAGAAGCCAAACGGATGAACTCCATTTTTTTTTTTTTTTTAGTTCTAGACATTTTTAACGGAAAAGATATATTCTTTTCAGGCAGCGCCGTAACTTAGATTTGTTCTTGTGTGGGGGTAGGCACGTAGCCAAGGGGTGGGTCCGGACCCCCCTTTCGGGTCCAGAAATGAAAAATATGAAGAAAGGATGAAATAAAAAGACACGAGAAGAAGATGAATCTGCGTCAAAAATATAAAGCTGCAGCATGCGTTTGGTTACTCTTTCTTATGAGGAGTTTTGTGTGGAGGAAATGGGGAGGGGTTAAGTTGAAAATGGATATTATTGTAGCGAAGCATTCCGAATTCCATCTAGCTTCATACTAATCATGTGGACTACAAATGACGATCTATAAACTGGTTTGATCAAATAGACTTTCAGGTAGAACTTAAGAAATGCCCAGAATCACCAATAACATGAGCCATTTTGAATTTCGCGGCAACACTAATCCATTTTATACATGTCTTTACTCCCAAAAGAAATCTCGTTGCTATTCATGATGGCATTAAACAAAGATAAGAAAAAAAAAAGAAGAAAGAAGACAAGAAGAACCGAGTTCGAATGACCTTGGAAGCCTATATCTTTTTGAATACTCTTTTATAATCTTTTATTCAAGATTGCTATATATTTTTTTAAATTAAAATACTTACTAACATATTCTCATTTTATTGTCCTAACAAACCAATATGGGTATGTTGCCAGTAAAATAGTTTAGATTGATCGATCCCCTGGCGTGTAACCACAGTATTTCATGCCACTCCCCCCATTACGAAATCCTGGCTAAACGCACGAATATATGTTGCCAGTACAATAGTTTAGAATCATCGAGTCCCTGGTGTGATAACCACAGTATTTCGTCACGGATCCCCCCTATTGCGAAATCCTGGCTACGTGCCTGCTGGGGGGGGGGGAATTGTAAAACTGATTTACTTTTAGGCGTCCCCGGCCTTTATTCTTAATTAATCTTCTGCTTGTTTTATCGTCCCCTTCTATTTTGCATATCAGTCATTTCAAACTGCCCAATGTTCGGCCTACGAGCGCGCTTTTACAATGATAGGAAAGAAAATAAAAGCACAATGATTAACGGAGGGGAGGAAATAAAGTAAGAGAATTAAATAAAGAAGTGTTAGCAGATTTGTTGTCGTGAGACTATTAGAAGTAGCACGCCTTCACAACATGGTCAACTCTTCCGATGTTTCTGTTCCCCTGTCAACACTGTATTTTATCAACATCATATCTTTTACCAGCGCCTTTCCCTGTGCGTGTAGTTTGGTAGGAAGGAGGAAATGCACATTGTGGCGTCACAGAACATTTGGAAGAAAAGTACTGATTTACAGAGCTGTATCAAAAGTAAATAAACATCTTACAACATAATGCTCGTAATTTTTTTCGTTATTCCAGCTATGAACAATGTGAAGATTCCACAAAACAATACTCCGATACTAAGGAGGCAAAGAGTTGAGTGATTGCGCACTTGGTCGAATATTGGAACAATGCAACTTCAGTGCAAGGCAAAGACGAAATTTTCCGAAACTTTCACATTCCAGTGACCATCTGGCGGGAACGGTGATTCAGTGGTAGAGCGCCACCGTCTCACCACTGGTAGAGCTTACCTCTTGTGTGTGGGGTCCTTGGTTCAATCCCCGGCCAAGTAAGTTTATAGTGGACAACGGTTTGGGTACAAAACCTCGCGGCCAGAACCTCGCGGCGACAACCTCGCGGACCAAAACCTCGCCTCCCAAAACCACGCGGCCCAAAATCTCGCCAGACCGAAACCTCGCCTGGCCAAAACCTCGCCGCCCAAAACGTCGCGGGCCAAAATGCCTGGTCAAAACCTCGCCACCCAAAACCTCGCGGGCCAAAATCTCGCCGGGCCAAAACCTTGCGCCCCAAAATATCGCCATACCCAAAATCTCGCCTGACCAAAATGTAAATGTTCCAACAAATGATAAGGATGACGGTATAAAAGACGCTGTTTCAGAAGAAGTATCACCGGTATTTGACCAAGTCCCGCGATATCATATGAAAATTCTATTTCTGTATTAGAGGATTTCAATGTGAAGGTAGGGCGACAGGATATTTTCAAACTGGTTATAGGGAAAGAAAGTCTGCATAAGGAAAGTAATGACAACTAACGAGGTTAGTTTCGTGAACTATGGAACATCCAAAAACTTAAAAATCTAAAAATATTTATGAAAGTATGAAATAATATATGAGTTTTTACGACGTCCCTTGATTATGTTCTATAGGTTAAAGGAGACGTAGATGACCAGGATGAAGGAAATGATCGAATAAAGAAAGTGGGAGGAAACGGGAATAACCCGAGAAAGCCCACGCACACGATGTTTTGTATCTTCTTCTTCTTCTTCTTCTTCTTCTTATTATTATTATTATTATTATTATTATTTGTAATGTGGAATTGCATATTAAGAAACACATTGGATAAATTTTAAAGAAAAGTTTCATTCGCGGCGAGGTTTTGGCCCGGCGAGATTTTGGGTGGCGAGGTTTTTGCCCGGCGAGATTTTGGGCGGCGAGGTTTTGGCCTGGCGAGATTTTGTCCCGCGAGGTTTTGGGCGGCGAGGTTTTGGCCACGCGAGGTTTTGGCCCGGCGAGATTTTGTCCCGCGAGGTTTTGGGCGGCGAGGTTTTGGCCACGCGAGGTTTTGGCCCGGCGAGATTTTGTCCCGCGAGGTTTTGGCCGGCGAGATTTTGGGCGGCGATGTTTCGGCCGCGAGATTTTGTCCGTATCCCGTGGACAACATCGTGTTCGTGGGTTTTCTCGGGATACTTCCGTTTCCTCCCATATTCTCATTCCACCAATACTTCCATCACTAGCCTTTACCATTAGTTTCCCTTAGGCTAAAGGGCATAATCCTGAGATATTAAATGGAAAAATTTCATTTTGCTTTTCTCATTGTCCGCCATCAATCGTTTTCCTTAGATTAAAACACATCGAAAGAAACGTATGAGTTAACGTTTAAACAGGTTGACTGCCATGAGCATCATATGTGGTGCTCACCTTATTTTTCTCTGGGGCCATGAACACCATATATGATGCTCATGCTTGATATCACAAATTACTACCGTAAAACGGGGCTACTTTGACATTTAGGGTTACTTTGACATAGAGTGGGGCTACTTTGACAGATGAGCAATTCGTGCTTCCTATGAGAATTGTTGCATATACTTTCATAGATAAAGGCTGATATGGTGTCCACGGTGCGAATTGCCGGAGGGGATGAGGGATTTCTTCCATTGTATTTTTACCCCTTCTCAATATCCTTCCTGTCCCCCAATATATAATATAAGGACTCCTAGATCCGCCACTGTTTATTCCCCCCAAAAATGAATCATCTAATTCGCACTCTGACGATATAGAGAGTGGGTTCAATGTGTCCTGTGCAAAAATGGGTGTATGGGTTTTGTAATGGTGGATCAAAAAATCCTCAACATGCTTGTTACGACTGTGATGTTGACGACTAAGGTTTTTCTTTCCATTGTTACATGTAAAGATAACATACCGATACATATGTAATTATGTTAAAAGTGAAGTAAAGTAAAAAAAATAAAGTAGAGTAAAAAGTAAAGTAACAATGTAAGGTAAATCACCGTGTATGTTCAAAGTAAAAGATGTTAAAAGTAAAGCTTTAGAAAAACTTGTATAGTGGTGTATAATGATGTACCACAACAAAATAAAGATTTCGTGCTTATCAAGTATGCAGCATACCGTACCTTACACATGACCAAAACAGTGTTTTATACACTTTACATAAAATCAATGTCAAAATAACTCCATACGTTGAGTAACTTTGACCTTATGCAGTAAATACATAAGATGTCAAAGTAGCCCCACCCCCGGGGCTACTTTGACCGGTATTTCTTAATTTCTTCCCGCCAAAACTTACTTGTAGAAATTTAGGTTTAGTAGTGGATGTGATAGCCTAGATACCTATTGTTATGATGAGAATAGTATCATTCATTGGTTGCAGAAAGTGCCCCGTGTACACATCTAAACTAGTCCAAAACCTGTCAAAGTAGCCCCGTTTTACGGTAACTTATCCAGGGTCTTGAGCATCATATATGATGCTCATTGTCACAAATTACTGTGAGACAATGAGAATCACATAAGGTGCT
This sequence comes from Thermobia domestica, assembly GCF_964235325.1. Classification (NCBI taxonomy): domain Eukaryota; kingdom Metazoa; phylum Arthropoda; class Insecta; order Zygentoma; family Lepismatidae; genus Thermobia; species Thermobia domestica. The sequence continues at coordinate 242,143,609 of NC_137461.1, forward strand.
CGGCTCCCATTGGTACATTTTCGGGAGAAACAAAATATCGCGACAAAAATGTGATATAACTATCCATAATCGAGCCAAAGGTAAGATGACATTTATGGCCTCTTGGGACCAGTACCCTCAAATCACCTTGGCAGTCAACCTGTTAACTGACCAGGCCGAACGAAACGCCAGTTGAGGATTACCAAGAGGTGTATCGGATAAAACTTCCAAGTGCAAAGCTGCAGCTTTGAAATAAAGTCTGAAAGTAAGTTGAACGAAAAGTGTCAGATATCAGCATTAATTGAAGTACTGAACTACCATGGGAGAGCTGGAATGCGAAAATCCTTGCGTACTGCAGTAAATATTGCTAAGTGTAAAGAGTGGGCAACAAACACAGTCTAAAAAGTCCACATTTTCCAATTTTCATCTAGCGGACGCATATGGAGGCAATCCCTTAACGAATTTCATTTAGACCGTTTACAAATAAGGGTTAAAAATATAGGAATTTCTCCAATGGCATGGGGAGCTATTTAGAGATTTGGACGTTCCGAACTGTTGGAATGTGTTGGGACGCTCAACAACTCCGGATAGTTTTACAATTTGTTACCCATATTTTCTACTAGGTTGCTTTCCAAAACAACAACTCTGTTTATGGAAAACGGTGCTCCTTGCCATACTGCGAAAAATATCTAACTCCGCCACATGTGAGTTACTCCCCGGTTATGAATCCAATTAAACATGTTTACGTGGGGTATTTAAATTCGTGTCTGAAGACGATGTCCTCAAAATCTTACTTTCGTGAACTTCTCCATTTGCATGAAGAATTGGCAAAGATCCCCCAGGCCGAATTCAAGGAATTCATTAATTCCATGTCCCAACGGCTTAAGAATTTGCATCAAACTAAGGATCGTTCAACAAGATATTAATCTGTATCTTTTGTTTATCACTTGGTTTTGGTATTAAATTAATTCTTAGTTTATCATTTGGTTTCCGTATCAAGTTAGTACAGTTCAGCAAAAGGAAAAGTTTATAAACAAAGGGGTTTATTTACTTATGATATGACTTTGTATGGGGTTCCTCGATTGGAAGTTAAACGCGGAATTAGAACTACAAATGTCTCCAATGGAAGTCAAACTCGCTTTCTTTTATATAGAGCTCATTCGTGGCTAAGCGGTTAGCGTACGCGCCTATGACGTGGGAGACACGGGTTCGATTCCCGGCGGGAGCTCATGTGGTTCGGATTTCACGTTAATCAGTAGATCCATGTCTCATATAGCCTCGGTGCTGAACGGGACGTTAAACTCAAAATCAATTCAGCTCGGTTCTCTTTACGAAAAGAACGCTGTTTCACACGACTCCGCTTAATTGGAAGACGGATTATAAGGGATTAGTTTATATCTGGTAAGTAATCTTCTTTTACTTTATTACAAATACTTATGTTGCTGTACTGGGACACAAAATTTTATTGAGCCCAGTAATGGCATTTTTAATTGCACGGGGCAGCAGAAGTGTATTTAACGCTTACTTGTTGAATGTGCTTTTGTCACCACAGCTCAGTGATCGCGTGATCCCATGATGTGCTTTAAGTTATATGCATGCGCTGGGTCCAGGCCGGAAACCAGCCACATAGGTTTGGGGGTGGAGGGGCATGAATATATTATAGGTGTCAAGTCATTAAAAGTTCTCTCACAAATATCTAAACGTGTGTGTGTGAGTTTTCTTTTTGGTATTAATAATAGCATTTGGTAGCGAGGTCTGGAGGAGCCACGAAAAGTTTAGGGGGGCCAAGCAGCCCTTGCCCCTCTGGTTGCGGGCCTGGCTAGGTCACCGAAAATTAGTGATTAACGTGACACTATAGTATCTTCTATTACCAAACCTTTGTGATGACATGTTTGTGTTTGAATGCATTGTCATCAAAGTTTTGTGATTAGCGTAATGCCATGTCATTCATTTACTTAATGCTTCTGTGCATTTTAATAATTACCCTTTCTATTATTTATTCATAATTGCATCCTTTTTTATTATCCTGAATGTAAAAATACTTTACGATGAATATAAACTATTTTTAAATGAAGTAAAGCCATCAGAAAATAAAAATATTTATAGTTTTATGAAGTTTTGTTACCACGTAACTCATTGACGTACGAGGTCAGACTGCTAATTACAATAGAGGTTAGCAACAATTTTAACTTCTTCACACAGTAAAAACTATACATGGAACTATAAATGAAAAGGGGAAAAAATCGTTTTAAAGTTTTGAGTTGTGGGATATAAACCGAAAATTATAATTAAAAATTATGAAATGGCTGGTCAAGTAGTTAACTAAGAGAAGGTACTTGGGAGATTTTCTTTTTGATTTTGAGTTTACCGTGCTTTTGAACCGTGCGACTATATGAGACATAGACTTTCAGCTTAACGTGGGATCCGATCCGCATGAGCTTCGACCCGGAATTGAACTCGGAACTCCCACATCAAAGACGCGTATGTTTACTGCTTATCCACCAGGGAACTCGAAAGTATAGGGTTATTCAAAAGGGGCGTCAGTTTTGATACAGCAAATTATGAACTTTATATTTTTCAAAACACACTAACAAAATTCATAAACGTGTTCATCACACATTCCGATTTCAGGTATTGTGAATGACGTCGGCCATACGACCTCCTCTACTACGCTGACATGCGATAACTTTGTTCGTGAAATTCACCATGACTGTCTCATAAGTTTCCATTTGGAAAAAATGAAAGGAAATCTTTAAGTTTTACGTCCCACGGTTATGCCGGTTAGGCTAAAGGAGACGGTGATGATGAGAGATGAGTGAAACGGTGGAATGAAGAAAGTGGGAGGAAACGGGAGAACCCCGAGAAAACCCACGAGCACGGTGTTTGTCCACCACAAAGTTCACTTGGCGGGGGCTGGGATCGAACCCGGGACCCCAAGCACCAGAGGTGAACGCTCTACCACTGAGCCACCGCGCCCCCCTAAGTTTCCATTTGGATTTTGCCGACGACCACTACGACGACGCCCAGGACTTTTAATGTTCATTGTTGAACCCGTGCCAGTGAACTTTTTCATATGTTCGCCAACTGTTGATTCATTTCGTCCTAGTGCCTCACTTCGTCCTACTACCACGCGAAGTCGCCAGACAGTTGCTGCATAACCTTGTCCGTTCTGATTAAAATGTTTTCACAATTAGCACACGTTGCACTATAGTAAACTGCTCCATGGTGGCTAGATACAAATTGAAGAAATGCGAGAAATTCAGACTAAGGCGACAGTCGAAATGTTTAATAGAGTAATTCACATCATTCGAGATGTTAATTTTGGTTGACTTTTACGTACATTAGAGCAACAATACAAAACAATGTCGACAACCAAGAAACAAAAATTTGCCAGATGATCCAAAACCGGTGCGCTTTTTGAATAACCCTTTACCTAAAGAAAAGACATCATAGTCCTTTAATAGCTTGACGAAACTACTATTGTCAATGAATGTAGAAAATAAATAGAAAGAAATGATTGCGTATTTTCCTTATTTCACATATTCACTTTATTTCCAAGGTGTTTGGTTTGCCAAAGTTCTTTTATACATTTTCTCTATCCGAGTATCCGTCCGTTCGTCCAATGAATCGTAATCAATTTTTGCCACGATGCAGAGAATTAAAAGTCAGGAATGATGAAGATGATATTGAAACGACAAGTGTAGAAATAAACCATTTCCCGTTTTAAAGTTGATCCCTGTAAAACAAAAACGGTGATATATAAAATATAAGTGAAAAGGGGTTTCCTGCAGTTAAACGTCTAAATAAATATGTCTCACCCCCATCCTTAAAGTCTTCACTAAAATCAGAAGGGATAGAAATCCAATTCGCCTCTTAGAAATGACCTTCTCTCATTTTTTGAGATAAATAAGTTATAGCGTTTAGATTTTATTTCATAATATCTCTGACGAAGGCAGATACATTGCCGAAACTGTAAAATTATTTATTATTAACATTTATTTGCATATGTCAGATTTTATTTCTACCCGAGACAGCCCAAGAGGTACCTCTGAGGCTCCTACTGAAATAAGAAATTTTCTAATTATTTGATATTGATAATTTTTTTTATTACCATTGACAAATGATTTCATAGCAAAGTAGTGACTAGCCTTTTCTATTTATAACGGAAAATAAAAACGGTCGCGGGGGGTTCAGGTAGCTTGTATATGCAGCAGGGAGTCTCAGAGGCACCCCCCTGGAGCATTTTTGAGGGTAATATTAGCATGAGCTGTCTCGGGTTAAGGTATAGAAGTTCCAAAGCTAGAACCTACGGCATTCATATACAAATCCACTAGAACTTCCGGTTTTAATAATGATTTAGATAGAGCAGAAAGCATAAGAGATACCAAGAAGCTGTTTCTTTCGATTTCTTTTCTTTTCTTTTTGAATCGATTTAACAATCGTTATATAATACAAATGATAGAAGACAGCAAGAAACTGTTTACTGCACTTGATAAGAAGTCTGATTAATATATTCCATCTTGATTCTAATCTCAGTACTAAAATCAGAAGTAAAGAAATCTACTACAATCGCAATATAAACCGAACTCTTTCATGTGGTGTACATGTAACATGGCTACATCTATGTCTAGAATTTTAGTTCGTAGTATACAATTGGAAATTTAATTCATGTATTTCGAATAAAGAATCACGTACTACTATCATAAATGTTCACATTTTCTTGCTTTATAACTTTCGGCAAAGATAAATACTTATTTTATACCCTATGTTGCACGGAAAATATTATTGTTTCTTAAAATTATCTGGGTGAATTTCGGAACAGAAGTCAAACACGTGGTTATACAATGAATGACTGAAAATATTTTGCTTTGACATCTAGGAACAAACACCCAAACTACGTCGACTAAATGGTTCAAAAAATGAATCACTGTGAAAGAACGTCTGTCAGAGTGATGCAAAATATGCATCATCATGCAAAATTATCCTATAAAATTGTAATGTAAGAAATGCATCACTACACCACAAAGAGAATAGACTGCCATTCACTATTGACAAAGAAGAAAAGAAAAACGCTTTTTCCAAGGTTAAAATAAGCTTTCCATGCATGAGTACCGAATCACCTAACTCAAAAACATTTACTCCATTGAATTTATCATTCAGACATAGAGTAAGCGGGGGCAAAAATCCGCAGTTTGGTGTTTGAATTGCCCTGGAGCAGAAAGATATAACGACAAAATAACGAATTTCGCGCAGAAGTATAAGTGAACATTCCTCTATATTTTGAAGGTGTTAGAAAGCCTACCAATTTATTACTTAATAAGGTACACCAATTTAAAAAGGATGGACAAATTCGAACTTTTACCCTAGTATAGGGGGCAAAAGTCCTATCGCAATGGGGCAAAAGTCCGCTGAAATACACGAAGTAGGAAATCGACATACATGTATTTTTATTGAATTATTTTGTTTTCTACAAGCATCTTAAGATAAACAAAGAGCATACGAAGCATGAAGTGATTCTCTATATTAAAAAAAGAGGTTAAACTAAGCAAAAAGATAAGTTTATCTCACTTGAGAAAAACTCAATAAACATACAAAGTATGAAGTTATTCTTCGTATTGATAAAGTTAAACTACAGGGTGGTCCATAAGTCAGTACAGTGGATTATTTTGGAAACAAACATGATTAAAGCAAATCTGAATAGCGGAGGGCGGACTTGAGTAAAGGGGCTACCGATTGATGAATGCGCGGTGAATGGCGGCCATCTTGGATCCAGGTTAAAATTTTCAAATGGGAAGGTAGGCATGTGACACATCAATTAACACTGTTTCTTACAGGGTAATGCAGTCCCGCAAGCATGCGTTATCGTGCCCCATCCCAAAGTTATGACGATGCCCCAAAGTCCCACCTACAGAATGTGCTCCACTTGTTGCTCGTCCATTGCAACATACAAACGGAGTCTCTTAATCCAGTCCTACTGAACCCGTAACAACACAGTGAGGGGGGGGGGCGGTGCTATCACAGGCGTCTTGAATACCTCCCTGTAGGTGTGCAACATTCCGAATATTCTGATACACCAGGTTGTCCCCATAAAGAAAATCCAAGGGAGTGAGGTCTGGCGACGGGTCTGGTCACTCCACAGGACCTCGGCGACCGATACAACGTCCAGAAAAATGCATATCCAAGCATTCCTCCACAGGCAGCGCATAGAGCGGTGGGGCACCATCTTGCTGAAAATATCACGGCAAGGTGGCATCAGGGCGGAGAAACAAAGAAACACCAACTCCTGTAACATGTCCAGATATTGGACACCATTTATGGTACCAGGAATGAATAAGGGTCCTATGATCGACGTGTTCCATATGCCACACCACACCAATATATGAGCAGGGGTAACCCTCTTTGCAGGGATTGATCGCATTTGGGTTTGCATCTTACCAATATCTCATGTTCTGGCAATTCACTTCTCCATCCAAATAAAAGTTACCTCGTCTGTGAAGAGAACACTGGCTGGGAAATGTGGATCTCGGTCATATTGTAACAAAGCCCAATTGGCGAATTCCATGCGCCACTCTGGATCATCCTCTGAAAGGTTGTGGACAAGCTGCAACTTGAAGGAATGCCACTTGTTCATATGGAAAATCCTCATCACGAAAGCACATGCTACGCCTGTTACCGCTGATAGTTGTCTTGTGCTGCGCTTCGGACTTTTCACACTCGCAGTAAGCACCATTGTGGATGTCTCCTCATCTGTCGTATGGGACCTGACCGTGGTGTGTCGGCAACGTTACCAGTTATACTGAATTTCCTAATGAGGTAGATAACAGTGTTGTGGCTTATTGCAGGTCTTTCGGCGTGGCGCGCGTTGAAGTCCTGGGCAATCACACTACTGCTTCTTTCCCCAGACGTTAGGATGATCTTAATTCTTTCCTGCTTCGTCAGTGCCATGTCGCTCTACCTGCAACGAAAAGAAAAACTGTCAAATTTGGGGCATCACGTCTTTCTTGCAGCGTTAGTGCCATGATGCTTTCCCTGCAAGAAAAGAGAAAACCGTCAACTTTGGGACGTCATAACTTTGAAAAGGGACATGATAACCCATTTCTGCTTGCGGGAGTGCATTCCCCTGCAAAAAAATGTGTTAATTGATGTGTTGCATGCCTACCTTCTCATTTTTTTAAAAAATAACGTGAACCCAAGATGGCAGTCATCAAGATGGCCGCCATTCACCACGCATGCATCAATCGGTATCTCCTTTACCCAAGTTTGCCCTCCGCTAGTCAGATTTGCTTTAATCATGTTTGTTTCCAAAATAATCCACTGTACTAAAACTTATGGAACACCCGGCAAAAAAAGTAAATTATACAAAAGTTCGTTGTTGACAAGAACCAGAAAATAAACTACCACCACTCCCCCCCCCAAAAAAAAAAACAAAAAACACATGTATTGTAGATTCAGAGCCAACCATGGCACATTCGTCCAACCAAAGCGACAACGCATTTTCTCCTTTTTATCCCTTGACCTTCCGAAAAAAGATAAACTACATACTTTAGGTGATATCTGTTTAAACTTAAACCATATCTTTTCGTAGTGTTTCTAATAGCAAAGGACAAATCTCTCTCAGCACCGATGAACCAAATGACTTCAAGAGCACATTTCACACCTCAACAGATGGATTCAGCAATACAAACATGTATGTGTTAGCACTACTGACTATTAATCCTAGGCTCTGTTTACATGGCTGAAATGTGAGTAATGCCCTTGGTGCCATCGGTACACTAATCAGTGTTGAGTGTGCCTTGCCCAAATTCAAAGATCAACCTTCATACATGCCTACATAGCTTTAGTTAAACTAAAGAAAGCCTATGCAGCAAACGAATTTAAATAGGTCCACTGTTAGAAACTGGAATTTAAATTTAAGAATAAAATTGTTTACAAATTCAAGAGCTGGGGAAAATTCATCATTCGGATTCTTGTTCCAGAAAAAAATCGGACTTTTGCCCCATTCGCACATGTTTTAATTACAATGAAATGCTGACTTCATAACTGGTACCGGGAAAAGGGGAAGTAGTGTATATTGTTACTGAAGAAGTGTTTTATGTGAAACAGCAATAAAATAAGTCGTAACGTCTCCCACAGACTGTACTACTATTTCCCATAAAACAAAATATTACTTCAAAGTAAGACAAAATATAACTTACCTCAGTGTATTAATAAGTTTCACCGCACACCTTTATTAACATGAACAGTACACCGCTGTTATTTAATCTTTCTGCAGCACAAGCAATGTTGCACAACTCCAACAAAAAGTAACCCAAAACCCCAAAAAAGACTTTTGCCCCTGTGGACATTCGCCCCCGGACACTCTACGTAGGAAGAGAGAAAGAAGGACGCTTCAAGAAGATTACAAAGTCGTCCAAAACAATTGTTCTTAAAAACAACTACAATATGCCATCAAAATCAAGAAGAAAACCTGAGATCATCAATAGACACCTGGGCTATATCGACAAAAATTACTTATGAGGTCCTTTCACATTCCACGGATTACAGAAAAAGGTCTCACTCCAAATACTGAACTTGAGAAGGATAAGAAAATAGATCATACGAGGACTGTCTCAGACGTGATCAGAACTTGGATATGCATATACGATTGCCCTCCTACCCAGGACTATGAATTACAATTAATGACTAAATATTACAGCAAAGATATTATACTACTTTTCATGAAAAGATACATAAAAATTAAGTGCGAGCTTCAGGAAGATTACAAAGTCGTGCAAAACATTTGTCCTCACTAACAACTACAATATGCCACCGAAATCAAGAAGAAAACTAAGACTATCAAAGCAGTTATTTGTCACCTTCCAATTGATACCAGCATTGAAGACATCACAATAGCACTCAATTAGAAGGACCAAACAATATTCTCCGTTTCCAAAACCCAGAATCGTGAAGGCTGGAAAGAAAAATCCCCATCCCACTATTTTTGATTACGTTGAAGAATAGTCTACAAGCCACGAGAATATTGAAAGAAGACTTATTGTTACACATGAAAGTTCGCACAGAATCACTATAAAGGAAACATTACTTGTAATGCCAAAGATTTGGGCATTCGCAAGCAACTCTCCAATCTCTGCCTCGGGGTGTTAATTGCCCCGGCTTTCATTGGACGTGCCAATGCAAAAAGAAGACCAGAGACACACCAGCGAAATGTGTCAACTGTAAAGACGCTCATCCAGCTAATTATTCCGGATGTTCACGAATACAACAAATTCTACAAGCAAAAAGGGAAACAACACCACCAAGCATAATCTCACATTCAGCATCTTTTCAAGACACCACTGCTAAAGACACTTCAAGACCTGAGCCTACAATATTACGCACTATCGCAGTTTAAACATTGAAGACGTCTTCTGATGATAGCTCATCTTTTGAAGACATCATCTAAACTATTAAAGAACTTCTTCAACTTTTGAAGGATTTAAACCTGACCAACATAGTACACACGCTACGCATTTACGTGCTAAAGCTGAAAGCCACTCCGGATCTCCTAAATAAGTTCATCATCCTCACTGATTTTTTCTCTGAACTATTACCGTAATGTCAAGAAGCCTTTTCAGTGCTCCAGCGCTTCATTGCGTGTTGTAGGAAGCATTTTTCTTGTTTTATTTGTATTGTTCTGTATTTTTGTATTTTGCAATTTTGTATTGTAAACAGCCAAAACAAAATAATAAATAAATCCTGTTATGACCCGAATTGACTGACCCGACCCGAGTAGTCTCACCCGACAACCCGACCCGAGTTGACCCGACCTACCCACCAGAGTTGACCCGACTGACCCGACCCGAGTTGACCCAACCCGTAACCCGACCCGAGCTGACCCAATTCGAGTCGGGTCGGATCGGGTCACGGGTTGGGTCGGGTCAATCCGATCCGTTTGAGAGCACTATAGTCACAACACTGGGTGAACGCCAAAATGCACTCCCATTGGGAATTAAACCCGGACCACATGTACCGAAGTCTTACACGTTAACCACTAGCTAGATCAAGCGGGGGATTTGTATATGCATCTTAATGAATATTTGGCACTTTTGAGGTTTGGTTATTTCTTTTTATAACTGATACCAATGTTCGACGTGGGAGAAATTTATTTTTTTTTATCTTGCTTTAGTTCTATTTGACGAAATTTTTATTCAAGGTCAGTGTTCTCACCTGCTTGGACGGCAGGGGGTCTTCTCGGAAGGCAGTAGCAAGAGTCTCTTGGCGAAGACAAAAGGAAATCGTTTAACTACAATGATAAGGGTTGAGGTAACAGGAGAACATCTGTGATTTTTTCCAACCCTTCAACTTTCATTCCAAAATAGGTTCTTATGATTCCGGGACCCGTGCCACTTTGATTTTTCTTTACGGGCCGCGGTGGCTCAGTGGTAGATCGTTAACCTCTGGTGCATGGGGTCCCGGGTTCGAACCCTGCTCCCGCCAAGTGAACTTTGTGGTGGATATACACCGTGTCCGTGAGTTTTCTCGGAGTTCTCCCGTTTCCTCCCACTTACTTCATTCCAGCATTTCATTCATTTCTCACAATCACCGTCTCCTTTAGCCTAACCGGCATAACCGTGGGACGTAAAACTCAAAGATTTCATTTCATTTGATTTTTCTTTCTCGGTAATTAAAACGTATTTTACAGTATATATAGTTACACGTAAGAAGATACACAATATGAATTTTGTAATTTAAAATTTAAAAATACAGTATGATATTTAATTATAAAGTACTAATTTTATTTCATCACTTTCAGCCCAACAAATGAAATTCAAACAATTCGCTCCCTGGGTCTTGGTCATCAATACTGCGTCTTATTCTTTGTCTTGCAGTCAAGTCTTGGTCCTGCATTTCGTAGTCGTGGTGGTCTTTCATGCTATACAAGAGCCAAGAATGCTCGCCTCATCGGTAGAAATGAAGACCAAGTGTGATTTTGATTATGGTCTTTCATACTATACGGAAAGCAAGAAAATATGCTCATCGCTACTTGGTGATCACCAAAACAAGGCCAAGAGCAAGATTACTATGCAGTTCGTCTTGCATATCCAATCTTTATCTTGTTCTTGTATCGATGTCCTTGAGCTTGGTGAAATAAAATGAAATATTCAGTTTAAGGTCCCTCAATTCTGCACCGAGGCTAAGGGATACGGTGACTATGAGAAATGAATGAAATGGTGGAATGAAGAAAGTGGGAGGAAACAGGAGAACCCCGAAAAAACCCACTACACGCCGTTTCTCCACCACAAAGCCTACTTAGCACAAGCTGGGATCGAACCATGGACACCATGCACCAGAGATGAATTCTCTACCACTGAGCCATCGCAGCCCTGCTTGGGCTTGGTCGTCCATATCCAATCTTTCTTTTGGCCTTGCTTAACAACTTCTAGTTTTGTTCTAAATCCAGACTCCATATTGGCGTAGATATTAATATTACAGTCGATTGGTAAAATCAATCTTCCACATTTACAAATGAAAGTACACACAAGTACAAAAATAAGCATTTACCATAAAAGCACTAGCTGCAAGTGTTCAAAATAGATTTATGGCTTCTATAAAATCAATTGAAAATTGCTATTTTTAATTAGGCAGCTAGTGAAAAACAGCAGCTTTCGACTCCAGCCGAGTTTAAGCTTAATCTAAACACAGTTGACCAAAGTGAACTGACCCGACTGACCCGACCCGATAACCTGACCCGATAACCTGACCCGACAACCCTACCCGATAACCCGACCCGACAACCCGACCCGAATAACCTGACCCGACAACCCGACCCAAGCTGACCCGATTGACCCGACCCGACAACCCGACCCGAACTGATCCGACTGACCCGACCCGACAACCCGACCCGAGCTGACCCGACTGACCCAACCCGACAACTCGACCCGTTTGAGAACACTAATCACGAGTGATGCAAAGTGAATACCTAATGGCAACAATGTAGGAAAAAGATGTAGGTCGAAGTGAGGGGATTCTGCATAGTCTGAGGCAAAACCCACGCTGACCCTCAGGAAGAATATTCTGTACCTTTGATGTGATTGGAAAAGTGTCATGTATCACGAATTGCTGCAGCCGAGCAGAACGATGAAACTGGAACTTGTATTGTTGACAATTAGCGCGAGTACATCTAGCAATTGAGAAGAAACGATCGAAACTGGTAAACAGAAAGAGTGACATATACCACGCTGAGAACACCAGATCGCATACATTTTTAACAACTCGTTAAAAATTTAGAGTACTTGGCTGGAAGATTGTAATGCATATACCGTATAGACCGGGCTTGGTACCGTTAGACTATTATATATTTCGGTCTCTGGAAAACCTCCCTGAATGGTGTTGAGTTAGTTGTAAAAGAAGGATCTGAAAACCACGTGTCACTATTTTTGACCAGAAACTACAGAAGTTCTTTATCGACTGGATTATGGTGTTGCCGGAAAAATGGTGCAAATGATTCATTTACAGTTACATGATGGTATTTCAAATCAAAATAAATATTTCCAATTTTGAGCTCTAAAAAATCAATAATCTTTAGACAACTTGAAGTAAATTCCTCATTAAAAATATGGAACACATGTTCCAGCATATTTGAAAATTTCGATGATTTAAAATAGAACGGTTAGATATCAATCAATGTATACACAAATGCTTTTAAAGTGAATCTTAGCATGCTAATCAACTTTAGGTTCCCGAAGGATCGTACAAATAATATAAAGTTTAAAAAAAAAATGAATTAAAGTGCTCACTTTACTATGCCGATAGGATGTTGAACTTGGAATTAAACTGGGAGCGAGAGTATCACTATTTATCTAAGCAACCTAGAAAACTGTAGATTGGAAACTAGTTTCGGTAGTTTTCGATAGTTTTTACATGTCATAGCAACATTTTGCACATAAATTAAGACCTCCGTTCCCTCTTAAGGTGGAAAGGGCGAGACTTGTAAAAACAACGAGTGATATTAGTTTTCGAGGTCACTGAGATGAAGAGTATCATTTAAGTTCAAATTGCTTTCATAGGCATCGGGAGTATCATCGTTATTTATCTCACTAGTGTCTTTATTATCAAATACCGTAAATCTTATTTTTACTGCGCTGATCGGCGAGTTCAGATACTTTTTGTAAATCTATTCCCTCCCCCTCCGTTCGTTTCAGCGAATAATAAAATAAAATAAAAATAAATGGATTGTCACATTTGTAGGATACAGTATCGTAAATATTAAAAGTACGCTGATAAGACGGCTGCTACGTATGGATAGGTAAGGAGTTAACTGAATGACTACTGATACCTTTCTTTTTCGGGACTTAGTGTATCGAACGTCGGGGACCGAGAAAGGGACCGTGTGCATTAGGCACTTGCCAACGAATAGGAAAGTGAGTTAAGATCTCATAGAAAGATGAACAGCTATTTTTTTTTTTTTTTTTTTTGAGTTCTCTACTACGAAAACTACTAAAATTGTTTCACTTTTTTTCCTCTGTCAAATTGGTAAATCAAATATTGAACTTAAAAAAAATATCAACATTTTGTGTAAATATTTGTACAGCGATGTTTACGAATAAATTTGAAATAACTTTCCTTCAGTCATCGCTAGAATCACTTTAAGGTCTCGGATTATTTCCTGTACGCACTTGACTTGTATATCATTCAGTGTTTAGCAATTAAACGTTAATATCTCATCCTCATCTCGAGTTGCAAATGGCTTCTGAATGTAATTAAATATTAGAAACGGCAAATAGATGGTTAATAGCTGTATCCTATTTGCTTATGCCCTGACGTATAAGCGCTTATTATGTAACTCGTATTAAGGAATAACATATTCAAGGTCAGAACATTATTTTTACTTCTTTCGGTAGCTCTTCAAGAAGACTAACTTCTGCTTTACAGATAACTAACCTCTTGAATTATTTCCCCTATTTTAAATTCTGCCATCGTCACACGATGACTTGGAGAAAAACGATTTCAAACCATGAGGCGGTTAAGAGACCTTTATATACGTGGTTTCAACATGGATTCGTTCCCATTTGGCTCCACCAGATCTTAGGGTTAACTCTGGAATAACCATCATGAAGGCTTCAATGATTGTGGTTACTGTGTTTGCCCTTTTTGTGGCCTGCCAGTGCAAACCACTCTGTAAGTACGCAACTTTTGCCTCAACGTTTCAAACTTGTTCGTAAATATTTTTCCCCCTTTAGAATATAAAGGTTAGATTTAATTTTCGGTAGATCGCTTGTCTATACTTTTTATAAATTTCTATCTTAGCTTATACTTAAAAAATAAAAATAAAATCTTAGTAATAGGCATCAAGAAATACTTGCTTCGAATCAAGCTATTGGTTAATAGTATTCTCTGTTTCTTGTTCTGGGTTCGATTCACGTTGGAAACACACGTTCTGCGGGTCTCAATTATAAGTTAAATGTCTTTTTCTAATCGAAATTTCAGGAGCAGCTACGGGTCAAACTATAAGATGAGTGTACTGAAATTTGGATTTTCTTGACTTGAATTTATGCCCTTTTGTCAGCAGAGAGGATATAATGGACAAGATCTATATTTTAAAGCCGTGTCTGATACATTGTACTGCACTCGATACTCTTCTACCGGGAAGCGAACCCGAAATATTTTTCATCAAATCTAGCTTAGTCCCTGGAAATTTACTTGGATGAAACACTCCTAGGCAGGGATGGAATGGAGTGTAGGTGTATACCCACCTAAAATGTTATATTCCAGCGTATATTCATCTAATATTTTTAAACTTCAGCGTATACCTATCTAAAATTTTTGTACTTCAGTGTATACTCACTAATATTTTTATACTTCAGCGTATACCTTCCGAAAATGTTTATACTTCAGTGTATACTCACTAATATTTTTATACTTCAGCGTATACCTACCTAAAATTTTTATACTTCAGTGTGTACTCACTAATATTTTTATACTTCAGCGTATACCTACCTAAAATTTTTATACTTCAGTGTATACTCACTAATATTTTTATACTTCAGCGTATACCTACCGAAAATTTTTATACTTCAGTGTATACTCACTAATATTTTTATACTTCAGCGTATACCTTCCTAAAATTTTTATACTTCAGTGTATACTCACTAATATTTTTATACTTCAGCGTATATCTATCTAAAATTTTTATACTTCAGTGAATACTCACTCATATTTTTATACTTAAGCGTATACCTTCCTAAAATTTTATACTTCAGGGTATACTCACTAATATTTTTATACTTCAGCGTATACCTTCCTAAAACTTTTATACTTCAGTATATACTCACTAATATTGTTATACTTCAGCGTGTACTCACCTTAATTTTATGAAAGAACTAGAGTATATGAGGTTTTGTGGCCGCTATATTCTGGAAGGCGATCGAGCTTATATCTATCAAAAATACTAGCATTACATTACTACTAGGCAGACATATTTGTTGGGAGAGGTCCAGGTTTTGGGGAATCCAATACTACACGTACAAGGCAGGCACGTAGCCAGGATTTCGTGAAGAGGGGAAGGGGTCCGTGACATGAAATACTGTGGTCATCACACCAAGGGCTAGATCATTTTAAACTATTTTACTGTAACATATATTGGTTCGTTTAGCCAGGATTTCGTACCAGAAAGGGGGGGGGGGGGCGAGATATGAAATTCTGAAGGCCCAAAGCTCGATCAGTCTAAATTTCTTTACTATTAACAAATATTGGTTAGTTAGGACAATAAAATAAGAATATGTTTGTAAGTACTTTAATAACAAACTATGAAGAAATCTCGAGTAAAATAATTAAAAACTATTGAAAAAGATTTGACAATATTTACGCCCTTCCTCCCTTTATTCAAATATAACAATTTTCCTTTCATTATGAGCTCAACTATTATAAAAAGTACATACTCAATAATGTCTTGTAAAATATTTTACAATATCTGCGTTCCTTTCCCTGTTGAATCAAATGTTAACAATTGTTTTCCACATAAATTTTTGTTTTTATTATTCCGTCAACTACTGTCTGTTCCAGATGACAGGTTAAAGGAGCAGTAGAAAATTGTTTTTGAAATAGCATGTCTGATACTGCAAGGATGCGATGACGAAAAATTATGATAAAAAATGTCCACGCTGTAACACAACGGCTTTCGGAAGCTTGAAATCTCCCCGACTAGTAGCAGAAATTCTGAGAATTCCGTAACTTTTCTAGAAATTTCAAATTACCTGACTCTTCCAGGTTATCTCGTTCACCTCGCCACCATGTATTGCAAGTAATACAAATCTCCTCAAAAAAAAAAAAAAAAAAAAAAAATCCAAAAGCTTCCTGTAGCTTTTTATTTTTAACGCTGATCCTTCTATTTCTCATTTCATTTTGTTTCATCCTTCCTTATTTTTTTCATTTCTAGTCTCGAAGGTGGGGGGTCCTGACCCCCCCCCCCTTGGCTACGTGCCTGCACAAGGTATATGTAGTGTTGAACGGGTATTATTCTGCGCCCAAAAATACAATAAGTAATTGTAAAATACTTCCACCTTCTTTTCAGAAAAACAAAATGATAAAACGAGATTGATTTTATAAGAGAAAGAGTACAGGTAAAGTGTAAGATCAAATTTTCATGCTACACCAATCCTTTTAAACTAACATAGTTTTAATGAGGAAATGTACACATGTATATAGAGTAAGGAAGTTTTGGAGGGTCCGAACCCGATGGGCTTCCCAGTGGGTGCGCTCCTGCTGCGAGGTAATGCATAAATAAGAAATAGGAGAGACAATATTGTTAATTCTTCATCTTTAAGATTTGGCAGTTTTATCGTTGTTACTCATTTTATTCAATAATAAAAAAAATAAATAAATAGATAAACTGCCAAAAAGTACGCAGAGGTAAGATTACTGATTGCATGCAAACCAATGAAGACTTAGTGTAACATTGCCTTCCATTTGATTGCAACTTACATTTTGTGTGTTCAAATTAAATTGTGATTATTATTATTATTATTATTATTATTATTATTATTATTATTATTATTATTATTATTATTATTATTATTATTATTATTATTTACTTTCAGCTGACTATGTGAAGCCCTGTAAACGCAATTCTCCTGGAATCAATGAATGCGTAAAAACGGCTGCCAATGCTCTTTTACCACAATTAGTAAAAGGTTAGTTCACCGTTTTTGCTCTATAGTGATTATTGTTATTACCGGAAATAGTTAATTTATATCACTTCTGGTTTGAATATCAGCTCTAAGAAAAAACTCAGTTCATAAGTTTGGATCTTCTACATTTTCATCAAATTTGGAAATGATTTGTCAAATAGTTCTTTAAATTTCTTTTTTCTATTTTTTTTTTTTTTTTTTTGGACGGATAGACATGGTGAATAGATAAAGGCTCTTTGGTAAACCGAACTCCTTATGACGTAAAATATACATAATAACCTTAAAATATTTAAAACCTAGTGTTTTTTGTGAAGTTAAATGAAGAAATAGGAATAGACTTAAGGATAAAAGCATTGGGCGCTATAGATTTTATGGCTTATACATGTAGAGAACCCCGTGCGTATATTCATAAACGCTTTAGCTCACCTTAGGACGAGCGTCCAATGCTTTCAGTCTTAAACTCAGTTTTTTAAGAACAGAAATTGGAATAAGGTTAAAAGCATTTGAGGCTGTTGATTATAATGGCTTATAGAGAATCTTGTCCCTCATATTCATAAAATCTTTAGCTTATCTTAGGATGAGCGCCCAATGCTTTTAGTTTTAAACTCGTCTTTTTAAAAACAGGAATAGCAATAGGGCTAAAAGCATTGGAGGCTATTGATTATAATAGCTTATAGAGGATCTTGTCCCTTATATTCATATAATCTTTAGCTTAACTTAGGACGAGCGCCCAATGCTTTAGGTTTAAACTCATTTTTTAAAGAACAGGAATAGGAATAAGGCTAAAAGCATTGGGAACTATTGAATATAATGGCTTATAGATAATCTTGTCCCTCATATTCATAAAATCTTTAACTTAACTTAGGACGAGGCCCAATGCTTTTAGTCTTAAACTCATTTTTTAAAAGTTTTTCCCACTAATAATATTGTTATTATTGTTTAGTTCACGCAAAGAGAAGATAGTTATATATCACTGTGCAAAATTTCCTGACTTTCTGTCTAGAAATTTAGTCACACCTTCTCTCAACAATTACGCTTAGAAACAAATTCCTTTATTTACTGGATTTCGTAATTTAGATGTTATAACAGCTATGAAATTGAAGTTTGTTCCTTACTTTCATTTTAGGAATTCCAGAGTTACACATTCCTCCGATTGACCCGTTGTTTGTTCCTAAATTCGTCATTGACAATGGGAATGGTGCCGTAGTCCTTAAACTGGAGCTCACCAACCAGAATTGTATTGGCCTGGCTCAAACACAATTCACCGGTGCCAAGTAAGTACATGTAAAATTAATTTTAATTGGTTTTAGGATGGTTACGTTTGTGCTTTTGTATTGAACTGAGTGAAACTTGGAGAAGGCATGGATCCAATATTACAAGCCGCTATGTCTATTGTAGTATTGGAGGAGTATTATTATGCACCCGAAAAGGCGATAAGTAATGGTAAAATTTTTCCATGTATATTTTCAGAAGAAAATAATAGAAGAAGATTGTTCTTATGAGAGAAAGAGTATAGATGAAGTGTAAGATCAGATATTCATGCTAGAAATATCACTTCTCTCTTAAACAAGTATAGTTTTATTGGAAAAGTGTATGTTGAAAAAAAATCTTTTAGTTTTATGTCCCATGATTATGCCGGTTAGGCTAAAGGAGACGGTGATGACGATTAATGAATTAAATGGTGGAATGAAGAAAGTGGGGGGAAACGGGAGAACCCCGAGTAAACCCACGCACACGGTGTTCGTCCACCACAAAGTTCACTGGGCGGGGGCTGGGATCGAACCCGGGACCCCGAGCACCAGAGATGAACGCTCTACCACTGAGCCGCCGCGGCCCTCAAATGAATGTTGAGTTTGGATGTTTTTTGGGGAGGAGGGTCAAGACCTGGTGGTCATAAGTGGGTGAGCCCCTGGACTCAGTATTTGTGTATCTAGCTGTCTTTCTGTTTCAGGTCACTTTCTTTGTTTTCATTCTTTCTTTCTTTCTTTTTTCTAAGTATCATATTTTGTTAATTTGAAATTTGAGAAACAAGTTAATCGCTTAGGGTTTAGGTTCGTCAAGGAAAAAAATAATTAAAATTTCGCTGAAACTTGGACATACAAATAATGTAATACTTAGACCGCTATGTTCTAAAAATATGCAAATCAGGTAGACAAATAGGCACATAAAATTCAAAACCTAACTTACAACACAAGAAACATAAAATGTACTTATTTACATTTATTTCTGGGTATTACCAGTAGTTATGACCTTAGGCCTGCCAAGTGTGAGAATGTTGTCCCTCGGGGAGCATACTATTTATGAAAGGGGGTGCAAAGGAAGAAACGGGGAAGGAAGGAAGCGGTCTGGGACCTGTATGTTAGGTATTATTCCAGCATTTACCTGGTCTGATTGAGCGAAACCCAGGAACAATCTCATTCAGGATTGCTAACTTGAATATTCTCTTACTTTTTCGACGGAGTGCTCCACCGGACATCGAACCCAGAACCGCAGGACCTCTCTCACAAAATGCAAGAGCGTTTGCGACTGAGTTGCGCGCAGCCATATTGAAATCATTGGAAATATGAGCCCTAGTTCAGTTGTCTAATTTGTCTAACCCTGTATTAGGCGCAATAACTCGCTAATATTTTCGCGGAGACATTCATTTAATATGAGGTTGGAGTTCCACCTTGATCGGAATGTAATTTACGTTTTTTTTTCATTTAAAAGAAATATATTGGATCTGACAGAAAGCTATATTAATGTAAAATTTCCATGTATAGTCTTGTTCACAAAATTTGGAATCCCATGTTATTTTAGAGGACCTCAATTGGCCAAAGAAAGTCCACATATAATTGATCTAATTTCAATTGCAGGCAAGAGTGCAGGACATTTCGAAGAGACGGAGGTGGCCAAATTTTTGAACAAGACTGTACGTAGTTACCCTAGCGAAGCCTTTGATTTTGAAAGAAATGCAAAGAATAGGCAGATTTGATGTTTAAATAAGAATATAGACATTCTAGAGCGAAACAGGCAACATATGTTAAATATATTTTGCTGAAATTCAAGCAAAGATTTTCCGAATAAACTATGGAGCGTTTACTTTTCTGATGCCTCTTAACATTAAGAAATACACATTTTGCCTTATATTCGGTCTTTAATGATAATGAATCAATTTTAAACGTTGAATTTGCATAGACATAATAAAACTGTATATATATTGATTAAGTATGATGGTTATGTGTATTTTCATTTAAGATTGCAATGATTCTCATAACTTGAGGTTAAGATCTACAAAAGATAAGGAAATGAGTTCACCCGATATGAAAAACACTGTTTGCTCCGTTCGAGTCCTTTCTCCTTATCCAGTATCAAATTGAAATATTTAAGAATAAAAGAAAATACATGAAAAATTAGTTTTATCCTTCAATCACAAACAAAATTAGGCTAATTGTAATAACTGAATCATATTAGTAACTAAATTCATACAATTAAATTACTAGCTGGCTAAGCGTGTTGTTCACAAATATTTATTGTTAAAATGTAAATGTAATATGAACACAGTCCTTGTCCTGTTTCTGAAATAAGTAAATGGAAACAATACAATTTTCGTGTAGTAATTAAATCGTTACAGAAGTTTTAAATCGGCAAATTGTGTACACAGTTTAACGCTCGATAGTGAGCAGGTGGCAAGATCTATGACTTTTATTAAAAGGATTAGCGTAACGTATTGAGTGAGGCTTTACTATTTATTACTAGAATCACTGAAATATACCCACGTATATATTTCGTAAAATATTCTCCGATATTTATGAAACTGTATAGCAATATGTTAGTTTTGATACTTACGAATGACTAACAACATTTTGTATTAAAATATGCCAGGAGTAAGGTAGATAAATAAATCGTAACATATTTTTCCGTGGTACAGGATAAATTTTCTTTCCATATACCGTATTTATTTATGTACCAAATATTGATAATTTTAAAGGTTGGATTGGGAACAAAGCAATACATTAACTGTGGCTGCTTTTATATTAAGTTTTAGTAGTGTTAGTAGAAACAACTAACATACATAGCACTATAAAATGGTTATTCCACCATTGACCGATTTATTCATATTAGTACAAAAATGTGAATGAAATTTACAATATCTATTCGAAAATATTGAATCAAAATTATACAGTATATATGTATAATAAAAGAGAATTTTCTCCTCAATAATTCAATATCATGTTTATATTTATGACATAACTCAAAATTTGGATAACATATTTGCGTACACAAAAGATGTGTGGCTCAAAAATGTATTCTAAACCCAAACACTAAATACAAGAAATAACACTAATATCTGTCTACAGAACACTAACATTGATTTACTAGAACAAGTGGCATGCATTAACACTCTAATGTCTTATATATTCTAATTAGGAGCCTGAATCTTATACAAATCCACAGATATTTCAAAGAGTGAATGACAACGGAATGTTCCTAAAAGCCACCAAACAAACTTCAGAACCGCGGCAAAGTCTCGAAGAACAAAGCAAAAGTAATGAATAAAAGTAATAGGAATTTCAAGTAGTAACATTCTGTACTACTTGACTAAGTTACAATCGACTAAGTTACAATCAGAGTTATCTATTTAATTTTTAAATCACTCTTCCGCCAACATACCCTTCATACAGGACCGTAACTTATTTTTTTTGGGGGGGGGGATCATTAATATTTGGATCCCCTATAAATATTTGTTTTAAGCCTTCCCGCAAAATTCCAAAATAGGTCCCTTCTCTCCATCTTTCTCTTACTCTTTGTGGGCCCTCCCGCACGCCCCTGGATCCGTTCCATACATGACAAATTAATTAAGGGGACAATATTGACAAATCTCAAATCCATAAGAATAAATATTATTTTTAGGGCTCCTTGTACTTTTTTTTATTTTTTTTTTTAACTGAAATGGGCACACGTCTCATTTTTGTTTTATTTACCTTTTGTGTGCTGTTTTGTTTATGTAATGTAGTGAACCTGTTTGATTCTTCATGTATAATTTCATGTTCGCATCATTTATGGAGTAAGAACGTTTCGTCTTAAAGTGGCCCCCTTCGAACGGCGGGGAGCTTCCCTGCGGTTGCAGTTGCCCTCTGCCCCCCACAAGTTACAGCTCTGCCCCCATTGGGGGTGAGATGAGATGCGGTAGGATGTAAAAATAATCGAAGTGTCCAATTCATAGTTTTGGGGGTCGTTGAGATGAATAGTAACGCTATATATTGCCGCCTAAATCCAACTGCTATTGGCATTGGGGATGGGAAAGAGAGAAAAATAAAATATCCAAAATGACCGAGGTTAATGTCGGATAAATAGTTTCCGGAGCGATGGAAAACGGCTGGCTCGTTTAAAATCACTATTGGAACAACCTCCAACCAGATTTTTTATCATGCCACTTTAGCTAAGGCGATTATTGTGTGGAAGGAAGGTGGAATATCTTATGGAATGTTATTATTACACTTTTATTGAGCTGTGTATCTCAAAGGGGAAGGGGATTATAGGTTCTTTCTATTTCAAATCATGCAAGCGGGTGTCAATCGACCTCCGCAGATTTTAGACTCCATAACATATGTATATTCTCTCATTCACACGTGAATATTCCCAAAATATTTGTTTTAAAGTAGCTACTGGAAGGGGAAGTACAAAGACGGAAAAAAGTCAGCCCCTGACGAGTATGCAACCACGCATGTAACTTTTTTCCGTTAATATGAACAACAGTATCAGACATAGAAAAGTAAAACACGTTGAGGCCCTTTCTATGGAGACCAAGATTATTTTGTTAATTTTATGCTTCCGCACGGACTCTGAATTGGATTTAGGTTGTCAGATAAAGTAAGTATCAGTTGTTTACGTATGGAAAACGTTTTTTGTCAAGTAGCTGTATTAGCACCCACCGCTTTTCCACTCTGATATAGTTCATAACATTACCAAGTTAGATGTCGAACAGGTAACATTGTTGTATACCTTAAAAAAAAAAGTTAGTTAAAAACCGTTTTTTTCCTATTAGAAACATAAGCTTTAGTATAATTTCCTTCTGACTAACTTTATAAATGCAGACAAAAATCTGTTACACATGAAGTGAACTTAAACTTGACTTATCTACACTTTCAATTTGATTTTATATAAAAGATATTCAGTGCGTTTGGCTACGTAAATTTCTTACGTTTGCACAACGTTCATGCTACCACAGGCCAAATGAAATATACTATATTCCCAAATTTTATAATAAAAAACTATCAAAATACTACAAGTTGTTCTAATTTGGCTTGAAATAGGATATCTCAAAATAAATATTCTGAAAAATGAGATATAAATAAAACTCACATTTTGCTGCAACTAATGTTCAAAAAAATCTTAGATAGACACTTTCTCCTTTAGTATAATATACCAATCAAAGAATTATCTAAAATATGCACGACTATAAGGCCTTTCCACCAGAACTTGCCACTGCTATTGTTTTTATTTTAACGAAAATCAAATTATGTAGGTAGTTGCATACCAATCAGGGATGTACTCTTTCCCTCTTTGTACTTCCTTTTCCAGTGCCTACTTTTCCAAAATGTTTTGGGATTGCTCATATATGACTGAGGGAATTTAAATATGTTAATCCGATCAAAACCAATGATGGTTGACTTGACGCCATTTTCTACAATTTGCACGATTTGAAATAGAAAAATACCTCTTCCATACACCTGATCTCCTCTGTATAAATAACGGGATTTTCAGCTAACATAACGTTTCCTATTACGCATTTTGAAATTAATCTACTCAGACCTAGAGACAATGCAACTAGAAGTATTTTACTTTATCTTTCTTGCTATAATTGTCCATTTATATACAGGATACGTAAGCTTTACTATTACGCTTTGTGTGCATTTGGTACAATTATATGTGAAACACTATTTCTGGTTAATTAATATTTTCGGGTAGACTACTTTTGGAAATGAAGAGTTGTCTTTACTGTATGGATGGATGACGACGATGATGGTGACCCGTGCCCTTGCTGCAGCACGTGTTTTCCAAGTCACATCAACTCGCGTTTCAATGACATTCAATGGCCAGCCTTGTCACCCGACCTAACTGCCGCAGACTTCTTCCTTTTAGTGATACTTGAAGAAGCAAGAAGTATTTGCCAACCAGTTGAAGGAGAAGCGAGAACATTCCTTTAGCGAAAAGTGTGGCTGGGAGTGTGTCAGAAGTGAAGGAACAAGTCAGGAAAAAAATTGTGAACATTACCCCAAACGCCCTTAGTACACTAAACATCTTGTGCAATGCATTCCGAGGTGGTAATATGCAAGACTGTGTTTGACAGTTAACTGCACCAAATGCACATAAAACGCAGTAAAGTTTAGATGGTATGCAAATAAAAAAAAAACAATTATGCAATGGAAATAAAATATTTAGAACTGCATTGTCTCTGGGTTAATAAATAATCAGAATCACTATTTGAAATTATGTTCTTTGCATGTCCATCTATTTTTGTATTCTTTGTGTATTTTTGCAAGAATTGTAAATTATTAGTTTTTAGTTTAAAACTATAGTGAATTATGGAAATCATGTTACTTAACCAAAGTAAACGGATAATTAAGTAGGTAGTATTTTATTTCACAAATATGACCGTATTTAAGTACATGTTACTAAGAAAACTAATAATCCCCGCGAGAGGCTGTCATCTATGGACAATATATCTATATTTTTAAAATAAAAGTCACTATTTGACGCGATACCTCCTGAACCATCAGACCGATCTCAATCAAATTTTAAACATAGATGAGGTTCGGGCCTGGGAAAGTTTATATTATTTTACTTTGACGTTACAACGTAGGGGAGGAGGAGGTATATAAAAATAAATACAACTTAATAACTCTTGAACCATGAGATTGATCTGGATCAAATTTGTCACATAAGTGAGGTTCCGGTCCTTGGATGGTTTTTATCATTCACTTTCATGGTGCAACTTAAGGAAAAATGAAAGTGATCACCTTTATGACTTAATAACTCTCAACATAGATGAGATGCGAGTCTGGAATGGTTTCTACCTTCTCACTTGGACGCGAAAACGTAGAGCAGGGGGCAGATATACAGAGTGTTTCAAAATAACACCGACAACTTTTGGGAAGTGATTTCTGACACCAAGATAAGATGAAAAGTATAGACCAACCTGGGTGCACAAATGTTTCCTTTAGGACTTACAGGCTGCCGAAAACAAGAAAAAATATAATTTTAAAGGCCCATAGCTCCACAACTATGGGATCTACTGTAGTCGAGTCAAGATTTCACTTAGGAACTAGTATGTGCCCTATCCAAATATCCATGTTTCAGAATCCTGTAGTACTTTCACAACAATTTTCATAGAGGTAGTTGGTGAGTACTTCAAATTATATGCCCATAGCCAGACTCCCTCTATAAAAATTGTTGCGTGAGTACCTTAGGATTTTGAAACAAGTACTTTTGGGTAGTACACATATTAGTTCCTAAGTGAAGTCTTGACCCGATAAGGGTAAGTCCCATAGTTTTGGAGCTATGGACCTTTAAAGTTCTTTTTTTTTTCACGTTTTCGGCAGCCTATAACTCCGAAAGGAAGCATTTGTGCACCCAGGTTGGTCTATACTTTTTTCTTATCTTGGTGTCAGGAATCATCTCCTAAACTTTGTCGGTGTTGTTTTGAAACACCCTGTATAATAATAAATAAATACCCTAAATAGATAAATAATATTCATTTTCTGTGCACTTCGACTCCACTATAGACAAACTTTCCAGTCATCGGTCTAGTGTTTTCAATAGTTAAACCATATCAGCCTATCAACCTGTCACAGGCTATAACCAATCATCAAATATCTTGATTTTACAAAGTAACTGCTTCTTAGCGTGGTATTACATTTAACTAACTGTTTCTTTTATTTAACCATAAGTGAAGTTCTTGCTCTTCTCACAGATAGGAAAGTATTCAATCCTCTTCCGCCTTAGGAAAACCGTTTCAATGAAACTGTAATCCTAACCACATATAAAACTACATGAGCTGACATAAATTATTGAGCGCTTCCTGTAGGTCTGCAATGATTAAATTTGGCATGATTGTAGCTTTCCGGAACTAACCCACAAAAAATTGCCAAAAGTGAATATTTTTAATTCTTAGGGAGTCTAAAGAGGGGATGAAAAATTTCCCTATGTTATTTAAATGGGCCTATTTTTGGACCTATAATTTCATTGTTTAGGTACTTAGAATTGGAATAAAAACTTGAAATTCGGTGAGCTTGTAGGTTTTTGTTAGCACTACCTAAGTAAATCAGTAGAAATAAAAAAAATCCAACTTTAGAGTGGTTTTATAGGGAACTGAAAAATCTTTCCCATGTTGTTTATAAGGAACATCTTTTACACCCTCAAATTATTGAGCACTTCCTGTAGGGCTACAATGATTAAATTTGGTATAATTTTAGCTTTTCGGGACAAACTTACAAGAAAATTGCCAAAACTAAATGTTTTTAATTTTTAGAGACTAAAAAGGGGATGAGGAATTTCCCCATGTTATTTAAATGGGCCTATTTTTGGACCTATAATTACATGTTTTAGGTACTTGGAATTGGAATAAAAACTTGGAATTCAGAATGCTTGTACGTTTTCGTTAGCGCTACCTAAGTGAATCATTAGAAATAAAAATTTCCAACCGTAGAGTGGTTTTATGGGGAAGTGAAAAATCTTTCCCATTTTATTTATATGGGACGTCTTCTACACCCCGAAATGTTTAGGAACTTCCAGCAGGATTAGAATTATGAAATTTGGCATGACTGTTGTCTTCCAGGACTAACCGACAGGAAAATTGCCAAAAATGAATATTTTTAATTTTTTAGGGGTCTAAAGGGGGATGAAGAAATTCCCATACTATTTCTTGGGATACAAAATGTTATCTTTAAGATAGTTGAAATAGGGAAAGAAGCGATAGAATTGTGGGTGCAAGAGGTGCGAGGCCGTAGGCCGAGCAAAGACAGTGTGTGGGAGCGAAGTCCCCGGATGGGCAGATTCAGGAAATATGAAGAGCAAGTTCACTAAATTCACTGTTGATGCAAAACCCGACAGGTAAGAAATGCGAAGCAGTAAGCCGAGCAGACCCGGGGGTCTGGGGTCGGAGCCCCCAGCTAGCCAGAGGCTAGTATTGATTAAAATATGAAAGAGTATAAGATATTCTATTTGTTGACATTTATTTTGAAACATTCTGTCTTTATATGTTCTTTAGTCAAATTGACATGAAAGAAATCAACTTGATGTTATATCATTATAACAATGTTTCAAAAGCCATTTCAAACGGGTCAGCCATTTTTCTGATCCCCCCAAAAATGTAGATTTGATTACTAATTTTGCACGTTTTGAGTTCGACTTAAACAGCAACTGGAGCATCACTATTCGTAATAATGAGCCCGAAAACTATGTATTCGACACTTATAACTGTCGTTTTCAATTAATTTTACAAGTCATTCCCACTCCTACAAGTTCCAGTTCATTTTTATTTTTATTTCAGATTATAAGTCATTTGCGTTTCAAGTTTGGTTTAGATATTTTCAGGTGTTTCAGGATTATGCTGGAACTTTTTATAGGAGGCACGGTGGCTCAGTTCTAGAGCGCTTACCTCTGGTGCGTGGGGTCGCTAGTTCGATTCTTGACTAAGTGATTTTGTAGTGGAGAACATCATATCCGTGGATTTTCTCCGGGTTCTCCCGTTTCCTCCCAAATTCTCATTCCACCAATTCTTCCATGATTATTCATTTGCCTTAATCATAAATGTCCTTTAACCTAACGGGCATAAGCGTGGGATGTCAAACAAAAAGATTTGAAAGATGGAACATACATTCTCACATACCAAATTTTTTATATTTATAGATATATAGTATATGATTATTATTTCATTATTTTCACAGTGTTGATTCCAAGACTCATACTCTTCAACTGAACGCAAAACTCCCAGAATTCGATTTGGTTGGAGACTACAAAGCTAATGGAAGAATTCTTCTGCTTCCAATTACGGGTTCCGGGGATGGTTACACGAACCTCAGTAAGTATAAATCTATTTCGTACTTCAGTACTGAACTATATATCTATTTCATTCTTAACGTAGTCCTTAACATGAGATAAGTTTAAGTAAAAAAATCAAAATTGCCCAAAGAGAAAATTATCTATATATTAAAATGCTAGATTTATATGCTTGTCTCCGAAGAAAGTGTATATGTTTGTTTTCAATACTTTCCACAATGAGACCTCGAAAACCACAAGTGTTAGCCATTTGTGCTGGCCAATTCCACATTTTGTGTTGATTGTCTAGTTTTAATTGAATATTTTAAAAAACGTGGCTGTTACTTCTTTATTACATTTTTAGGGGTACACTGAAAGTGTTGAAGAAGTAAAGCATCATATCCTATGTGTTATACATCCTAACACAACACAGTTGTATACAGGGTTGTATATCCGTCAGGCGTTTGTTTCATGGCCAAATGATAATGAAGGCCGAAGGATAACCATTTCTCCAGGCTAACATGAATATTTATTGTTTGGAGTGTTTTGCTCATATATCACTGACATTATGATTACTTGTGTATGTAATGTATGTGCTTATCTATTATATACTGTATGCAAGAAGAAAGAAAACACTGATCATACATGAATTAGAAATTCCAACCGGAAGTACGCTCAATCTTGCAAACAGTGCAATATATTGAAAAAAATAATCGAAATAAATCTCCCCTTTATGGTACCCCTTGCCGATTTTTATCAAGACGTCTTTCACTTGTCTATAAAGGAACATGTACAGATGTGAGGAATGACAAGGAGATTCATACTCATGTGTGAATGATGCGCTGTGTAGAGAGTGCGGGCTCAGCTAGTAGTATAATAATAACCTTGTGTTACAATTTTGGAAATATATTATTGCTGAACACAAGACTATTAAAATAAGTTTTGTTTCTTCTTTGATAAGATTTTGATTTTTTACATAAATTTTTACGTGAGTCAATTTTTGAACTTTTCTAGTAAACTTTTGCTCTGTAGCATATTTTTATGGTAATTTTACTGTCTAAATAATACTTTTAGGGGAATTTTCTTTCGTAAAGTATAATCTGTATTTAATTTGGTATTTTGAAGTGCACTTTTAGGATGAATGTACTTCCCAATACACTTAAATTCTTTCAAAGTCTTTTTGTATTTCTAAAGTGAATTTTATGTTTTAAAGCAGCCGTGTGCAACAGTCGGTCTGCGGGCCATATGCGGCCCGCCTAACCCTGTCTTCCGGCCCGCTGGTCAGTTATTGAAAACAATAATTATTATATTTTTTTTTTCTTTTTTACAAAACCTGTTAAGAGTGAACTGGAAATTTTCGATCGATCACACAGTGCAAAAGGTGGTAACGCCCTGAAGACAAGCACTTGGCAAGCGCAGGTACTTGGAGGAAATTTCCCTTGGTATAAGGATTGCTAAATGTACCGACAAAGTTCTAAATACATTAATCCAATGTTCTCGGGATTGCTGCCAGAGTAGGTGTTGCTGTGCTGAGCTTTCGTTACCATACAGCGGCAACATCTTGCCGCTGTATGGTAACGAAAGCTCAGCAAAGCAACACCTACTCTGGCAGCAATCCCGAGAACATTGGATTAATAGTAGACGCCAGCAAAGCTTCAAGATCATATTCTAAATACATTATTCTGCTCCTCTTTAGTGAGTACATATTTTGGTTATCAGTATAACAGTTGTTTTGTGTTATTGTGATGTAAATTACGATGAACATGTTCCATCATTTAATACTATACTATTCAATTGTCGTAAAAATGACATACCTACAATAAGGCTCGCGACGCCATTTAGTGCTCTGTGATTGGCCCGCCCACTGTTCCAAGTTGCACACCTCTGTTTTAAAGTATACTTTTACGGTAATTTTTCTCACTACTGCAGACTTTCAGTATACATGGTTTTGTGTGTGAGAGTGTAAAATATACATGTAGACTCTTCTATTTCGTGGAGCATATTTTATAATTCATTTTGGATTTTAGAGCAATATTCATTTTTAAGCCTAAATTTAAGGTGATTCTTTTCTAAGCATATTTTCGGGACATAAGATATTTCTTTCTGAGGCATCCTTTAAGGCTACTTTTCCTTTCAGTAGTGTAATAGTAACTAATTTTACTTTTTGAAGGAACTTTAAGATTATTCTTACTTCCTGAAGGATGCTTTTGTGGTATCTCGGGGAAAACTTTGAGTAGTTTTGCCTCTTGAAGAATGTTTCAGAGTAATCTACTGTCTGGAGGACACTTTGAGGGTACTTTTATTTTTAAAATGAAACTTTTGATTACGTTTAATTCAGAAAAATGTTTTCAAAGCAACTAACTTTCTGAAGTATGCCCTTAGAGTACTTCCAGTTTCTGATGAATACTCTGAGTAATATTACCTTCTTAAGAATTTTTTAGAGTAATTTTGCATTCTGAAGGATATTTTAAGAGTACTTTTACTTTCTGAAGAATATTTTTTCGAGTAATTTTACTATTTAAGAATACTTTTAGAGTAATTCTAACTTCGAAAGAATGTTTTAGAGTTCTTTTATTTTCTGAAAATACTTTCAAAGCACTTTTACTTTCTGAAGAATAATTTTAATGTACTACTAATTTATTTTCTGAAGAATAGTTTCTGGGTAATTTCTGAAAGAGTTCTGAAGAATGTTTTAGAGCAATTTTGCTTCCTGCGGGATACTTTTACAGTAATTTTATTTTTTAAACAATAGCTTTGAATAATTTTACCTTTTGAAAAATATTCTTGATTAATTTTATTGTATTTCCAAATGATAATTGTATCTTTTAGAAATAAAATTACTCCAAAACATTTTTAGAGTATTTTTTTCTTTTTGAAGAATAGTTTTAGAGTACATTTAGATTAATTGTATTTTCTAAGGATATTTTTAATGTATTTTTATTTTCTGTCGAGTATTTTTAAAGTAAGTGTATCTTCTCCGGAATGTTTTAGTGTAATTTCACGTCCTGATGTAAAATGTTATTTTCGTAATTTAACTTTCTAAAACTGTATTTTGAAGTAATAACCAACTTCTTGGAATTTAGAGTAATAGATATTTCGTAATAGTTTACGACACAAATTTTATGTTTATAATTTTCTCTTAATAGCAAATATTGACGCCGTGTTTACAATCAAGACTCATCCAGTCAAGAGAAATGGCGCTGTCTACCTGGAAATGGATGATTTTATTGTCTCAGTTGATCCCAAACATTTAGCTATTCGCATGAACAATTTATTCAATGGCGATAAAGTATTAGGTAAGTTCGAAAAAAGGAAAAAAAAATGTTTTTTTTAAATAAAAGTGTATCCATGGAACTCCATCCTGCAGATTTAAAATAATTTTCAATATTTCGTTCTTCAGTCTTACAAAATGTGCAAACCTACCTTGAAAATAGAGAAAATAGGTTGCCGAAAACATGAAAAAAATGAACTTTATATGTCCAGAGCTCCTATACTACGGGACCTACCGTAGTCGGGTCAGGACTTCACTTAGGAACTTGCATAGTAATATTCATGTTTCAGAATCCTGCGGTACTTCCGCAACAATTTTTATAGAGGTGGTTGGTGAGTACTTCAAATTATACGCGCGTAGCCAAACTCCCTTTATGAAAAATGTTGCGTGAGTACCTTAGGATTCTGAAAGACGTATTTTTGGATAGCGTACATACTACTTCCTAAGTGAAGTCTTGACCCAACTACGGTGGGTCCCATAGTTTGGTGCTATGGACCTTTAAAATTTATTTTCTCATGTTTTCGGCAGCCTATAACTCCGAAATGACGGATTTCTGCATCCAGGTCGGTCGATAATTCTTTGTCTCATTCTGGTATAAGGAATGACCTCTCAAAAGTTGTCGGTGTTGTTTTAAATATATAAATTCATAAGTTAATATTCCATTATTATTATTAGCCTTTCTAGGAAAATATTACGTATGGGTGATTTAGTTTTGAGCGTAAGTTCGTTTTGAACTATTTTCCCAAGGATAATTCAAGGCGATTTTGCTCATATTTAATAAATAAACATTTCAATCACAACCCTACAATATGGTATAATTAAATTCTCATAAATGAAATAAACAATCCATACTTTTGGGGTGTCCATTCGAAGTTTTGTTTTTAAACTCTTGCAGTAATTTTGTTCATAGAGCGTATTTCTCAAATAAATACTTCATTAATAACTGCATAATGACGGTTTAATTTAAGAAATGCAAATTAAAAATTTAATTCAATGGGCCATAACTTTTATTATGACTCCAGTTGAAAAATTAATGTTAATTATATGTGAATATATATAGTCTTTCTTTCCTTCCAGGTGAAACAATGAACACTTTCATGAATGAAAATTGGGAAGAAATCTTTAAGGAATTGCGACCGTCCTACGAAGAAGTGTTTGGTCAACTGTTTGGTTCTGTCACCAAGAGATTAATGCAAAAATTCTCATACGACGAGCTCTTCCCTGAACAGTAAATGGATCCTTCTCTCTCTCTCTCTCTCTTTCTCTCATTACTCGCTCTCTTGCTGTACAATTTCCCAAATTTGTTACCGTCATACTGAAATGTACAAACTGAATGAACCATGACTTGTACAAAAATGCAAATTCTTATTATAAAAAGTGGTGCTCTTTTATTTTGTCAATCCTTATGCAAACCGTTCCTAATCCTTACATTAATATTAACAAAGTTCTGTTCTAGAACTAGTATATATATAAACAAAGGTTAAGAATATGGGGACCACGTTATAAAATGTTTTTTTTTATATATTTTTTGTTGTAAATATTATAATGCGACGGTTCTCATATTGTGGTCTCTGATATCCGGCTTTGTAATACTCTTACATTAACCTGAGAGACAAATTTAAATAAATTGGCTTCAAACAATTACATATCACATATAGTCCAGTTGGTAATCACAGTCCAGTTGTTAATCTCAAACACGTGTATATAATTACACAATTCTAATAGCTTATATAGATGTATTTTCATCTCTAGACCCAGAGATAAAAATGAATACAATGATATTTGGCGATTGGTACATTAGTGGTTTATGCAAAGTAAGTTTTTACTTTATTAACTTTTCGAAACTTCCGCAGCATCTCTAAGGGAGGTGGAAAGGGTATGTAAAAATAAAACATGTAAAGACATGTAAAAATAATGGAAAATGACCTATATTATTAACCAATCGTTAGTTTGCGAGATCACTGAGATGAATAGGGACACTCTTAAGGGTGTTTAAGTCCAAATTCAGACCTCATCGGGACGAGGCGGTGAAAAAGGTTGAAAAATAAAATTATCAAAATTGACATTATCTATTGACATTATCATGAGTTCATTTCACAGCAGAAGATGGTATAGCAGCTCCGCTCACCAAGTGAACACAAGTACTCTAAGAGAACTTACCAATCAAGCGCGGAATAGTCTTCTGAGATAGTCCTGCTCAGGAGCTAAGAGATAATGAAAGCACGTAATAGTCTTTTAAGATAATTCTGTCGCTTTGTCAAAGCAATTTCAGGAGCAAGGAAACACGAACTTACTTGCATGCAGAGGATGCATATCATAGGGAATTGTGCCTTATCCCCAAACCCTCAGGTAGATATAAGATGGTAGTGTCTGGCTACCTGACCTGTAAGGGCTTCGCCGACAGTTGCTGACTAGGGATTCAGACACCTTCCCTTTGATCTGTACTCCAAAGACAAACAACCCTTATCAGGCCCAGAGTTCAGTTCACAGAAACTCAGCTCACCAATCCCTCCGCTACCAGCCTTTCCACAACAGACAGAACGATGAAACCAAGAAGAACAGTTAGTATGGCATGGACCCACGAAAGAAGAATATGAACCAAAACAACGTTCCCTTAATGCAGCAGGTTTCAAAATGTCTGTGATAAATGCTGCGCCAGAATACACAGCTGATCCACTGATCACTAAAAGAAAATGGGTAGAAAACGCATCGACTGCATTATTGAACGCATCTCTCACAACAAGAAACATTTCCTTTTATCATTCTCAGAGGAGGCAATAAAACAAAGAATTCGTACACAACTACAAGCAATACGCTTGCGTCGTCATACTCGTATCCAAGAAAGAAGCAGAGGAGCAAAATGTTTCGGAATGTAGTGACAATTCAACAATAGAAGAGTGTGACCAGCCAGTTACAGAACCCACTCCTCCCTTCCAAACCATTTCCCAAGAAGAAATGCAAAGTAGGCGTAAACGGCCAACAAACTGACAAACACAGCAGCTTCCTCCTCTCTTACAACTTCCCCCTCAAAAATAATACAAAACAACAGCCACCTTGCTCACCCACAAATCAACGTTGTGGCCCTATTGCATCACCAATTTACGTGAGAAACTCCTCACACAGAAACCTTCCACATACACATGCGTGCTTAAAGGGGTCCTTCTGGACATCTGAATTGATCACACACGACAAGAACTCCGAACGGAGCAAATATACTTCAATAACGTCACAAGGATCGTCAATCGTGGAGACCTCCAAGAACGAAGATGGACCAAAACTCTGCCCAAGCTGCTTTGAATATGCGCATTCTTTCCAACGATACGCAAATGCATCAGGTGCGGTACTAATCAAGAAGGCGTTTGCAATTTTCCACTCAGCAAACAATTTTGTGCTATCTGTCTCTCGAAGGTCATCGCACTGGTAGTAGTAGCACGTGTTCCAACAGACATTTTTACAACGTCAAGAACCCACAAAATCCTTCTAGCATCCTCAACGTACGAAAGAAAACAGGAATATCCGTATTATTTCAGGACCGAGATCTTTCTGGAAGCCCTACTCAAGCAGATGACCCCACAACAAGTGTGCCAAGTACCGACATCGTAACCATGATCCAGGAAGCTGTGAAGGAAGCTACCGAAACGATCGTGCAGTGGCTGACATATGTGCTCACCACGTCTGTTGAACCACGCAAACTCACCATTCTCCATAAAGCAGTCCAGAAAGCCTCAAACATCTTCTGTCCAAGAATATCAACATATTAACTTAAGTGAAGAGGATATTTATATCTCGCAGCTCACCATACAAAACTAACAGAAGAAGAGAAAAGTACAAACCAATACAACAACTGAAAACAGCTCCAAAATATAAAACACCATGAAGAGCACTCCCCTAGAAGCAGCTCAATACACAAAATACAAAAAAACACAACAGAATGTTATAAACAATACACTATCAGAAACATGCACACCAATCAGCGTTAACCTCCTACTCAAGCACACTCTTCACTATCAGTGTTTCCCAACAAAGAAGAACCTTTAGTACACAAACATCCAACCTACACATCTGCAAACAACACAAAAAGCTTGGTCCAACAAAGCATATTGAAAGAAAGCAACGAAAGTACACCCCATAACGTCAAGATATAACGAAACTCCACAACGAGCTCTCAGAAACAGCAGACTTAATACTCAGCAGGGCTAAGAAATGCGCCAGAACCAAACAGCCTATACTTCTATATAGGGGAAAATGGGACATGGTCGGTATATTTTTTTTGGCGGGCTTACTTTTGCACCTAGAAGATTGAAATTGTGCATAAACATTCAGCCCACCTAGTAGTATTTATCAGATTTTTTTTCAGATCTCTGCATTAAAACAGGGGGGTTCAGAGGGGGGGAAAGTTGAAAAAAGGGATTTTTAGACCCAAAAAATCCCGTTTTTCGGGATTTTCCCGCCTCACATACATGATGGAGACACGTGAGTCATACCGTCTGAAAGGCAGTTCCATTCTGAAGAGAATGACGGTCGAATTATTATCCTAGGGTAATTAGGGACGTCTCAGGGAATTGTTATCAAAATATACTTCTGTTTAGGGAAAAATTGGACATGGTCGGTATATTTTTTTTTTTGGTGGGCTTATTTTTTCACGTAGAAGATTGAAATTTTGCATAAACATTCAGTCCAACGAGTAGTATTTACCAGATTTTTTTCAATTTCTGCGTTAAAACAGGGGGGTCCAGAGGGGCAAAAGTTGAAAAAAGGGATTTTTAGACCAAAAAATCCCTTTCTTCTGGAATTTCCCGCCTTACATACATGATAGAGACACGTGAGTCATACCGTCTGAAAGGCAGTTCTATTCTGAAGAGAATGATGGGCGAAATATGACCCTAGGATAATTAGGGATGTCTCAGGAAATTTTTTCCCTGAGATCAGGGTGTTTTGCGGTAATTTGGGACATTGTGAGGATTCTTGATAAAATTTCTCCCGCCCTTACTATTCAAGATAGAAACTTGAAATTTGGTACACACATTTAGTCTACCAAGTACTATTTATCAGATTTTTGAGGTCTCTACGTTCACACAGGGCCGCTCCAGAGGGGGCTAAAGTTTCAAAAAAATTCCCTCAAAATTTTCAATTCGACATCAATTTTCCCTCTCCTGGTATATGGTATGGGCATGCAAGTGATACCACTTGAATGCCAGCTCCATTCTGAAGAGAATGAGGTATGAACCATGATCCTAGGATAAATAGTGACGATGCAGTAGCTGCTTGACTGAAAGTCTAAAAAATAGCCCAAAAAGCCAGGATCCCTAAAGGGTTATACATGACTTATATGTTTTATTTGTTCGGAAATCTTGACACAAGTAACTACAGATATTATACCCTATCTTGCATTTGTTTTTTCATTCTTCTTAGAGTATAATAATACGGAAATGGAGCGAAATTTTCAATAGTGTGTCTCTGTTGATACATGAATTGAAGTTTGCACCAACATAAATAAGCTCCTTAAATGTTAGTATCCGTTTCTAAATGGCTTTCCTTATACATTTTTCAAAAAATGCATATCATATTTTTAATCTGTATCTCCATACGCATTTATGAATTTAAAAAATATATGCATTGAGACTAATACGCATTTATGATTTTTTTTTTTAAATATGCATCGAAACTAAAGAAGACGGTAATGATGAGACGGATGTTAATGATGAAATTACGTAAGTGAGAGGGAACGGGAGAACCGCGAGATCCCCCAAATACACGGTGTTTGTCCACCACAAAACCAACTTGAGATCGAACCAGGGACTCCATGCAGCAGAATTGAACTCTCTACCATTGAGCCACCGTTACCCTCACTTATGATTATTATTACAAAATATAATCAATGTAATAGTTTTATCATAACATAAATCTTACTAACTATAATAATGCAAAATCTTTATTATTGTAATGCGTTTCTGTGATCTGTGAGAATAGAGTCTCTAAAATACGAATAAAGAATCCTGTAAATATAATGAATGTGAACTTTTAATGATTATTTTTATATATTTTATTAATTGTCTACGATTAGTAATTTACATATATTCCTACGGAAGAAGTAGTGAGTGACTCACTAACTGATTAACCTGAAATTTTTACAATACAAAGACTTTGTGACTTACAAGTTACCACTAAGGTAAGATTTTGGAAATTCGATGTGATAGGGTGATTGTTGTTATTATAATAAGATAACCATACCTCGAAATCCGTTTAAGACATTTTTATTTGAACTTTCCATTTAAACTAATTAAGCACATGTTTCAGCTTTCTTTCAAATTTGACATGGAGATGGAGGTTAAAAGGGATTAAGATTACAATTAGGGTTGTGCGACATACGCATTTGGATATCAAAAATCGATATCGAAACTTGATCGATATTCAAAAACTAGCAAATTATCGAAAAATATCGAATTATAAAAGTACTGTATCGAAACTATCAAAATATTGAGGTACCGAAAATACTTATGAAAAACCAAGTTCATTCATCTTTTGATAATTCTAAATACGTACGTGGCGTTCATAAATTTTCCGTTATCAAATATAATCAAAATATAATTACGGACAGTTCTCAAAATCATTGCAGACATTTGTTCATAGAGGAGCTATCTCGTTTCCAAGCGATTAGGTATGCGCCTTTGGCTTGGAAGATCCGGTTAAATTCCTGGCCGGAACTCATAAGGTTGGGATCCAACGTTAAGGTGTATGTCGATGTTAATTACAGCTTTGCTAATGAAAGACACTTAAAAAAAAGTTCATAGAAGACAAAAACTAACAGCCGGAGAAACATGATCAAATAGGAAGTGACACCACTAAATTATGTAATTTCCGTATTAGATGGTAAATTTCTGAAACTGATCACTGAACAGAATCCAAAAACTTCATAAGTAAAACTTAATACATACCCCAATGTGGTTTGGAGTAACAAGCCATTCACAAATATTGCATTTAAAAGCTTTTGAAACTATGTCTGTATTTAGTTTTAAAGAACAAAATAGATATGTACTAAGGTTTAACAAGTTTAAGGACAATGACGAAACACTCGAAGACGCACCCCGTGCCGGAAGACTAACACATGAAGATCTTCAGGCAGCAATTGAGGCGACAGTGGCCAGACATGTGAGGAACAGAGACTAGAATTCAGTGTGAGCAAAGAAATCATTCGGCAGCATCTCCATCAACTTGGTTGCACTACCTGTTAGGTCGATGGGTCGCCGATGATTTGACTTCGGGCCAGAAGGCAACGTTTGCAGACATCTGTGTTTCTTTGCTATGTCGTCTAAAAAAGAAGCCATTTCTGGACAGGGTGTTGACATGTGATGAGAAGTGGGACCTGTAAGAAGCTCCATCATTGGTTAGCATCCATGAACCGGTTCCAAAACAGCTAAAACCAGCACTACACCAGACGAAGGTCCTCCTGTGTGTTTGGTAGACTGCTCGCGGCATCGTGCATCGGGAACTGCTACCATCTGGTCGTAGCATCAGTACAGCTATATGCTGTCAGCAGTTGAGCCGTGTTCAAGAAAAACTCAAAAGTTTGGAGCCAGACCTTCTAGAGGTGCAAAATGCACTTGATACCTTCTTCGCTTTACAGCCCACTAAGTATACCGCGATGGAATCTATGGCCGTCCAAAAGGTTGGCAGGAAGTCATCGATGCTGATGGGGACTATTTTTGAAATTCCAGTATGTCTTAGGTGACATATGGATGTTCGAAGTTGGTGGGTGAAAAAGCGACATAACTTTCTTGGTTACCTTTATATTTACTGAAAATGCCTAGTCAGTAATTTGTGATTAACAGTTGCATAGACATGGTGAAATATGGGACAACAGAAGAATTCGGTTTCAGAATTAGGTGTTAGTATTTCGGGAAATTAATAACTGAGATTTAATAATCAATTTAAAAAAATCATGTTAAAACGATATTCTTATGCATTCTCATTTCTACATTGAAACAAATACAAAATATATTTTAGTAAGAGAGTACTCGTGGGTTCTATCCAATCCTGAAATTAATTTGATTGGTTGTGGTTTAACGGGGACGTCAGCGTCAGTGGCGGATCTAGAAGGTAAACACTTGCAGGCAACCAGAACGCAGACTATAATAGGCATATCATGAGTTTACTACAAACTTTCAAAAACATACAAAAAGTAGTTTCAATTATTTTTCTTACTTAAAAAACTGTTGGGCTTAGCCTCCCCCCCCCACAGCCTCGTGCTAGATCCGCCACTGATCAGCATTAAATCTATTTGTCCATGTCACAAGAAATAAAACAATGATAGAAAACTACATGGGATCAATCAAAAAATATTTCTGCATCACTAAGGTCGTTTTCGTTGTGAAATAATATTCAAAGTTTTGCAATGATATAAGAATATAAGATTTTTTTTAGAAAAGTTTAAAATCAACTTGCTCTAATAGGATTCAGAAGTTACTACGTGTGAACATTATCATAATACCAAGTGGGTTATCCGCGTACTACATTGCAACTTGACAATAATATAAAATGAATTAGAAAGCAGAACTTGATATCTAATACAATAACTGAGATATAAGCAGGCACGTAGCCAAGGGGTGGGTCCGGGGGGTCCGGACGCCCCCTTTGGATTCAGAAATGAAAAATGTTAAGGAAGGATGAAACAAAAAGAAACGAAAAAAAGATGAATCAGCGTCAAAAATATAAAGCTACAGCAAGCGTTTGGTTACTCTTTCTTTTGAGGGGTTTTGTGCGGAGGAAACGAGGAGAAGGGTTAAGTTGAAAATAACGAAGCATTCCGAATTCCATCTATCTCCATGCTAATCCTATGGACTACAAATGACGATATATAAACCGGTTCGATAAGATAGAGTCTCAGATAGAACTTAAAAAATGCCCAGAATCATCAATAATTTGAGACATTTTGAATTTTGGGGCAACAGTAATCCGTTTTATTGTCCATACTAACATATCCTCATTTTATTGTCCTCACAAACCAATATGGGTATGTTGTCAGTAAAATAGTTTAGACTGATCGATCCCCTGGTGTGTAAGCACAGTATTTCATGTCACACACACCCCAATTACGAAACCCTGGCTAAACGAACGAATATATGTTGCCAGTAAAATAATTTAGAATGATCGAGCCCTGGTGTGATAAGTACAGTATTTCGTCACGGACCCCCCCTATTGCGAAATCCTGGCTACGTGCCTGATATAAGGAATTCTATTTTTATGACGTCATCAGTTTAGACCCTTATGGATGTGTATTTTTTTTTTTATTTGCTAAATGAGGGCAGAGTTTCAGTAAACTAATGCGTGACTCTTATTACACACTACAAAGGCAACTCTTGTGCTACATTTTATGTTATCCCCATAAGTTACGCAAGTCAATATTTCCTAAGGTTTAGCAGCGAACAATTGGAAAAAGAGATGGCTTCCCCTCAGTTAAAAGACAGAACTTGCAAGAACACGAATAGATCTGAATCTGGCCAAAATATATTATAAACAAAAATAATAATAATAATAATAATAATAATAATAATAATAATAATAATAATAATAATAAATAAATAAATAAAGAAGCTATTCCTTTTACTTTTTTACTATCAGTAGCTGAACCTGCGCTGTCTACTCAGCGCATCGTTCTGCTATGAATTATGACCAGGGTTGGCTGCGGTTTAAACTAGTGGTGGGCACAAAACTGGTTTCGGTTTTTCACCGAAACCGGGTTCGGTTTTTTCCGAAACCGGTTATCGGTTTTCTTCAAAAGCGGTTCGTTTTTCTCCAAAACCGATTCGGTTTTTCATCTGATCCGGTTTCGGTTTTCTTCAAAACCGATTCCGTTTTTTTTTTTTCAAAATTTGTTCTATTTCTGACCAGAATGGGTTTCGTTGTTCTCCGGAAAACGAATCCATTTCCACAGAAATAGTTTTGTGTGTTTTCGAAAAGTTTTCACCGAAACCAGTTTCGGTGAAAACCGAACCGGTTTTGGAAAAAAGCGAAATGTCGGTTTTTCGGGTTTCGGTTTTAATAGAAACCGGTTTTCGGTTTTTGTAAAAACCGGTTTTACCCATCCCTAGTTTAAACCATGTTTTAAACCAATTGTTAAACCAGCTGTTTCCTTTAAAAAAACTGGTTCTTTTAAACCAAGAAAAAAAGAACGAAAAATGCTTTAAATCGTGTGAACTTCATGGTGAAGTTCCCAAATATCAAATCATCTGCATTAGCTTTATCTCCTTTTCATCTTTTAATCATGGTATCTCACGTTCAATTCTAGGTTGAACTACAACCCTTCTTTCAAGTGTAAACCAAGTAGTAGTTCGGATGTCACTTTAAGCGAAAATCTTAATAACCTCGGTATTACCTAAAGATGTGAAGCCTAAACATACGAAACGAAACCAAAGTGTATATTTCGGATTGCCTGAATGCCTGTTGTTTTCTAAAGAAGCAAAGGTTGCATAAATATAGGTCTATTGGTAGACATTGTCAAAATTTATCGACTGTTTACGCAGCGTCCATCATTTGCTTGGATTGAACTTAATTTTATTTAATGACTTCTACATACTAAATTTGAAATTTAATACCTCAGTTTTTGCGTACTGATTACAATACGTTGACCTTAAAATTTTACATGCAAAGCAATAACGGGATTTGCTTTGCATTTAAAGTAATAACAGGATAGTCCCAATGATTAAGGCGGGAGTTTCCCGATTTATACGTAATTCTGTATAATAGTTTCACTTGTGTAACTGTTTATCATTTTGTCCTTCTGAAATGACTCTTGATAATTACATTAGCATGTATGTAAAGATCAGTACAACGTATTTTTATTAGCAGTCCTACGTGAGTGAGTCAGCAGACTCTTCGCATTTGTGGACAATTAGTCCCTGTTTCGAGTGCAAATGGAGGACAAATTTCTCTTGGATGTATGCCGGGAAGTGATTTGGATTCCGCTTTAAGCTTATGTGACCCCTTCCAGCATAACCCCATTGTTACGTACTAACATCAAGGCGAAACAAACTTATTTCTGACCTGTAATATAAATACATAGAGCAAATTATTTAAACAAAAAAATCTGGTTTAAACCTCCAGAAAAACGGATTTAAACCAAACAAACTTGTTTTTTCAATAAAAGCCATGGTTTTTGCCAACCTGGTTATGACCATGAATGTCCTCCTCACTGTGGATATCTCCTTATTCACACAAGTAAAGGATAGGAAACTTACAAAGGTAGTGAAATACTATGTATAGAGATTGGAGTGAATTTGTAGCAAAGTTGTAGAAGTAGCAAGATAATAAGTGGAAATATTTTTTTCTAATAGATCCATATATCCATCAGAGTACGCCTCATTACGTTTCTTGAGACCTTTAGTTCTTGCCAGCATGCGGTAGGTTTTGTCATTCAGATTTAAGCAAAGCGCCTACAATGTCCGTCAACCCGCCATATATAAGTACCACACTGGTTGCCTAACAACGCAGTTTCGGCCTGCAACAATGTTAATCTTATGGGTTCAAAACGGTCCCTAAAATGTTGAATAGAAAAATAACGACACGGTTTTTGAAAATTTGTAGGAAAACTGGACAATCTACATAACATTTAGATTCGATCAGTGAAACCGGGCACGTTTCTAGCACTTGTGGTTTTCGAGATCTCATTGTCAACAAGAATGAGGACAAACACATAAATCTAGCATTATAGCATAGAGATTATTTTGTTTTAATACTGTACGGTGGAACGAAAACAAAGTGAGATACCGTTAGGGCAGAATCTGCTCTAGTTTTGGTGCACATGCCTTCCTTTTGATAAGAAAAGAAAGAAGTAGAATGTTGAGACATTCTAGAAGTTTGTGGAACATAGTTTGTAATAGAAGATGTGCTCTTGAAATTAGTTTTATACTGATAGTTTTATACTGAATTAGTTTTAGTGACACTGATTAATAGTTAAATATATAAAAAAGTATAACGCTGTTTAGTCGATATTATATAATTAATTTTTAGCATAGCTGTAGTTTAACATTTGGCGCAGTCGCATACAAGAATTTACGTTCCTGACAGATGGTAGGGAAAAGAAATGAAAAGCACATGTGTCTTTTATTTCAATTAGAAAGAAGAAAAGCCGGCTGAGCTTCATGAATAGATCTCGATGTTTGTGGCCTAAATGAATCAGCATAATAATCAAGTTCACCTTAGCATAGTGGATTCCCTGTAGCGTATAGGGCGTGGTAAATGTTTTTTGTATCGCTTTATGCGAAGTGATTGAATAAAAGTCCTCTATTGCCTGGCGTGGTGGATAGAGTTCTGTATCGCTTGAGGCATGGTGGAGAATTTATGCACCCTTTTAGTAGAAACTATCCTGTATCACTGGGGATGAGGATGAGGTTTCTTGACATTGTTCAGGAGGAATTATGCGGTCTTTGACTGACTTGTTAGGTTAGATTACGTATGAATATATTATTACCGGTTAGGTTTGCGATTAAAAATTTGATTTTGAAAATTTATTTGGCAACTTTTTAATTGAAGGGGTGAGCTGTTGATAGAAAATGCTTTTAAAACAACCTAGTTTTGAGTGTGTGTTTTATATACTGTGGATTTGGAATTTTTTTTTTATTAAGATAAACATGTGTTCCTATGAAGATACTTTTAATGTTTATATGCAGACATCGTTTATTAACAAGTTGTTATCTATGTATATACTAGGAATGCAATGGATATACCCGATTGCAATGAAATGAGCTGAGCGAGCTTAAACTACGTAATCAGTTTATTCTGACTTTTTCAACATCTACACATACTCTATCAGCGCGCTAAGTTTTGTTGAGATCGGCCAAACGGTACAGGAGCAAGCGTTTTTCGGTGATTATTCCTCGATGGTACATCGGATTTTTGATTTCGACCTATGTTCTCACTCAGCACGACATACTCTATCAGCGTGCTAAGTTTGGTCGAGATCGGCCAAACGGTCTAGGAGCAAGCGTTTTTCGGTGATTATTCCTCGATGGTACATCGGATTTTTGATTTCGACCTATGTTCTCACTCAGCACGACATACTCTATCAGCGTGCTAAGTTTGGTTGAGATCGGCCAAACGGTCTAGGAGCAAGCGTTTTTCGGTGATTATTCCTCGATGGTACATCGGATTTTTGATTTCGACCTATGTTCTCACTCAGCACGACATACTCTATCAGCGTGCTAAGTTTGGTTGAGATCGGCCAAACGGTCTAGGAGCAAGCGTTTTTCGGTGATTATTCCTCGATGGTACATCGGATTTTTGATTTCGACCTATGTTGTCACTCAGCACGACATACTCTATCAGCGTGCTAAGTTTGGTTGAGATCGGCCAAACGGTCTAGGAGGAGTTCGCGGACAACCAAACGGCTAACCCGAGTATA
Organism: Thermobia domestica; assembly: GCF_964235325.1. Lineage (NCBI taxonomy): Eukaryota > Metazoa > Arthropoda > Insecta > Zygentoma > Lepismatidae > Thermobia > Thermobia domestica. The sequence continues at coordinate 242,188,442 of NC_137461.1, forward strand.
AGAGCTTCGCTTCGCTCAGCTCAAAAATCATATCTGTATTTATTAATTTATTCTAAATTGATATGCGTTCTGGAAGGGGTCTATTAATACGAAAATACATAATTATTATGGGGATATGAGTAAACATTTCTTAGTGGGGAGGAGGATGTTAGGGCAGAATCTGCTCTAGTTTTGGTGCGCATGCCTTTCTTTTGATAAGAAAAGAAAGAAGTAGAATGTTGAGACATTCTAGAAGTTTGTGGAACATAGTTTGTAATAGAAGATGTGCTCTTGAAATTAGTTTTATACTGATAGTTTGTTCTGACACTGATTAATAGTTAAATATATAAAAAGTATAGCTCTGTTTAGTCGATATTATATAATTAATTTTTTAGCATAGCTATAGTTTAACAGATACCTTAGAAGTTAATATTATTAGTAGTATAAATAATCCAGCAGGGAGCCTCTTTGCAATAATCAGTCATCCTGTGTCAAAGTTCTGAAACAGAGTTCTTGTAGAATGTCTTACAAGGAACCCCTTGACTGAAAGGTTGCAAACGGCCCATGATGTTTACGTCATTCGACATCCCACGTCTACCCTGCAACCAGAACATTGGCTGCTAATAGTCCAATCATTTTACATAATTTTAGGGAAAAATCATTCAAGCAAGGGACTTTGTAAGAACGTTCTATGTACCTTTAGCACTCAAAATATATAAGGTCCCCCAAAATAAAAGTTCTGCTTAAGCCGCCATCTTGGAAAATGGCTGAACACCCAATATTTATGAAGGAAGTCGCAGATTCGGGTTTAAAATAATAGCGCAAGTACAGTAATTAGTCAATCGGTACAAATTATTCTATGTAAGGTTGGGAACTTTCACTTGCTCAGTTTGATCATGTCTATCAAAATCTATGTGTCTATTTACAATATTTTGATCTTGTTTCCACGCAGTGTTGCCTCTCTATAACAGCAGTAATTCAAAACGAGGGAATTTTTAGAGAACTTTCCTAAAATTCCCTCCAGTACTTCATTATATTAAACACTTTAAATAACAACGTTACCCAATTCAATGCTTATTTCATTGTGATTCGATAGATGAATAACTCATATTATAGCTGCAGGTGGAATGGTGAAAAAAATCTCTTTGCGAAATGTTATTATAGAGTTCTTTACACAGTTCAGACAAATGCAATTATAAAAACGGCCAACTATTGTTCCTTTTGATTTCGTCGGAATAATGTGTAACTTTCAGAATATATTTATTATGTATTAGTGTATTTGTGCAGATTTTGGGGTATGATTTCCATATAGTGTTGCCATGTCACACCCCAAAAATTCGGAAAAAGGAAATTTTGGGTACTAAATCTTAAATGTTTCCCGCTATTTATTTCCTTTAATAGATACTACATACAATCGATATGGCATATGAAAGCTTATTTTATTGTGATTCTAACGAGGTGTAAATTGTACCAATTGACCCCATTCAGTGTGCTTGCTATATTATTTTAAACCTAAATTTGCGATTTCCTTCGTAAATATTGGGTGTTCAGCCATTTTTCAAGATGGTGCCTTGAGAACAACTTTTATTTTTGGGTACTTTATATATATTTTTAAGTCCTAAAGATATCTAGAATATCCATACAAAGTCCCTTGCTTGTATGAGTTTTATTTCTAAACAATCATTTTTAAACCTATAATGACTGGACTATAATGGTAACAGGGGGCGAGACTGGAGGTATTCAATGGTGAGCACAACATGGGGTTATGAAGCGTAGTAGAAACTGTTTAGTTGACTCGTAACGCAAAACAGTGCTACAGTGCTAGTGGTGTTGTTACACAGCAGAGCAATGACAATGATAAGTAAAGCAAAACCTTGCATTATATCTACAACAAGAGTTGCCAAAGTTGACAATTCGCAGAGTGAGAAGGAAGTGGCAGATGAAATAGCGTCTCTGCAAGATGAGTCAGTGGAATGTCGTATACTCTTGACTATGCAGACAATATACCTAGGTATATGAGAAATACAAATGGAACACATAGTGAAACAGGTTTCGAGCCACATAGGTTATCATCCTTGTCGGACAGCGAGCCACAAATCCCGTCTCCAGTGAAACGTAGTAAAGAGCAATCGTTATCGAAGGAGCGGGTACAAAACATAATTACGTACATGTATCATCATCCATAGCTAGAGACCTGCATGGGCCGACTCTGTTATTTCTTTGGGCCGGGCCGGGCTTGGGCTGGCCGACACTGATTTCTCTTCAGGTCGGGCCGGGCTGGGGCCGATCAATTGAAATTCTTTAATAATTCTTGACTTTCGTTAAACGATAATTGGAATAAAGCCAAACGTTGAAGAAGCGTATCCGTGAAAAATGTTACAAAGAATGCAATAGCTATTTACAGTTTGTGTTGCTTAGCGGCTCCACTTTCACTATAGAGGATTGCAGGCATTATGCGGTAAATTGAGCTCTGACCTTGACCTTCACTGAACTCAAAATATAAAAAGAAGGGGTGGGAATGTTTTGCCTGTCGCTAAACAATATTGCCATCTTCACTTTATGCTAAAAATCAATTAAGTTAGATTTTTGTTACAGGGAATGGAGTTTTTGTTCTCTCGATGACAGGCAAAGTTCTAGGAGGCAATGGTACCATTCGGAATGCAAGCGTCAGGTTGTGAACTAAAGTTTAGAAAATGTTTCTGAGGGTTACGCCAAATTTAGTACTAAATTTTGAGAAAGATTCGGGCTCGAGCTATTTTTTTAAAAAATTTATCGGGCTGGAGTCGGGCCAAAAACTTTTAAAATTTATCGGGCCCGAGCCGGGCTTGGGCCAAGAATTTTGAAAAACTTATCGGGCCGGGCCGGGCTAGGGCCGAAAATCTCCAAAACTTTTGGGGCCCGTTCTTGGCCGGGCCTAGGTACGTTCGGGCTGGATTGGGCTCGGGCCGAAAAATTCGGCCCGTGCAGGTCTCTATCCATAGCATAGTAAAATCATAATTATTTACAGATTTCGAATAAATGCGCAGCAATATGACCATGTTGTGCAGAAGAAACACTAAGGACGTTGAAGGAAGGACGACAGTTTTCTACTGTTCATTTAACTTGGCATTTGGAACAGGCAGTAGTTGACGGAGTAATAAAAACAAAAAAAGTTATGTAGAAAGAAAACTCTATTAACATTTTATTCAATAGAGCATGGAATGCAGGTATTGTAAAATCTTTTTCAATATTGTTTTTATTCTTTACTCGAGATTTCTTCATAATTTGTTATTAAAATACGTACTAACATATCCTCATTTTATTGTCCTAACAAACCAATATATATTGCAGTAAATTGGTTTCGATTGATCTGGCAACTGGTGTGATAACCACAGTGTTTCATGTGACACACACGCATTACGAAATCCTGGCTAAACGAATCAATATATACTACTCTATGTTGCTAGTAAAAAAGGTTTAGAGTGATGGAGCCTCTGGTGAGATAACCACAGTATTTCAGTCACGGACTCCCCCCCCTTACGAAATCCTGGCTACGTCGCTGATACGAGGGACCCGACAAAACAGAGGTGAGCGGTCTATTGAATTATTGCAGTCCCAGTCGGCAACATCCTTTGGTCTAATAACAAGAAGCCTAATCATAGAAATGTAAAAAAAAAAAAAAAAAAAAATCTTCGAGTATTTGGAAAACAGAAGCTAAAGCCGTGGTGAACCGATGCAATTCCAAACAAAACATACATTTCTTGAAGGATTTTCTTTTATACTTTCGTTTGCCGCCAACAGATGGCAGAGCGATCTCATATTTGTCTTGAACACAGTAATTGACAACGAAACACACAGATGTTCTCATCGACGTGAGACAATGAGTATTATGTAAATATTACTAAAAGAAGTTTTGTAGAGCCAAACACGACAAATTTAATACTTGCAGACAAGATCACGCTACCAGTTTCTCAGATCTTCATGTATAGCCCAGTAAATAAAGGACCGCGAGCAATAAATATTTTTATTAATTTTTATCTTCCTTTGTTTACGTCTAATCAATTTTGAACATAGTCTGTCCTAAATCCTCACATCTTTATTTTCCTAATCCGTAACTGGGTTTCATGTTTTGTACCACGTATGTGTTACAAAACAATAATAATAATTCACCTCTGTATGAATAAAGTGACCCACTTTGTTATTGTTGTTGTTGAATCTCATAGCCCATGTATGTATATAAATCACATCCAAAGTTAATATGTATCACTCCCGAAGAGACGACCTGCGGTTTAACATTACAAAAAAAAAAAAAAAAAAAAAAAAAGCAACGGGAGCTAAAATTATTTAGAAAAAAAATTTGTTTTTCATGTGATCTTAAATTAAATATCAAAAGTCCTCTAAAATCAAGTGTGCACTTCTTCCCTAAAATGGAGGTCATCCGGAATACACATGTCTCCCGATTTCAGCCTAAGATTATGTGTATACTATGTGACAAACGTTTGAATTTCTAGGTTTAGGGCTGGGGCTGCGGTGGCTCAGTGGTAGAGCGTTCATCTCTGGTGCTTGGGGTCCCGGGTTCAATCTCAGCCCCCGCCAAGTGAGCTTCGTGGTGGACAAACACCGTGTGCGTGGGTTTTCTCGGGGTTCTCCCGTTTCCTCCCACTTTCTTCATTCCACAATTTCATTCATTACTCATCATCACCGTCTCCTTTAGCCTAACCGGCATAACCGTGGGACGTAAAACTCAAAGATTTCATTTTGAGTTTTTCTAGGTTTAGGGAGGAAGAAAAAGTAAGTCAATCGCAAGAAATCTTATGACGGAACACGTTTTAAAAACTGATCCTTATTGAAAAAACAAAGAAAACTGAATGGAGTGGAGTGAATTTGAGTTTAACGTCCTGTTCGACAGTGAGGCTATATGAGACGTGAGGAAACAGAAAGAATAGCTAGGTGTTAATTTCTACTATCAGAAGCTCTACTATAAATATGTAAATTCACCGTCTATTTTGGCACACGAACTGAAAAGGTCACATTTCTATTATGTAGAACAGTTTTACGTAATTTTCTACTACGGTATTAGACTACGAAACTAACAAGGGAACATCTTATATTGATAGTAGCTCTGCCCAATCAAACAATGTGCAATCGACAGAGGAGTGAAGAAAAGTGAGAAATCCAAAGTTTTACGGGCCGACACCCAGAAACACAGGAGATACAGAGGAGAGAAGGATCTAGAATCATGCGAAGATAGCAATGCAAAAAATACACTGACACAGAAAGAACTTCAAAATGACTAAAGTAATCAAAATGGTATTTACACAACAGTATAGTAAACAAACGTTGTGCCCACAGATTTGCTCAATAACATCATATTTAATGCAGTGTTGCCAACTGAGCACAAAATGAAGCTTTGTGAAATGGCACGGAACACAAATCATAGCATGTAGAAAATCTAATTATGATTAAAACCATACCTGTGAAGTCATGATGTACCGTGTTGCCAACATTTGAAGATAGGCCTATATGAATTCCTACATGAATTTTGGATGTAGAAGAGTACGTACACTCGTGTCCAAAATTATTGTCGCATGTCTATAAATATGTATGAATATAATTCAATAACAAATTCGCGAGGTATTTCTTATAATGTTGGTATGTGTATAATCGGCAAAGACATGTTTGTGGCAAATTTCATGTCAAAAGAGCAGTAAATAAGAACAATAAAACGAAAATAAATTTCTCTTCTCCATATAGCAATATTCTGTTTTACTCATTCTAATTTTCGTATTTATTATTCTTTTCCTATGAAATTTATCACAAATATACATTTTCCGATTATACACATAATATCAGTATTAAAAGTACCCTGCAAAATCATTATCAAATTATGTTCTTACAAGAAGACAGTTATAGATATACGACAATCATTTTGGACATGAGTGTACATTACCAACACACTACGGAGCGCTTTATCAACAGCAACACTGAAAAATTGACTACCAATAATGTGTGAGGTGATACAGTATCACGTGCATCAGAAACGTGAGCCTGCTAATCAATTGCCAATCCAAGAACATGCATCATTTCAGTTTTGTGTGTTGTGTTTGATACTATTCTGATTTTCCACTTGGGCAAACCTGCTTCGACACTGTGCTTCGTCCCTTATTTTCGTGCTTCACTGATTATATTGTTTGTGGTTTCATATTTTGGTTTTAACTAGTTAGAATCGTGTACTGTACACGGTGTATGTTATCTTCTACATCCGATATTCATATAGGAATTCATATAGGTTTATCTTCAAACGTTGGCAACACTGTACATCACGACTTCACAGGTATGGTTCTACTCCTAATTAGATTTTCTAGATGTTATAATTTGTGCTCCGTGCCATTTAACAAAACTTTATTTCGTGCTCAGTTGACAACACTGCATTAAATACGATGTTATTGTGCATGTCTGTGGGCAGGGGCGGATCCAGGACGGACTTCTGGGGGGCGGTGGGTTGTAATACTGCTACTTAGAGCTACATTTAAGAGCTCCAAACTCAGGGATGGGTTTTATTTTTAAAAAAATCCTCTTCTGGGGGGAGACGATCGCCCCCCTGGATCCGCTACTGCTAATAAGTGATGCAAATATCAATCAATATCGACTTTCGCTGCCATCTGGAAAGAATCGATGTAACTATTCGATAGAATGATAGATCTAATCTATGGTTCTTTATTTGCGACGTTGTCAAATAGTGCAATTTGTGTCTCCAGACGAGGAATCAAAAAGTATACAAATATTACAAATGTGTGTATATATATATATATATATATATATATATATATATATATATATATATATATATATATATATATATATATTGTTTACTTGTAGGATAATGCTCTGTGGTCCGTGGGCACCATTTTTAGAACACCAAATATAGATTACATAATTGTTATTTCCACCTTCATTGTCACATTTAGTGATGAGCGCAGGAGTCTTGGTCTCGCAGTTTTTGCAAGACTAAGACCAAGACCAGGAATCCAGATGCAAGGTCAAGACCAAGGGGTTCAAGACCAAGACCATACCTGCAAGACCAAGACTCTTGCACAAGAGTCTTGCACAGGTACCGGTACTACTTTAATTCTTTTATAGAACGTAAAAAGGGAAAAAATCATTACATCCTTCACTTGAATTTCTTGGCTTCAGTAAAAATGACTCTGGAGTGAATGTATTCCCAATAGTTTATGTAATCCGTGTGACTGTGAGTCGATCTGCTCCTGTAGCATATAACTACAGTATGTAGTTTTCTGAATCGGTTGTTCGCGTTTTCTGTAGTTATTACTCGTTTTCAAGCCTTACAGGTGTCATTCTAGTCAAAGCCTGTCCGGTGGGAGCTCACGTGGTTAGGATTCTACGTTAATCAATAGGTCCACGTCTCATATGGTCTCGCTACTGAACGGGACGTTAAACTCAAAATCAACTCAACTCAACTATTCTACAGATGTGTGTTATCTGGAGTAAACTTCGAGCTGGTAAAGTTTGTCGGCTCGTCCTGGATAAATGTAGCAAAGGAGGGATTTGTTTTTCACCCTTCAGTTGGTTTGTCTCAGGCAGTATAATGACGAACCGCCACAATTGTCCACTAAGAAGAAATTTGCAAAATAAAAGACGCAAATGGCGAGCGCAAAAAGTAAATTTCATTCGTACTCCGAAGTTATTGCGGGAAGTGGGAGGCATCCCTATAGGTTATGCAAACCATTCAATAGATCCAAGAATGAAGAGGCAAAACTTCAGAAACACTTCAGGACTGAAAAAACATCTTTTATCAGTGCTTAAGAACGAAGCACAGAAACTATTTGCATTAAAGCAGCAGTAAACTCGAAATATTACGGATTTCTTTAACCTGGTTTGATTATAATAAATATTATTTTAATTTTCTCTATCTCTCTTTTTTTTGGTCAATATTACTAAATATCATCATCATCATCATCATAGCTATTCTGCCATTATTGGCAGGTCACTTGCTGCAACTGAGAAGCTTCGATGTACGGATTTCTCAGCCAGTCTCTTCGTCTTGACGTAGCAATTTTCTGTTGTAACACCTTTCTTGAACTACAGTCTCCTTCGCCTCTCCCTCTCTTTCCTTCCACCATACCCTCTAGCACGTTCCTCGTAATACAGTTCCTTCTCAGCCAATGTCCCAACCAGTTACTCTTCTTCCCCTTAATGACAACTATTTTTTTTTCTCCCCTACTGCTACTATTTCTAACACCTCGTTTGTTTTCAGTTCAACCCAGCTAATTCTCTTCTTTTTTCTCCATATTTACGTTTCGAAAACCTCCAATTTTTTTCATCGCTTTTGCGTAATGTCCAAGTTTCTGCCCCATAAAGTACACATTGGAATCAATAAAACAAAATCTCAATATTTAATTGGAAGTTTGTTCAATACAAAGATTGGCTAATCCGGGTGTAAAACAAAACAAATCTGATGAATTTAGAGTGTAAAAATAATTTTGCAATTCATGGTTTCAGTAATTTGTGACATCTTGATTTTCTTTCATGCGTCTTAGGGGTAGCCTCCCCAGTTTAGGAACAAGTGGAATATTGGATCTGTTAAAAATATAAAAATATTACACTGGGAAGACTACCCCTAAGACGCATGAAAAAAAATCAAGATGTCACAGATTATTAATAAGTAGTGAAGCGTGGGCACCCATTAAAAAATAAAGGTCATGAACTATGTTGTACACTATTATTATGTTTACACGAAGATAAACTATATTACATTTAGGACATACATTATATTTCCGTTACTATTGACGCATTGTAGAATTTATTATCCCTTATATCTGGAGCAAATTTTACCTATGAAAAGCATAAGATTTCTTAAAGGCAAGACTTGCAAGACTCTTGCAAGCAAGACCAAGACCAAGACTGGATGTGCAAGACCAAGACCAAGACTAAGATCAAGGATTCCAGTGCAAGACCAGGACCAAGACTGGATGTGTAAGACCAAGACCAAGACCAAGACCACCCGGGTCTTGGTCTTGGTCTTGCATTTGCTCATCACTAGTCACACTTCTTTGAAAGTTTTGCGGTACACATGCCAAATCTCGCGGCACACCAGCTGAGAATAAGTGTTCTACGAAATGTTTGTATTCTGCATAGTACTGTGCAAATATGCTTTGTTTATCTGAAATTAACTTTGTTCAAAATCACTAAAAGATGTTCTATTTTCGTAAATGAGTTCACTTGCCTCTTCTCTTCTCCCCCCCCCCCCCGATAAAAGATTGGAGAAGATGAAGAAGAAATAAATGAAAAGAAAGATGCAACTGTTTGTGGAAGTGTTCGTGGAAGGCAAAAGGAGAAGAGAGAGAAAGAAGGAGAACGGAAGAAGTGAATGTGTCATTTCCTGGAGTGATACGCTGAGAATGTCGTGTTATGATGTCGTATCCAATGTTCTGTGTGGTCGTGGATCGATGCTTCTTCTCGAGAGATGTTGTGTGACTCACTAAAGACAAGGAAAGGGAACAAAGCTGCATACTCACTTTTACAAAAGGAAGAAAGAGAAAGCACTTCGAATGGGGACATTGCTGCTTCCTTTTCCTTTGTTTCATATTCTGCACGTATATTATCCTCTTTCAAAAATTAACAATATAGGAACATTTATTTACAGTTTTAGAGGATACTGTTAAAATTTAATTCACGTTGTCGTTTTTACATGTTTAAAACGAAGAGTGATAATGATTCTTTAATTGTGGCATTATACAACGAACAGCAAATTATCTATCTATCTATCTATCTATCTATCTATCTATCTATCTATCTATCTATCTATCTATCTATCTATCTATCTATCTATCTAGACAAAAGTCCCCTGACGTAGGTAACTCGCACTGTTAAAAATCCTTTCTTAAATCTGAGAAACTGTTTCTTATCTGTGCACCGAGAATATCTTTTCTTAGAAACAAGAATTTGAAACTCTCATTAATGAGAAATGAAGGAAAGTAGATGCGGTTGTATAAAGCGAAATGAGACAATATACTATTATTTTCCTTATGAGTGAGAATTGCCAAATCTTATTTCTAAGAAAATATTGTCTCGGTGCACAGATAAGAAACAGTTTCTCAAATTTAAGAAATTATTTTTAATAGTGCGCTTATTGCCAGAGTTACAACAAAATGTAGGAGGGGAAACCGTCTTCAAATATGATGTTTTCAATCTAAAGTGAAGTATTTTTTTAAAAAAATCGGACGAGCCGTTTGGGCTCTACATTCTTTATGCGCCCAATGTTAAATGAAAATGCAACGTTGCCATTTACTTGAACCCACAACATAAGTGAATGAAGTTACTGTCTTTTACGCTGACATGTCGACGGCCAGCCCACATTTCAAACAGTAACTTCATTCACATACGTTGTGGATCCAGGTAAATGGCAACGTTGCATTTTCATTTAAAATTGGGCGCATAAAGAGTTTACAGCCCAAACGGCTCGTCCGATTTAAAAAATTACTTCACTTAAGATTGAAAACATCATAATGGAGACGGTTTTCCCTCTTACATTTTGTTGTAAACCTGATAATAACAGTTGCCCTATGTCAGGGGACTTTTGAGACACCCTATATATATATATATATATATATATATATATATATATATATATATATATATATATATATATATATATATATATATGGCCGTTTATAAGGAGGTGCACGTGCAACCCCCTTCGTTGTAAATATATATTATCTTTAGTCAGAAACTAGCAGTGAAAATAGCAACATTTTTCGAAAATTTGTGCTGTCGAGTTTACGTTTTGGGCTTACAATGAGAAAGCAGACTTTGATAAATGAACTTCGGGTCCACTTTTCGCTAGATGGTAGTGCAAATTTAAAGTGTTAATATTACAAACTGGAAGAGCCAAAATAAGCAGAGAAAAAGCGTCTTAAAATTTTCGACTGGCCGCATATATCGTACGAGGAGTAGATTTATTAAATGACGGCGTGGAAGAGTAAGGATCATCTGCGACTCACACACAGAGGGCTCCGGATTCGATTCCCGCTCCAGTCAACTTTTTTTGAAATGAACTGAAATCTTTAAGAGCCTGCCTTACTAAAAATAATACGAAATTTTCCATTTTTCTTTTGCTTGATTATTCATCAGTGAAAGGAGATAATGAAATGCAAGTTACCACAATCATAGATAATGCTATTCTACAACAGAAAATATAAACCTGAAGAATGTTTAGTGTTGCAATCCACAGAAATTACAGTGTTGCCAGAAAAAAAATTTCCCTAAAAATCTAAGTTAATACGGCGAGTAGAGGAATGAACTCAACTGCTTTTGATTACGTATCATGTTGTTTTGGTTTCTTGTGAACTACTTTTTAATTAACATTATTATTTAGTTTTAATAACTGTATGTTAAATCTATTTTGTTTATTACAAACTAAATACAACTATTATTTAAAAAGTAGTTCACAGGAAACCAAAACAATATGATACGTAACCAAATGCAGTTGAGCTTGTTCCTCTACTCGCTATCTTAACTTAGATTTCAGGGAAATTGTTTTTCTGGCAACACTGTAATTTCTGTGGATTGCAACACTGAACATTCTTCAGGTTCGTATTTTCTGTTGTAGAATAGCATTATCTATGATTGTGGTAACTTGCATTTCATTATCTCCTTTCACTGACGAATAATCAAGCAAAAGAAAAATGGTAAATTTCGTATTATTTTTAGTAAGGCAGACTCTTAAGTTTAACGTCCCACGGTTATGCCGGTTAGGCTAAAGGAGACGGTGATAATGAGAAATGAGTGAAATGGTGGAATGAAGGAAGTGGGAGGAAACGGGAGAACCCCGAGAAAACCCACGAGCACGGTGTTTATCCACCACAAAGTTCACATGGCTCGAGCTGGGATCGAACCAGGAACCCCAAACACCGGAGGTGAACGCTCTACCACTGAGCCACCGCGCCCCCCGTCAACTTTTTTTGTTTTTGCTTCAACCTATAAAGTAGCCATTTGTAACTACAAGTAAAATTTTAATTCACCATATGTTTATAATGAATATAAATAAAATGAAGAGTTTGTTAGTGTATGTGTGTGTGGGTCTGTCTGCGGCCTAGGAGCCAAACGAGTGGACCGAGGGGAACCAAATTTTGGTCACGAGTATCTTGGTTCAGGTCTCACACCAGGACGAAGCATTTTTCCAAAATTCGGGCGTTTATAGGGACATGTAAAAGTAATGGAAAATTACCGATATTAGTGTCAAATTCATAGTTTTCGCGGTCGCTGAGATCAATGATGACACTTCCATTAGCGATGACTTTCAAACTCAGCTACCATTGTATGCGGGCCGGGGATCACCTGGGAGGGTGGTACCGAGACAGGTAAAAAATAATCCAAAATGACCGATATTTTTTCCTTTCGTTGTTCAGTTTGTTCACATAGATATTTTGTCTGACCCATGGGAAGAATGGGTGTTTCAGCTAGTAATGAATAAAACAATAGAAATGTTCAAATTAGTTTAAAATCTTTCAATGTTCCATGTTAACTAGCAACAAAATGTAATCTATCCCGTAAATATATTGATATCAGGAGTTATAATATGGTTACCACAGTCGTTGTGTAAAAAATGTTCTTGAATTTTTGTGTCTATATCTGTGAAAAGTGTGCGAATTACAAGGGGAATGAGGGGGAAATCTCCTTTGGTTATAGCAACAACCAGTATTACCAACGGAGATTTCCCTCTCATCCCCATTGTAATTCGCAAAATATCCACAGATATAGACACGAAGCGTCAAGAACATTTTTACAGAATGATTGTGGTAACTATAATATTTATAATTCCTGATATCAATATATTTACGGAATACATTACATTTTGTTGCTAATTAGCATGGAACATTGCAAGATTTTAAACTGATTTGAACATTTCTATTGTTTCATTCATTATAAATGGTGAATTAATATTTTACTTGTAGTTATAAATGGCTACTTTATTGGTTGAAGGGGGCGCGGTGGCTCAGTTTTAGAGCATTCGCCTCCGGTGCTTGGGTTCCCTGGTTCGATCCCAGCTAGCGCCGTGTGGACTTTGTGGTGGACAAACACCGTGCTCGTGGGTTTTTTCGGGGTTCTCCCGTTTCCTCCCACTTTCTTCATTCCACCATTTCACTCATCTCTCATCATCACCGTCTCCTTTAGTCTAACCGGCATAACCGTGGGACGTAAAACTTAAAAGATAAAAGATTTTATTGGTTGCAGGAAAAACAAAAATGTTGACTCGAGCTGGAATCGCACCCGAGACCTTTTGCACGTGAGTCGCTGTTGCTGCTCACTCTACCACGCCGCCACTTGCCCAATCTATGTGTCGTATTATACATGCGGCGAATCGAAAACTTTAAGACTTTTTCTACGCTATTTTTGGCTATTGCGCTCTCCCGGTTTGTAATATTAATACTTTAAATGTGTACTACCACCTTGCGAAAAATAGTCCCCAAGTTCGTTTATTAAAGTCTGCTTTCTCCTTGTTGGAAGAAAGCGGAATAAAGTTAAAGGAAAATGATTCATTGATATCAGACACTTAACATTTTCAGGGCAATTTCTATCCACACCACAGATGCCTAAAGGCAATTAAAATAAATCAAATTCAATTCAAATATACTGGTAGTTATTGGTGCATCCCCATCAGAAAATCCAGTATCCGACCCTGTATATATGTAGGCCTATGTGTATTAGCTAGTTCATTTAAATAATCAAATACATATAAATCAAGATTATACAGACCTTTATTAATTTTCATTTTAGCCAAAATACAGAATAAAATAGGTTTGTAATGTATACATGTCTTATGTAAAGCTAGATAAGAATAGCACAGTATATAAACTAACTTTGTAATTTTTCACGCTACCAATACTACTTTTCTGCTACTTCTATTTATAATGAGTGTGTAGAATATTTAACGTTATATTATGTTGAGAACTTGGAAAACCCAAAATTTTAATCTTCCAAAGATGAAGTAGTTTCTTCTTTCAATTTACTATTCTAGTTTTTTGCTGTGAGAGCATTCTCCGACCAAATCCAAATTCAATTGATAAAATAGGAGGAAGAGGAAAGAAAAGAAAAAATAAACATATCCCTTGTGAACAAGATGACAGTGTTGCTACGTACAAACAGGGATATTAAACAGCACTTATTCTTAGCTATATGTAGCTATTTACTCTCGCCACAGAGCCAGTGCCTCCGTTGTTACTTGCAGCAGATCCATGTGGTGAGGCTATGACATCAGCTATTTCTTTCATTTAGGTACGTGTTTACATTTCTATAATTGAATAGTCTATATTATTCTTTTTGAAATCTAATTATGGTAGAACTCAAACTCAAATGGGAAATCTTATGGTGCGAGTTGCCTGTGAAATGTTGAAAGTTCAGTTAGATCTGTTTTGTTAGAAATGATCATAAACTGAGTGCGGCGCCAACAGGGTAGTTTTCTTATGGGATGCAAGGTAGATCAATAACTCGTGTTAAAATTCAACAGGATCATCTGATGCAACGACCAAAGAGCCTTCGACATCTTTTTCCGAACCATCTTCTGCTCCGGGAAAGCAATCCTGGTTGAGAAAATCGACTCCGATGGTCAGACGCTGGTGAGTCAGATATGTCAAATGCTAGTGAGTCAGATAGGCTGTTACGGGGGGCAAAGTTTTCTTCCTTTGGTACTTCCAACATACTTTTATCTAGAACTGTTGTCCAATCCCTGAATAGCTTTTCTTTCTTTGCCAATCCACATTTCAGCAGTTTTCTTCTGCTTAAATCAAAAACGATTATCAAAGCACCGTAATGACAGATGTCATCAGCGTCCCTTGTTATAGGATGAATCTTAATCCCCAACAAATGATTCGATACAGTCCATGCAAGGAAAGTAAATAGTTCAACTGGTCCATAATTAACAATAGCGCAGCCAATAACAACTCCATAGTCCAATGCTGTAGGAAGAGCTATTGTTCCACGCCAGTCGCTTCCAACGAGAGTAATATAATTGCTGGATAAATCAAATGTAACAGAAATCTGATCACAGAACACGTAAGGGAGTCCTTGATCGTCAAATTGACTAGGAGAGAAAGATGGAAAGGTTGAGAGTTCCCCCATTGCATGCGTCAATGTCTCTCCATGAATGGTCATCAGTTGGAAGGTTGAGGAGACTACTCTATATGAGAAACACCATCTCATGTGTTCTAATATCCTTCGAAGTAGCCTCTTTCTTCTTTTTCTTATAAACAACTCTGATGAAAGCAATGCAAGGTTTTGTTCCTCTTCTTCCTTTGATCGATTGTGTGTTCTGTTATGTCTAATCCAGAAAGCAGAGAGTCTTCTACGTCTCTTGCGAATCCATTTTCTACAACATGGAACCAACTGCCGTAGACTGAATTGCCTTAGCTGCTGAATCACTGTGTTGCTGGTAAACGAAAAATGCTTTTCTTCAAATCTATGTAGTGTATCTATATTGTGAAGCAAGCGTCTCCAATTTCTGAACAGTTTTTCCTTCTTAGCCAAATGCCATTTAAGAAGTCGCTTTGATTTTAAGTCAACAATAAGAATTAAAGCTGCATAATGACAGATGTCGTAATTTTCTCTTGTAATTGGGTGGATCTTTAACCCCAGAAGATGGCCAAACACTGTCCACTCAACAAACGTAAACAGTTCGACTGGTCCATAATCAACTATTGCGCAGCTAACCATTAGTCCAAAGTCCAGAACAGTGAGAAGAGCTGCTCTACCGCGCCAATCTGTCCCATATATTGCGATACTGTCTGACACAGAATTATGATACACTTCGAACTGGTTGCAAAAGACATACGGTAGCCCCTGATCATCAAAATGCTGTGGCGAGAAGGATGGCAAGACAGAAAGCTTTCCCATTATCTTCAGCATGGTTTCTCCATTAATGCTCATCAAGTGATAGGTAGAGCATAAACCTCGATGTACAAAAGACCATCTCATAAATATTACCATCTTCCATAATTTCTTTCGTTTTTTAGCCAGCAGATCATTTGGCGAGAAATTACACTGTAGCTGGTTTGGGAACATTGCATTACGTTTCAAATGCCAGTGGAAGTCATCATGTGCTGTAGGTGTAGCTGTTTCGTTAGTGTTTCTTGTTCGTCGTCTAGGAAAGATCCTTTGTAATCTCATTCGGAGCCACCGAGTACAACTAGACATCCAACGTTGGCAGGAGGAGTTCCGTGCACCAGATTTATTTCCTGATCTGATTAGGTTCTCCATACGACTCATCGATTGATCATATGTGGGATTTAGGCATATGTGAGACTGTGTAGGATGCAAACACGTACGTGCTGATGTAGGGCGGACCAACAAGGTGTCAGATAGTCGCCTCTCTAAATGATGAAGGTTTATAGATGTGCTTGAAGTCATATTTAGTTTCCGCTTTCTAAAAACACGTCCACTATTAAAGACTCCGTTCGCGCATCTGTTGCTTGGATATTTTGATTTCTAAAACAATATATGTTCATTGTTGTTTCTGTTATATTAATTATTGTTGGAAATAATTTAATGTTTTATGAATTAGTTTCATACTGCTTAAAAACATATTCAATGATTTTGATTGAGAATGTGCCGTAAGTGACGAATATTGTCTGCTATAATATATTTTTAGACTTCGTCATACCTCAATACGTGCAAACTCTTTAAACAATGTAGACTGTAAAGAATCAGATTTTTATGCCAAGAACAAAGGTAACTTGAGCGAAAATATGCTAATGCAGTGGCGACGTTAAGCTTTATTGAGGACGCCGGGTGAAGGGACAGAATTTTCGGGGAACAGCTATTTTTCGTTTACCAAAATGGATAGTTTAATATACTTGGCCTACATTACGATACAACATGACTGGAGGATTAAACGATATGGGTACCCCCCTCTTCTCGCGTCGTCACTGTGTGCCCGTAATGTCAAAATCCAAGAGTAGTTTTTTAATCGGGACGAAACATAAATAATTAAACTTTAAAACCGGTAAATCCCATTACCGTTATGAAAAAAGTAGAAAGCAAAGAAGGGAATACAGCTTACTGCTGTACTTTCTACTGAAGCTAAAGCGACAATTCCCAATCTGCGGAACACGTATTATCGCATACAGTCATGTTTCTCAAATTGTGGTCCGCGAGGCATGAGTGGTCCTGAGAGTCTGTTCTTGTGACAATTTTATATTGAACATTAGCGCAATGAAGACAAAATAAACTTCCCTAAAAGGAGTAGAGTATGACTCTAAACTACATTTATGAATGAAGGATCTGTACTGGTAGTTCAAGTGGTCAGTTTTCGACGTAGGAGGTACGTACGCAGAAATTCATTTCGGAAGGATTCAAAAGCTTTTGGGAAAGGGATATAAACTCAATATGAGGGTAGAGTACGTTAAAATTTGTAAAAAAAAAAAAAAAAAAAAACACTCCAAAAATTGGAATAAATCTATAGAAATGTAGGAATTTCGGGAAGATCCGGACCCCATAGGGTTGGGCATGAACGAGTTCGAGCGAGTTTTCTTTGAAGCTCGACTCGACTCGAAACAGATATCTTTAAACTCGACTCGAGAATTCGGATTGAAAAATTTCCTCCAACTCAATTCGAATTCGGGTCGAGTTTTGTGTCGACTCGAGCCAAATCCTGTATGTAGTTTTAAGTACTTTCTTCAAGTATCCTACATAGACAATATAATTATTCTATTATCAATGATACAAGTTCTTTCTTCTTCTTCTTATTATTATTATTATAAAAAACACTGTGTATAAACATGAAAGGTAGGCGGATTGTATCTGAATACTAAAAATTAGTTGACTGCTGACCTCGGCAGTCGTGAAGTCTAGGAGGCATGGCAAGGCCATCGTTCACGAAGTACCGGGTTTATATTCCGGAGGAGCATCAGACCCGTTGGCCGACGGGATCAAGGGGTGAACTCTCAAGGTTAATTGACCACTTGGAACTGTGAGTTGTGATAACCTGCGTGAGAATTTAATTAAAACATGAATTTGCAATAGAAACTAATTTTGCTTTCATGATTATTTTACGTCATATAGCCAAAGCAAGGCAAATCCTGTATGTAGTTTTAAGTACTCTGGGCCAAGGAGAATGAAAGGGACGCGCATATGAAGGATTAAGGATCATACGCAAATTCAATGTTCACCCTCCACAACGATGACGTCATCATCAAGGGAGAGGAACAGGTAAGATATATGACAAATTAAATTTAATTACAACAAACTGGGATCCTGGATTATGCCGTTGGAAAGAGGTGGGGGAAGTTAGCTACCAAGTCCGAGCTATTTTAATATAGGTTCCATCCCAACATCGTCTCGAAGATGAAAACAGCGTACCGTCTTTTTTCCTACGTCAAATGAATGGTATCAGGAGAAAATACTTCAATGCTTAACAATAATATTATGTAGTTGATAATACAGAATTTGCTTGTTTGTGTATGCGCTGGTCAGAATATGAACGAGAGAGAAGGGGGAGAAAAGTATGGAGATAAACCCATGCACCATAGGTAAACACTGTACCACTGAACCACCGCGGCCCCACTCGTGTAACAGAGTACCCACCCTCAAATAGGATATACATACATATTCCCGTGCACCAGGAGTATTCTGATCGTTCACTTAATTCTGCAAAGTATGGGTGATGGTGAACATGGGGTCATACGTTTTCAGGTACCTACAAAAATAATTGCCCTGGCACATAAAGCACATTCTCAGGGGAAGTGTATTCCTTGGCATCTCTTCACTCACAAGGAAGGATCACGCAGTGGCTCCTCTGAGATCCGAACGAGACAATTGTGTTTGCATTTGATATGTTATAACTAGATGAATCCCAAAGTTATACGTGCCACCAGGAGGAATATCGTGAGTAACAACATATTTTGTAACATAAGAACTACAAAAAATTACCTGGCAGAATAGTTTGAACCGAGTCATTTGTTCGGAAACGGTTGGGTAAGTGGAAAACTCAGCCAACACGTATCCCATCATTTTTAACGACAAACATTTTGGGGTAAAACACTTTGTCCCAGGGTCCCCTACAGGGTCCCACACGGGGTTCAACTCAAAATTTTCAAATGACAAGGGGGGGTTAAGTGGTACATCATTTGAAAGCTGTTTTAAAATGAATTAAATGTCGACTAAAAGCAGGGAATTCGTGTTACTATTCGGTTCAAAATATCTTGTCGTCGCGAATTCTGTCGAGGAATTTGAAACTTAAAATATACAAAACGATAATCATGCCTGTTGTTCTGTATGGCTGCGAAACATGGTCACTTACTCTGAGGGAAGAACATAGACTGAAAGTATTTGAGAACAAGATCCTGAGATGAATATTCGGACCCAAGAGGAACGAGAATGGGGAATGGCGGAAACTTCGTAACGAGGAACTACAGAATTCATATGGTTTACCCAACATTGTTAGGGTCGTCAAGTCTAGGAGGCCTAGATGGGCGGGTCATATAGCTAGAATGGAAGAAAGTAGAGACGCTTTCAAAGTCTTGACTGGAAGACCAATCGAAAAACAACCATTAGGAAGACCTGGGCGCAGATGGGAGGACAATATTAAGATGGATCTCGCAGAGATTGGAATACAGAGTAGAAACTGGATGCAGTTAGCTAAGGATAGAAGTTAATGGAGAGCTTTTGTGAACATGGCATTGAACCTCCGGGTTCCATAGGCAATAGAGTTAGTTAGTTTTTTTTTTTTTTTAATGAAAGAAAATGCAGCAAGTCTCGACTCTCTACAACAATCCTATGCAAAATGGCAGAGGGTCAAAGTGTAAATAAAACCTTAATTAAAAAGTCTATGGTCACCCCTATAAATGGGAAACGATGAGACAAATGTGAAAATAGGAACGGAAGTGTGGCATTATTTTCAAATTACAACAATTAAGTGAAAACGTCTTGTCCCAAAGTCCCCATAGGGTACCTGGTTGGGTCCAACTAAAAAGCTTCAATTGGCAAGAGAGGTAGCACATCGTTTGGAAGCTCTTGTTAAGTAAAAGTAGATAGAGCAAGTTTCGAATTTCTACAACAACTCTGTCCAAAATTGCAGCGGGTCAAAATGTAAACAAAAGCTTAATTGAAAATCTATGGCCACCTTGAATCCAAGATGGCCGCTTAAAACCTATATCAAAAGGATAAGAATACCAAACTGTTGAAGCTAGGGAAAAAAAATTTGGCATTAATGTTGATTAGTAGTTGACGAAAATATGCGAAATGTTAAAAAACGCGACATCTTGAGTTCAAAATGCCGCACTATGTATCGAACGCATGTTCACCTCACACCACTTGTGTTGGAGAAGCGAAATGTGGTATTTACGTTTATGGTTAATAGTACATATCAACAAAATATCAAAAGAGTATAATCTGTAATCCAATATGTCTACCAGAGTGAAAAATGAGTTTGTATATAAATATGTTATTTCTTGGAATACTGTGACCAAATCAACAAAGTTTGACGCAGCTCGATGTACTGAAATAACTTACACATGGCAGGGGCGGATCCAAGACGGACTTCTGGGAGGGGTTCGGTCGGTAGTAATACTGCTACTTAGAGCTACTTTCAAGAGCTCCAAAAGTTTTATGGATGGATTTATTTATATATAAAATAAGAAAATTTCCTCTTCTGGAGGGGGCGATCGCCCCGATCGCCCTCATGGATCCGCCCCCGTCTGTGAGTACACTGTTTGTTTACTATACTGTTGTGTAAATGTCATTTTGATTGCCTTAATCATTTTGAAGTTCTTTCTGTGTTAGTGTATCTTTTGCATTGCTATCTTCACATGAATCTATTCCTTGTTTCCTCTGTATCTCCTGTGTTTCTGGGTGTCGGCCCGTAAAACTTTGGATTTTTCACTTTTCTTCATTTCTCTATCGATTGCACATTGTTTGATTGTTCAACGCTACTATCAATATAAGATGTTCCCTTGTAAGTTAACGTTTCTTCAGAGCTACCTTACGTTTGACGTCACACGATTATCCTTCAACGATAAAAAATATAATGATACCCATAATGAACGAAATTGTAGAATGAAGACAATGAAGAGAGAGAAAGCAGGAGAATTCCGAGAAAATTCACGCATACTATGCTTCTCAACCACGAAACACATCTGAAAATAAATTAGATAGGAACCAGGCTACCAGGAACCAGATTGAACAACTGAGCGCTCTACCACTGAGCCACTGCTGGTCTCTCCTAGTTTTTTTTCGTGGTTATATTATTAAAGCATGTTCTTTGGGCACTAATGATCCAGATTCGATTCCCGGTGGGATCTCCTCCACATGTTAAAAATTTAGATCCACACCTCTCATAGCATCGACTATGAAAATAGTGCTAAACTTCAATCCAATCACGAATGTCTAGAACGAAAAGTGCACAAATACACCAAGTATTAAAAAAACACACATTAAAGTGTTGTAATCAAATCCATTCACCCTAGCTACAGCACTATCTGAGACAAATCGGTTAGGATCAAGGACTACTATCATACCGTTACAGGACAGCGTGGAAAACATGCCATTGTCGCATAAAAGTAACTGCTTTCGCTGGTTATTCAAGAAATGTACGACAATCTGACGTGAGTACCTGCATCAAATATTTAGGTTTGGTTTTGTTGCCTTATATATATATATATATATATATATATATATATATATATATATATAGATAGATAGATAGATAGATATAGATATAGATATAGATAGATAGATAGGTGGTGATCAGAAAAATGGAGGGTTGGCAGTGGTGTCGTGGCGCCCGCAGCGCCGGACCGCTAGTGATGGTGTGTTAGGTCGGTCTCCATACTATGTCAGGCGCAGTGGAACAGCAGTGTCCAGTGGCTGCAGCAGACGGAGGTAGTGTAAAATGGGAGACCTCTCAGATTTTCAAAGAGGGCAAATTGTTGGTGAGCTGTTATGTGGAGTAAGTGTGACGGCAGTGGCTACTGTGTTAGGTGTGTCGCGTGGGACAGTATCGAAGGTGATGACGGCCTACACAACACACGGGAAAACCACATCGGGGAAGCGGAACAGTGGGCGGAAGAAAATCATCAGTGACAGGTCACGCCGGGTATTAAAGCGCATTGTCACGCAGAACCGTCGTGCCACTGCGGAGCAAGTGACGGAGGAACTCAATCAGCACCTCCCCCACCCTCCGCCGCGAATTACATGACATGAACTTACGGGGTCGTGTTGCACGGGCCAAACCGCTCATTAGGGACCATAACGCTTTCGCACGCCGCAAATGGTGCCGCGACCATGCAACTTGGACCGTTGAGGACTGGAAATGTGTGATATGGTCGGATGAGTCATCTTCACCCTATTCCCAACCACAGGCCGCGTTTATGTGTGGAGAACGCCCAAAGAAGCTTATGATCTGCAGTGTCTCCGCCCAACTGTGAAATATGGCGGCGGCTCGGTGATGCTGCGGGCCGCCATATCATGGTTTTCATTGGGTCCTGTGGTCACACTTAGCAGAAGAATCACTGCCAACGATTATGTCGCAATTTTAGGAGACCACTTGCATCCTATGGTCCGGATGTTGTTCCCGGACAATGAAGCCATCTTTCAGGATGATAATGCACCCATTCATACAGCTGGTGTTGTTGCAGCGTTGTTTGAGGAACATCGGGATGAAGTTCAACACCTCCCCTGGCCCGCCCAATCCCCAGATTTCAACATAATTGAACATCTGTGGTGCGTCTTGAAAACACGACTCCGGCGACGATTTCCACCTCCATCCTCTCTCACAGAACTGGCCGATGCCCTGCACGAGGAATGGTGTAAGATTCCACTTGCTACCATTCACGACCTCTATGCCTCCTTCCCACGTCGCATCAAGGCTGTTCTGAAGGCGAAAGGTGGCCCGACACCATATTAATCTGGTAAGTTGCAATTTCGTTCAGGTGTTTCCATTTTTCTGATCACCATATATAGACGTGTGCACTGAAAGATGTGCACAAACTTCGGGAGGTGATTCGTGACATCAAAAGAAGACAGTCCTCTTGCATGTTTTTGAATTCCGTTAGTGTACCAGTGAACCAAAACTCGAATCCTAACAATTTGAACGGAATAGAAAGATGTGCACAGCGTACACGTTGTGGAATTTGACAACATGCAAGAGCATTTGTTTTCTTTTGATGTTACGAATAGCCTTCCGAAGTCTGTCCACTTCTTCCTGTTCCGTTCCAATTGTCACGATTCGATTTTCGGTACCAAATTGGCACCTTTGCCACTCTTACACGACGTGGAATTCGACAATATGCAACATGACTTTTTGTCTTCTTTTAATGTTACGAATCACCTCTCGAGGTATGTCGACTTCTTTCTGTTCCGTCCCAATTGTCACGATTCGATTTTCGTTTCCAAGTTGTCACCCCTGCCACTCTTACACGACGCAGAATTCGACATGCAACAGGACTTTCTGTCTTCTTTTGATGTCACGAATAACGTCCTGGGATATGTGCATATTTTTCAGGTTTACCCTAAATCTATTCATCCATCTAACTGTCTGTATCTATATCTATAGCTACAGGGTGTTAATGAACTATACCGACAAACTGTAAAAGGTGATTCCCTACATCAAAATAAGAGAAAAAGTTCATATTGACCTGTGGGGAAAAGTGCATAATTTCAGAGGTAGGGTTGTCCAAAGTCATCAAAAGCCAAATTTCAAGGCGTCCTAGTTCGAACTCGAGAAACTGTGGATGGTGGTCCTTACCAGAATAAAAGAAGTCACGCATGCGCAATCCAAAAATGCATATTTCCTTAATGTTCTATGAGTGTGCAGAGTATACCCTGCAGGATGAAATTCAAAGACATGCAATCAAAAGAATTTTGAGATATGCTATGACTTTATGATTGGTCCAAGGTAGGCAAACAATAAACCTTGACAGCAATGAACACGGAATCCTTTAGCGGGGTAACGGAAGTGTTAAAAATCGGTAAAGGGTCTCTCGTACTCGGGAAAACGCATACTGCGATGTTTTCTTTCACGCTTTTCAGTGAAGAAAACGTGAAATATACCTTGACGAATTACATTACAGCACACACTATTCCGAACACAGAAATACATGGAGATGCCGGTCCCTAACACTTCCGACTTCCTTCCGAAGCTTTGGGTGTCCATTGTTGTTAAGACTTACCTCGTGCCTACTTTGGACCTTCGTTGAAATCATGATATATCTGAGAACTCTATTGAGAGCATATCTGAGAATTACACCCTCTGGGAAATACTCTGTATACCTATTGAAAATGGATGAAATAAAAAGCATTATCGTGTGAAAGCTTTAAAATTACACAACTTATTAGATTTTGAAAACTATAATGGATTAATTTTATGCGGCAAGAGTGCATACAGGAAATCACTTTTAAATCACTTTTGAACTTCAGTTACATAATTGACTTACTGTAGACGCAGAGTGGAAACATCGAAATGTTGTCAGTTAAGTCCATTCGATATTTAAAATGTCCATCTGGTAAGTCATTATCCTTGTAATGACTACACGGACTCTATAAAATAAGGATATGGGTTTCAAATGCCACCAACATATTATTATTATTATTATTATTATTATTATTATTATTATTATTATTATTATTATTATTATTATTAATAATAATAATAATAATAATAATAATAATAATAATAATAATAAGAAGAAGAAGAAGAAGAAGAAGAAGAAAGAAAATCTCGAATTTTCGAGAACAATCAAATCGTGCCACTTGTGGTGACTACCATCAACTTTATAGCTATAAATAATTTCTCCTAGTCAAAAGTGTTAGATGCAATAGAAAAAATGAAATATTTTAGTTTAACGTCCCACGTTTACGTCCTTTAGGCTGAGGAAGACAATGATTAAAGCAAGTGAATTTATGATGGAAGAATTGGTGGAATGAGAAAGTGAGAGGAAACAGGAATACCTGAGAAAACCCACAGACAGGATGTTGTGCGCCACAATAGAGATCGAACCAGGGACCCCACGCGTTCTACCACTGATCTACTGTACCTCTTGGATGCAATAGAGAAATAAGATTTATCTGAAAAGATATTTGCAATCCAGTGTTGATTACATTCTATTAAGCCATTAAATTACATTAGAGACATTGAAGGCAGAGCAAATAAGTTGTCCTATTTAGTTGAGGGTTGAATATTTGGTATTTTAGAGTCTATTTTAAATATTGGGGCTTCTCTGTTCCAGATATACTTTAAAAGAAATGAGTTGTAAGGTTTTAATGAATCAGTAAGCTTGTTGCAACCTGTTTCCGTGTAATTACGTGGCTATAGTTGTAGAAGTATTCATTATCATTGGAAAGAAAGTGATTCATGAAAGTGAGTCACAATCTGTAGACGTAAACTTAATTGTTACTTAACATCTTGTTAAGGTTCTTAGTTGAAGACAATGTCATTGAATTAACTCTCATTTTTAAATATAACATAAAGCAATATTTTGTTTATTTATTTATTTATTTATTTTTGAATTTGTAGTTTCAATTAACCGTCGACTTACTCTGCTTTTATAGTTTTCAGGGAATCAGAAAGAAAATATATCTCAGCTTTTACATTTCACAAGGGATCATAAATAAGACGATGTGTCTCTGAAGAATGTAGTGCATCGCTTTTACATTTCAAACGGTCAGTTAGTAAGTGGTGTAAGTCAGAAGAACACATTACACTGCTTTTACACTTTTGAGGGAGTCAGAGGGAAAATAGTGCAGCTTAGAAGAAAGTATCACTCTGATTTTAACACTTTTCCAAGGGATTAGAAAGAAAATAATGTGATTTAGAACAAAGTATTAACTTGCTTTAACACTTTTGAAGGAATCAAAAGGAAAATGGTGTAACTCAGAATAAAGTATTATATATACCGTTTTTTATAGTTTTCAATGAATCAAAAGGGAAATGACGTGGCTCAGGAGAAAGTGTTATTCCATCTTTGTAGTTTTCCTTCCGTCAGAAAGAAAACGGTATGACTCAAGAAAATTTAATGCCTCTTTTTCCATTATGTTAGGTTTCATTAAAATTGTTAATTGCACGCCATAAACTGTTGTATAACAAGATAATCGACAACTATATAAGTACATGTTCAATTGGCCTGAAGAAGTTCACTAATGCTTGTTCAATATTTTTTATAAATTCTAAACATAAATACTAAAGGGTTGAGTTGAGTTGATTTTAGTTTAGCGTCCATTTCAGCAGCAAGGCTATATGAGATGTAGACCTACTGATGAACGTGGAATCCGAACCACATGAGCTCCCACCGGGAATCGAACCCGGGTATCCGACGCCAAAGGCGCGTACGCTAACCGCTCAGCCGCGAGGGAGCTCTAAGTACTAGAGGAGTAGTGTTAAGGATCAAAATAGATATTGTCGGGTAGTCGAATGATAAACATGCGTGACTTTAGTGATTAAGTAGGTTCATAATAGAACAGAGAATTTTTCGGGATTAAGAGGTGAAAATTTTCTCATTTGATCTCAAGACGTACGAAAATTATATTATGATTGAAACATCAAAAACGTAAGAATGTATCCTCAATATCGAATACTTCTGGCCAATGATTAATACAAGAAATGTATTGTGATTATGAATATTTTAAATGTGAATTAAGGGTTAGGATATTCGATTTGAGTTATATCGGATTGAATATTAGACCCTATTATTAGGGCACTAGGAAAGTTTTGCAATAGAAAATGAGTTTGCAACTTAGTTCGTGTTTAGACATGTCCAAACCTGCACTGTATAAGCTGTAGTCATTGTCTCAGTGTCAGTTGATTTTCAGCTGTGTTAGTAAAATGAGGTGGAGATGTCGTGGTCAAAAACTGAATACCGGGCAATTTTACGCTACAATTTTGCACGTGGTTTAAGCGTTGACCAGTGTTTAGATGAAATGACTCCTGTGTTTGGAGAGGATTGTCCTAATCGTACAACGATATTTAAGTGGTACCGAGAGTTTCAAAAAGGAAAATTCAGCCTTGAGGACGCTCCAAGTTCAGATCGGCCATCTTTATCTGTGACAGAGCACACATTGCTGCAGTAAGGAAAATGCTTGAGACAGACGGGTTACATACCATCAAGTAGAGGTATGCTTGGGCATTAATGCACCAGCAGTTTGTGTTATTCTCCGCGATCACCGAGTTAGAAAGCTTTGTACCGTTTTGGTAGCGCATGACTTGACCGACGAGCAGATGGCACATCATGCTTCACGGTGCCGTAAAACGTTGAAAAACTTTAAAATGGAAAATCTGCCTCTGTGAACAGTATTGTGACAGGTGACGAAACTTGGCTCCTAACAGGGCTCAAAACAAAGTGTGGATCTTTGAAGATGAGGAGACCCCCGTGGTTGTTCGAAACTTCACATCAGTGAAGAAGAGAATCGTGGTGGTATTTTTAGTGTGCGAGGAATTGTCGAGAGGGTTCTCTTAGAAACACAGAAGACAGCCACAGGGAAGTGGTATTCCTAAAGTTCTTACTGCTCTCAAACAGTTGTGCCCAAACTCAAGGATGGGTACATGTTTTTTTCACCACGATAACGCTCCAAGCACACCGTTCGTAAGTTTGCTCAGAATATCTGGCCAGCACGGAACTAAAACTGTTAGAGCACCCTTCGTACAGTCCAGATCTCGCTCCCTGTGACTTCGCGCTGTTCCCCCATTTGAAGACCAAACTGAAATTAAGTTCTTGGGATGATGAGTGTGCCCACATCTCTGCTGGAAGATGGTAGAGTTTCTTCGACAACTGGTTTAGAAAAATGGAAAAATGTGTGGCTGAAAGTACTTTGAAAAAATATAAGAAATAAAATCGTATTGCAAAACTTTCCTAGTGCCCTTTGTATTTTCAGCGAGTACGCTAAAGTTATCAAATGTTTTGCATACTTTATTTTTAAATTCTTTTAGCTATGATTTTATGTAACTTTATTTATTTTATTCTTGCATCACACCGTATCGTTATTTAGTTACTTTCTGAAAGTATCTATTGCCAATATTCAAAATTTGTTACAAATCTGCAATTTCGCACTTGAACTTTAATTATAAGTAAATATTTTCTCAGATATGTGGACTTCTAGAACTCGTTTAAAGTACTCATTTGGTATATTTCAACTAAATTATGTTCTTAAGAAACTAGGGATGTAATCAAGATCAAACGAGACTAGACTATATATAATCTCCGCCTCGTCTCGGTCAACCAGTACTGGTGTTAGTCTTTGTCTCGTCTCGAAATCGAAAATTATTATCTAATTCCCGGTCTTGTCTTCATCAATAGACCTATTTGCTTGTCTCGATTTTCACAAAATAAATTATGTAAAATTAAAAATGTGCAATTACTATAGACTTAGAGCTTGTCGTTTCCACTTTTTTTATTTTTTCGCTTCTTTGACGACTGTGAAATTATTGTTAGCCGAGTACCCTTCGTTCGTAAGTAGCTAACGCTCATGTTTTGTGTGAATGTATTCGCGGATTTAATCCCCAGCGAGTGTGTTGAGCCGTACTTTAAACCCGAATAGTGTTTAAAATCCTACTTTAAGTAACAGATCTGTCTCGTAAGCCTCGGCACTGTAAAGAGACATTAACTTTTACTTTATCAACTACAATACTATAGTTTACTTCCTTCATGTTCAATCAGTGTTATTGAATACCACAACAAAGTAGCCAGCAGTAAGGTGTACTTAATCGAATCGTAATGCAAATTTTACGATTTTTAATTTATTATTCACCAGCTAAAATACCTATTCTTCGAATAGGGACTGTATTTGGAAGTCAACGCCTGTGGTAGTATCACCAATAATCTCAGCAACCGCTAACACTATGGATTTGACACTAATATATAGGTCATTTTGGGTTATTTTTATATGTCTTGGTATCCTTCCCCGGCGACCCCCGTCCCGCAGCCGAATGGGATGAATTTGGAATTTAATGCGATTAGACTTCACCATTGATCTCAGCGACTGCGAAAACTATGAATTCGACAATAATATCGGTCATTTTCTACTAATTTTACATGTCCCGGTAAATGCTCCCCTGAGACCCCCTCCATCTTGGTCTTGGACCTGGACCAAGGGACCCGTGACCCAAATTTGGTAACTCTCGGTCCACTTATTTGGTCCCCAGGCCGCACATAAACAGACAGACAGACACACAGACAAACAAACTCTTTATTTTATTTACATTAGATTAAGTTTTAATTTGGTTGCTGTGTTTAATACAGAAAAATATTGAAATGAAATGAAATGAAATCTTTGAGTTTTACGTCCCACGGTTATGCCGGTTAGGCTAAAGGAGGCGGTGATGATGAGTAATGAATGAAATGGTGGAATGAAGAAAGTGGGAGGAAAGGGAGAGCCCCGAGAAAACCCACGCACACGGTGTTTGTCCACCACAAAGTTCACTTGGCGGGGGTGGGATCGAACCCGGGACCTTAAGCACCAGAGGTGAACGCTCTACCACTGAGCCACCGCGGTCCCCAGAAAAATATTGAAAAAGCGATACAAATCAGTGGGCAGTGTTAATCAACAAATAAACTTAACTATAATTATAGCTAATGGAATTTAACAATAAAAGATACAAAACATTTAACATCTTTAATGTACTCGATTACAATAAAATTCTCAATAGAGTACTCTCGATAGAATTAATGTACTTGATAGAGTAATATTTATTAATATAGTATAATACCCAGACAACACGTACGTGTACGACACATGTGCACTATCCATGCATAAGCCGTACATGTGCACATGTGCATTTATGTAGATGATGCACACATACACAACCCTTGTATAAGCCGTACACGTGAATTTGCATGGATGAAGCATACATACATAACCCGTGTATGTGCACATATGCATTTGCGTGGGTTGTGCACACGTACATAACCCATGAATAAGTCGTGCACATGCACATGTGCATTTGCACGGATAAAGCAAACATTTATATAACCCGTGCCCAAGCCGTTACGTGCACATGTGCATTTGCGGGGATGAAGCACACGTACAGAACCCGTGCTTAACCCGTTATGTGCGCATGTGCATTTGCATGGATGAAGCACACATTTAAATAACCCATGCCTAAGCCGTTATGTACACACGTGCATTTGCGTGGATGCAGCGCACGTACGTAACCAGTACTTAAGCCGTTATGTACACATGTGCATTTGCGTGGTTGCAGCGCACGGACAGAGTCCGTGCTTAAAGCCGGTATGTGCACATGTGCACTTGCATGAATGTAGCACATATTTATATAACCCGTGCTTAAGGCCTTATGTACACATGTGCATTTGCATGGATGAAAAAATTTAAATTACCCGTGCTTAAACCGTTGTGTGCACATGTGCATTTGCACGGCTACTGCACATGTGTATGACACATCCATAATACCGTGCAAGTGTATACTTTTACTTTCGTTCTTTTAGTCTCATTTTCATTAACAATATAAAGTAACCTCCATTTTTGGTAGGTGTCGTTTATCCTTCAGGCGGTGTTATAGAGACATTTCGACGAATAACAGCTGAATGATTGTAAAAAACTCCATAACGTCCGCTGAGCTAGGATACAAGATAAACAGGTGGCAGCACTGTACTGATGTAACTACTGCCTGGCAGTTCATAGGTTTACAAAATTATTTTGGTGACCGATTACAGCAGAATATATTGTGTTATTTTCTTACTTGGCAAACATGTCAAATATACTACCTAAAGCTTTACTCGTTGCAAATAATGAACTCCAAAAGTAAAATTCTCACTGGCAATTAGTAGTTACTTGTGATATATTTTGAAGGCGATGTCTTTGCTGTTATATGTGATGTTACTGTGTAAGACGCCAAATATATAAACTCTTTTCTTCGTTGCATCTCGAATATGTTTTTACATCACCTCTGCACTACGAGGAAAAATCACCTGTTCTACATGTAAATCATCTGGGTACTGCGTGTAAATAACCTTGTGCTACGTGTAAATCATCTGGGTACTGCAGGTAAATCATCTCTGTCCTACATGTAAATCACCTGCGTGCTACGTGTAAATCACCTCTGTCCTACATGCAAATCATCTGTGTGCTACGTGTAAATCACCGTTGTCCTACATGTAAATCACTTGTGCACTACATGTAAATCGAATATGTGCTACTTGTAAATCACCTGTTCACTATATGTAAATCGCATATGTGTTACTTGTAAATCACCTGCGCGGTAGGTGTAAATGACTTGTGCAGGACGTGTACGTGTGCATTGCACATGTCCTGTGCACGTGAAGATGTTGAATAGGACTTGTGATGTATATGTGCATCACATGTACAGGCGTGCATTTATACAGATGATGCACATGTTGCATCCGTGCAATTGTACATATACTATACGGGTACTGTACGTGCATTGTGCTGTCTGGGATATTCTTCGAATCAAATAGATATTCTAACCGTTAATTTACATTCAAAATATTCACAATATTTTTTTATTTTTTATTTTATTTATTATTATTATTATTATTATTATTATTATTATTATTATTATTATTATTATTATTATTATTATTATTATTATTTACTTTTACTCATTGATGAAACGTATTAACAATCTCTTTAGCTCTTTTCTTCGTTTCCAATTCTTGTGTTAATGGTGTTGTGTTAATTCTATATTTTGTGACATTATTAATCTACATAGTTTCAAATAGATGGAATGTTGTGTTACATTTTTACTTTCACCAGTTTAATTGGTACTTCTTGCAACTTTATGATCAGCTAAATTCTCCATAATGTAATAGCTATGACACTACAAGTTTGCCGTGTACGGCCCAGGGTTGAGTCAGAAGCTGGATAATAAGGGATAATACGCCGTCAAGTTCTGTGTGATATTTTGAGAAGCTTTGCAGGTGTAACTTGAGTGAAAGTTTGTTTGACAGCTTCTGTCAGTTTGGCAGTAGTATCGTAATGATTTTGTGCAACCATACCTTTTATGAACCCCCGTAGTGCATTATCAGTGGTGGTGGCCAGGAAAGTGCTGCGGGTAGATCCGGATTACCACGACCAATCCAAGATTTCCGTAAGACATTCACGTACGGAGAGGGAATGATGGACAGGTGCCCCATCATGTCTCTTTGATTCCGTGCTCCTCCAAAAAAGTTCTGCAACATGTGCAGATTAGTGGTGGGCACAAAAACCGATTTTTCGGTTTTCGGTTTTTAGAAAAACCGAAACCGGGCTTTGAAAATTTTCAAAAACCGGTTTCGGTTTTCTTCAAAACCGGTTCGGTTTTCTCGGAAACCGGTTATCGGTTTTCTTCAGAACCGGTTTGGTTTTTCAACTGATCCGGTTTCGGTTTTCTTCAAAACCGATTCCGGTTTTTTTCCAAAATTTGTTCTATTTCTGACCAGAATGGTGTTTGGTTGTTCTCCGGAAACCGAATCCATTTCCACAGAAATAGTTTTATGTGTTTTCGAAAAGTTTTCACCGAAACCGGTGAAAACCAAACCGGTTTTGGAGAAAAACCGAACCGTTTTTGGAGAAAACCGAACCGGTTTTTGGAGAAAACCGAAATGTCGGTTTTTGGGGTTTCGGTTTTTATAGAAACCGGTTTTCGGTTTTTATAAAAACCGGTTTTGCCCATCCCTAGTGCAGATATCGCTGGTGATTGATAACACCCCCGAACATGCGTCTACTGCCTACGCCTGCCCACATCATCACTACAGGGGATTCTGTTCCAACTCTTCATAAGAAGTTGATTGTCCTTCAACCAAAAAAAAAAAAAAAAAAGTGCCCGAGAACTGCGTAAATTGCACACTCATCGATAAAGATCCCTTTTTTTCGTTTTTTTATTGTGTCGAACGTCTGAAGGAGTGCCTTCAGTCTCCAATCCATGTCTGGGTCCTACAATTCTTGCACGGGGGTAGGTCGATATGGGTGCAGGCTTAAGTCTTGTTTTATGTGAATTTATAGAGGTGTAACAGGAAAACTTAAATTAACATTTATCAGGGTGTAAGGGGACTTAGTGTCCACCTTGTACACAGCAGAGGAAGCAGCTATACTTTGCGAGAACGCTAGCAATGTTCTGGTTGTGCGACTACAGGCTTGTATTTCTAGTAAACTAGCGATAAAACATATTCTTGGCAATAAGTAGTAAAAATTTTGACATTTTTCCAACTATACGAATCTTGATCTTATTTCTGTATTAAAAGACAGTAACAATCATAAAATCTTTCGAGAAACTTTCTCTGCACTGATACACAAAGTTACACTGGTGTTTTTCATTAACATCTCTGTAAATTATGGCCAAAACCTATCCAACTTCTTAAGTAGAACCATGCTTTGTCCGTTGTTGTCAGAGGCGGAATATTATCCTACAAATGCAGATTGTGCTTCCCTCAAGTTTAGGTAAAGTAGACATCATTAAACTTCAGGAAGAAGGCCAGCATGAAAAATATTTCTAGCTTATTTATATCTTGCTAAATTATTCTAGATACAAAAGAAATAAATACACTGAATCAAATTTTCAATAGAGGACATTTTTTCTTCACGTTTATTGATCTTGAAAGGTTCCATAGATGGCCGAGTCCTCAAATATTGCGGGGTTTTGTTGTATAGTTACCAAAATGAACAGTTCCATACACAATTGGGCTCACTCAGGTGAAACAAGAATTTTCGATTTTTCCATCAAAAGTATTTTTGAGATAAACGCTTATTTTAGAAACGACAATTCTGCAGCTAAAATTTCCATTTATGTTCAATAAAACAGAATGTTATTTGTCAGCTGACAAGTTGTTATTATCTCTTTTCCTAAGATCAGCTCACTAGAAAAACTGCCTAATTTTATTTTAAATCGGAAAGATGGATTGGGAAAAAATTAGAGTATTTTGCATGAAACTTGAATATTTTTTTCTTTCCTAACGGAAGTTCTCGTGGGGCATAATTTTTGTAATCATAGTGGGGAAGCAGGCCCTTGCTGGCCCACCGGGACACCGGGACGTGTCCCGGTGCGCCCTCCGAAATATCACAGTATAAATAAAGGTACAAGTTTTTAGTAATAAATTCTTACAGTTTTATTGGTAAAGAACCCGTGAAAGGTGCAGTGCGCCCTTTACATTAGGCGCCCTTCCGAGACCAAATCAAAGATGAACGATTTTTTTTACTCTTCTGTATAGCACAGTTCTGTACAATAAATACACACAGTTACTGTTGGCGAAGAACCCGTGAAAGGTACAGTGCGCCCTTTACATAAGGCGCCCTACGAAACATCACATTATAGATAAGTGTTTTTAGTTATCCTGTATACCAGCTTTGTTTAATAAATTCAAAGACTGACTGCTAGTACAGAACCTGTGAAGAATACAAGGCGCCCTTTACATAAGATGCCCTCCGAAATATCACATTATTATTATTTTTTTTTTTTTATTCGTCTGTATTTCAGTTTTGTATTATAAATGCATACAGTTGCTATTGGCAGCACTTACAAAAATATTATAAAGTTATATAGCTATAAAACGAAACACTGTGTCGGATAGTCAACGTACGATGCATTTATGTAATACTACACTGACACTAGTCTCTAATTTAAGATATTTACGGCATCGTAGCTTTCACAGCCTTAAGATGCATTCATATATCCGAGCATATTGATTGTTCCAGTGTGTTTTAAAGCAGTGTTCGGATAATCAGTACCTGTTGTATTTCTGAAATATAGCTGTATTAATTTCCGTAAAATGCGGTCTTCCTGTCACCACGGCACGGCGCGTCCTCAGGTTGAGGATCGAGGAGAAGGTCTCTGGGATATAGAGGTTAGCTGCGAATATACTGAGTAAGCAGTCGCGGACAGACAAGGGGTGATAATCCAGCTTGAGAATTTGGTGTGAGGCTAACAACCTCATCCTGTAAAAAAAGGATTGTTCAGATAAGTTCGCAGAATCCTCGGATCAGAACTGATAACTTGGCACGAACTCCGCAAAGTAAAATCGACATGACATTTGGAACATGAAATATAAGAAGTCTCTATAGGGCAGGCGCGTTAAAATTTGTAAACAATGAGTTTAAAAATAGAGGTTGGACCTAGTGGGATATCAGGAAGTTAGATTAGAAGGAAATGGAGGAGTCAAGTCGGGAAATTTTAACGCGCCTGACCTATAGAGACTTCTTATATTTCATGTTCCTTATGTTTCTTATAGTTCTTTTACGGGCAACAAATTAAAAATTACCAACTAGAAACAGGGCTTTCCGTTCACAAACGAATACGTAATATCGGCAATTACATAGGTTGAATTTGTTAATAATAGATTTTCTTTTACGTCTCTTAAGAGTCGGTTGTGTAATATTATTGTTTTAAATGCACACACCCCAACAGAAAATAAGGATGGCGATTAAAAAAATACAGTTTTTACGAAAGAATAGAACGGGTATTTGATCATCTCCTGCAATACCATATGAAAATTCTGTTAGGCGGTTTGAATGTGAAGGTAGGACGAGAGGGTATTTTCAAACTGATTATCTATATATATAAAAGAGAACGCACAAAATCCTTTGTCCGCTCATCACGCTAATACGGCTGAACCGATTTCTTTCATTTTTGGGGGGTTGTTAGGATTTGGACCCTAGATGGTTTTTATCATATCACTTTAATTTTCAATTACCAGTGTCTTGAGATAATTGACCAATCAGGTGTCCATACGTACAAAAAATCCTTTGTCCGCTCATCACGCTAATACGGCTGAACCGATTTCTTTCATTTTTGGGGGGTTGTTAGGATTTGGACCCTAGATGGTTTTTATCATATCACTTTAATTTTCAATTACCAGTGTCTTGAGATAATTGACCATTCAGGTGTCCATACGTACAAATCCTTTGTTATTAGTTCATCATAGGTATAAAAATAAACGTATTTATATGCAACCCGCATGACCCTGAGACTCGGCGGGTTAACATAAATGACAGGCGCTATAAATCACTTGAAAGCGAAAAAGTAAAAATTATCTAAGTAACAAAGTTTATTGCGTTCCGGGATGACCGCAGCGAAGCGGGGCGGGTTGGGGTGACCGCAGCGAAGCGGGGCGGGTTAACATAAATGACAGGCGATATAATGTTAACATTAGTGCAATCTTCTATGGTTTTTATCATATCACTTGAAAGCGAAAAAGTAAAAATTATCTAAGTAACAAAGTTTATTGCGTTCCGGGGTGACCGCAGCGAAGCGGGGTGAACGCTGCTAGTAGGGAATAAATGTTTCCATAAGGAAGGTTGTGACAACTGCGTTAGACTTGTGAACTGTGCAATATCCAGAAACCTTATCGTGAAGATTACAAAATTCCAACATCGCAACATTCATAAATATACTTGGACTTCATCAGATGGAAAAACACACATTCAATGATCGTGTTTAAGTATACAGAAAAGAACAGTCTATCACAACTGATGTTCGGTCGTTCAGAGGAGTTGATTGTGATAGTAAGAGAGAGACTATCGTTGAATAAAAAAAATATTCAATATCTGAAAACGGAGCGGTCTATTTTTTTTAATAGATGAGAGTCAGGTGAGAGGAGAGCCAGATTGAAGTGTCGAAAAGATTCTCGGTTTTAGAAGGTTCGGAGTGCACTAGTGTTCAAGATACTTGCTTGAAATTAGAGATAACATTAAAATTTCAGCAAAAGAAATAATGGAACACGCAGAAATACATAGGGCAAACCATGGTTCAACCAGGAATGTACTAAAGTAGCAGAGAAGAGAAAACAGAAGAAACTGCGTTGGCTACAAAATCCGAACGAAATAACTACATAAAATTTCATTGTCATCTGGCAGAAAACTTCTAAAACTGTTAGAACAAAGAAACGCGAATTTTGAAAGTTAAAATTAATTAACTTGAAGATAATAGTGAAAACAAAAACATTCGGGTCATGTATAAATGCATCAACGAACTTAAGAAAGGCTATCAACTTCGCGCTTATATATTAAAGAAGCCTAAAGGAACAGTTCTCACTGATACAGATAGCATCTTAAATAGATGGAAAGATTTCTTTGACGATTTGCTTAACACATAGCCAAAAACTAATGGACGTGGAGAAAGTGAAATTCATGCAGCATAACCGTATATTCCAGAGCCTAATCAGACAGAAATAGAAATCTCTATTTAAAAAAATTAAACACACATCTACGGGTGTAGACTAAATTCTGGTCGACTTAATTTTAGCTGGAGAGGAGAAATTGTAGAGCAAGATACACAAACTCATTCTCATTATCTGAAACAAGGAGAATTACCACAAGAGTGAAGAGAATCAATCATTGTTCCAGTTCAGAAGAAAAGCAACAAAACAGATTTAATAATTTTCGAGGCATTTATCTTCTGTCAACATGCATTAAATCCTCTTAAACACTGTATTAGCAAGATTGACTCCATACGCATATGAAATTATTAGAGATTATCAGAACTTTTTTTTAGGTAAAATCGATCAACTATCGACCAGATATTTACCATTCGACTAATACTTGAAAAGAAATGAGAGAATACAACATCCTAGCATCAATTATTGACTTTATACTCTGGTAGGGGGGAAACATTGTATATACAAGATGCTTACAGAATTTGCAATACCGAAAAAGGTAGCTTAATTAAGATATGCTTAAATGAATCTCAAAATAAGGTTCGAGTAGAGAAATTCATGTTCACGAGCTTTCACGTTGAGAATGACCTGAAACAAGGAGATGCGTTGTCGTCATTATTATTTAACTTTGTTCTGGAGAACACGATAAGGAAAATCAAAGACAGCAATCAGGTCCTAGAGCTGAATTGTATTTGCCAGGTTATGGCGTATGCTGATGATGTAAATTTAATAGGTAATGATAGAATAATAGAAACGAATACAGAACTCTTAATTAACGCTTGCAGGGATATAGTCTTAAAAGTAAATGCAGAGAAAACTAAATAAATGGAAGTTTGTCGGGATCGTAATGCTGCATTTTATCGATGCGTTAAAATACCAAATAATATTTTCTTTCAACAAAGTGGATACTTTCAAATATCTAGGATCATTATTAACAAATCAAAACCATAATCACTAAAAAAAAATGATGTCAACTGAAAGCAGGGATTTCGTGCTATTATTCAGTTAAAAATCTTTTGTTGTCGCTAATTCTGTTGAGGAATTTTTAGCTCAAAATATAAAAAGATAATCATGCCTGTTGTGCTGTATGGTTGCGAAACATGGTCACTGACTCTTAGGGAAAATCGCAGACTGAAAGTATTTGAAAACAAGATTCTTAAACCAATATTCGAACTCCAAAAGGAACGGGAATGGGGAAAGGAGGAAATTTCATAAGGAGGAACTGCATAATTTTATACCGTTTACCAAACATTGTTTGGGTCATCAAGTCTAGGAGGCTCAAATGGTCAGGTTATGTAGCCAGAATGGAAGAAATTAGAAACGCTTTCGAAGTTGTAACTGGAAATGCAAATAGGAAAATGACCGTTAGGAAGACCGAGGCGCAGATGGGAGGACAATGTTAAGATGGTTCTCGCAGAGATTGAAATATAAAATAGAAACTGGGTTCAGTTTTCTAAGGACAGAAATCAATTCAGAGCTTTTGTAAACGTAGCAATAAGCCTCCTGCGTCTAGAGGCGTGCTATATTAAGTTGTTGATACATTTAGCTTCTTTTTATTTGACAGAAATGTTATTACAGGAACTAAAAAGTTTTTTCTGTAGTAAAGAGGATTTCGATTCGAGGTTAGCTATTTACGTTAATACTAAAACAAATTTGGTGGTGATTTTGATATAAAACGGCACCCATACTTTCTTTCAAAGTCTCTCTCTCTCTCTCTGTATATATATATATATATATATATATATATATATATATATATATTCCTGTTTGTATGGGCGCCCTTCTAGTAGACTTGTCCACCGCCCTCATTAGTATGCCAGCAAGGCCCTGTGGGGAAGGAGTAAAATACTAATCATATTAGGGATAGAGTAGTCCCTAATTTCTGTACTGACTTCAACTCCAAGCACTGATGAGTGTGGGAACACAAATAAATATAAACAACATATATTGCTAGAATCTCGTATACGCATACGTTTTACTAACCTTATTGTAGGATTTATTTTAGACCAGAGGTGATGATAAGTTCACTACCGCACTCTCAATTTGTTTTAAATACAAATAATGAGTAGTATGTGAAGCCTTAAGATAAATGGAGCACACTGGCTCAATTAATATTATTACACTTACGTAAGTGTACAATTTATAAAATTGATTTCTAGGGATGCGCACAAGACAAGATTTGAGGCTGTCTCGTCTCGAAAATGTGGTGTAAAAGCGATGTCTCGACTCGAAAAATGTATATTTCTCTGTTGGAAGAGCTTTGTCTCGACTCGAATTTTGTGAGAAAAATTCTGTCTCGAGTCGTCTCATGCGTATCCCTGTTGATTTCACCAATTATTTTCAACCGATTTTAATCCGAAAATACTCAGAAATTCTAAAATAAACGATACATTATATTTTATCAAAATTAAATTATCTTTTTATTAAACGAAGTTTTTATCCATACCTTTATTCTTCACAGATTTTAATACTATGGAGAAGGAATGATTTGGATGCTTTAAAAGAAAATAAACACAATATTGATTCTATATCGAACATTTTTTTAAAGGTAAAATTAATTTGGAATTCATTTTCTTTATACGTGGAAAGTTTATTTTCACTCTTTCATTCTTATTTTAGTAGAGTATGACTCCGAACTGTAAGAATGATCGTAATGTCCTATAGACACTATAAAATATGTTTTGTTCAAATCGAGTAAATTTTTACATACAATAAGAATGTTTACATACCGGGGTTACTTTGCACCTCAGGGGTTACTTTGCACAAAATATGGAAAGAATTGAACAGTCCTCTGAAGGTAAAACCATA
Source organism: Thermobia domestica (assembly GCF_964235325.1). Lineage (NCBI taxonomy): Eukaryota > Metazoa > Arthropoda > Insecta > Zygentoma > Lepismatidae > Thermobia > Thermobia domestica. The sequence continues at coordinate 242,228,305 of NC_137461.1, forward strand.
AAGTGTAAAGAGAAAGTTTCAATTGTCATCGTAAGATAGAACATCAAACTGTATTTTGGCTATAATGTTGGCGGTTAACATCAGTTCTAATTACCTGGAGGGTTTGTTGTTGTAGAGATATGGAAAGCAGTCACTGTAAAGGGCGACAAAATTTGATATATCACCTACAAGAATTTCTGTCCAAGGTAACTCAGTTTCGTAGAATACTACTATGTATAATGGGACTTTGAAGCAATAGTTGAAATTGAAGTTGGGACGTTTTAAAGTTATAGAAAAAAATAAACCTGGGAGTAGGTGGTTTCAGCGACTAATCGGGCACCGGTCCAAAGTAACCCCTTAGATAGGAAATTATTATTACCCGTCCCTCCTGCCCCTTACCTTGAGGTAAATTTCATGTTTAGGTAGATGCTGAAATCGCTTTCTTGTTGGAAAAAATTACGAACAGTTGCGAATCCAGAAAAATAGTTTGAGAGTGGCTTTGCTCAGAAAATCTCTGTTTTTTTAGAAATCAAGAGACTTTTGGGGGAGGGGGAACTTGAAGTTTATACACATAGGAATGACTGACATCAGATTAAAAAGAAATAAATCCTGCAATTTGAGTTTGCATTAGCCTTGAAACCCCGTAAATCCTTCATTGGTTACAGTTTTGATAGTTCATGGTGAATTTTGCTTGTTTCTCGGTTAGCACTTTTGTGGGACATGTGCTAAACTGCCAGAAAATGGTTCTTGTGCCGGTACCAGAAAATACATAATTATCTTTTGAAAGATCGACAATTTATACGAAATAGCGATACTGGTATCATCATTCTAATATCAATATTTGTAAACTGCATGAAGTTATGTATAGAAAGTGAAATATATATAATACTGGAGGGAAACATTGTACAGAAGAATTATGTTCGTACGTTGAACATACCTTTTGTATGTATATCGACCGAGTCAACGTTAGAATCGAGAGAAGCTCGCTTCAATTATTGTTAGTGTAATGGTAGTAATCATCATCATCGTCATCATAGGTATTCTGCCATTATTGGCAGGTCACTTGCTGCAACTGAGAAGCTTCCATGCTACAAGGTCTTCCGCTAACCTCTTTGTCTTTGCGTACGATTTCTCTGTTTTGATATCGCCCATTAATTGTAGTCTCCCTCTCCCTCTCTTTCCTGCCACCATACCCTGTAACAAGGGCGAATCCAGGACCAACTTCTGGGTGGGGCGGTGGGTTGTCATACTGCTACTTTTAAGGGCTCCAAACTTTGGGATGGGTTTTATTTATATATATAAAATAAGAAAACTTCCTCTTCTGGGGGGGGCGATTGCCCCCCTGGATCCGCCCCTGCCTTCTAACACCCAGTTAATTGGCTCCATTCTACTCCACATTTACATTTCGAAAGCTTCCAGTCGTCTGCCATCATTTTTCGTAATGCTCATGTTTCTAACAAGTTAGTAATTGTGGAAGTAAATTTTAACTAGGCAGTTATTTCCAAATTATACATGATATTCACCTTTCATTGGTATATAATCTTTTTATACATAAATAGGTACTTCAATAAAACATTGTAATAATATTTCCTTCCTGGCTTGTTGGAGCAACATCTAAGAAAATATAATGGGTAGAGAACCAATGAAAGTTAAGATTATAAACGATGTGTTTGGTTGTCCTTGACCTCGACCGCGACCATGATGCTAATGATGAGAAGAACACTTGACATAGCTGAAAAGATAGCCATACGCACAGTTGTTAAAGAAGGTATTATGTAACAAAAGAAATTAATTCTAAGAGGCTATGAGGAAAGAAGTGAGAAATGCTGTTTGACCACTTTATTGCCAGCAGACACACTCTTTACACTTTAAGAACAAAAGTATTTAAAAAAAAAAAACGACAGTAATGAATTCTGTAATCTCCAATGTGTGACCTTCCTTCTACACTGTTTGACATCACCGGAAATTTTCCGAGAGACATTGTTCCTGTATTCTGATATTTCCCCCTTGATGAACAAACTATTCGTCATTCTTTTGTTGTTGTTTTTTTTCGTCTTCCCCCAGCCTTAGCGTTTCTTTATTGGATGAATTATATCGGTGGGGATGGTATTTTATTATTCTTTTACAGTCTCTAAACATTTTTCTGGATCGTCTCTCAAATCGTGAATTCATCTTTTATCTTGTGTACAGTGAACAACATGTGGAAACGGTTTCTTTGTAGTACTCTATGTTTATTTTCTTTCGCTCAAACAATTGTCCCGAAAGCGCGTAAGTTCTCAATTCAGAGCTTAGACAGACGTTTTATAATGCAAATAATGCATGTTTGAATTTTAGGAATATATGTGTCACTGTTAAGAGTATCTGTGCCGCAGTTAGGAGTTTGTGTTTTAATATTATGAGTATTTGTGTCACTGTTGGGAATTTGGGTCACTGTTATGAGTATGAGTGTTTGTTAAGAGTATGTATGTCACTGTTGTATGTGTGTCACTGTTGTAAGTATGTGTGTCACTATTAAAAGTTCATGTGTCACTGTTAAGAGTATGTGTGTCACTGTTGGGAATTTGTGTCACTGTTATGAGTATGTGTGTCTGTTAAGAATATATGTACCACTGTTAAAAGTATGTATGCCACTGTTAGAAGTTTGTGTGTCACTGTTGTAAGTATATGTGTCACTATTAAAAGTTCGTGCTTCATTGTTAAGAGTATGTGTGTCACTGTTATGAGTAAATGTGTCACTGTTAAGGGTTTGTGTATCAGTGTTAAGAGTGCTTGTGCCAGTGTTAGGAGTGTGTGTTACCGTTAAGGGTATGTGTTTCACTGTTATAAGTACGTGTGTCATTGTTAAGAGTATGTGTGCCACTGTTAAGAGATTGTGTGTGATTCTTAAGAGTATGTGTGTCACTATTAAAAGCATAGGTGCCATTGTTGGAAGTTTGTCACTATTAACAGTTCGTGTGTCACTGTTAAGTGTATGTGAGTCACTGTTAGCAGTAAGTTTGTCACTTTTAAGAGTATGTGTGTCTCTGTTAACAGTTCGCCTGTCACCCTTATGAGTAAGTGTGTCACTGTTAAGGGTATGTGTGTCACTGTTAACACTTCGTGTGTCACTGTTAACAGTTCGTCTGTCACTCTTATGAGTAAATGTGTTAATGCTAAGGGTATGTGTATCAGTGTTAAGAGTGTTTGGGCTACCGTTAGCAGTTTGTGTGTTACTGTTATGATTGTGTGTCACTGTTAAGAATATGCGTTTCACTCTTAATAGTATGTGTGTCGCTGTTAAGGGTTCATGTCTTGCTGTTAAGAGTATGTGTGTCTGTTAAGAAAATATGTGTTGCTGTTAAGAGTATGTGTGTCTATTAAGAAAATATGTGTTGCTGTTAAGAGTGTGTGTGTCACTGTTAAGAGTATTGTGTCGTTGTTAAGAGTGTGAGTGTTCCTATTAGGAGTATGTGTGTCACTATTCAAAGTTTGTGTGCCACTGTTACGAGTATGTGTGTCACTACTAATAGTTTTTGTGTCATCACTAATATATATTAAACAATAGATATACGATCTACTGCTTAACACTGCATATTTTAAAAGTACAGTACCTAAAATAATAAATAATATATTGTAATCGATTAAAATCTGTCAGCTACATTAAAATAGTAACAGACCATTTTAACGTTATAAGAGGTCCCCCCTTTGATTTTATCAAAAGTTATCCTCAAGTATGTCAGTTTCTTCATTTCGATGCAATCTATTAATCTATATTTGCCTTATCTTTGGATAGTATAATAGTGAAAGAAAAATTGAAGTTTAAGAATCAACTATAATTTTCGGATATTTATCTTATTAACTATATTGCATAGTGTCCTTTCCCTAGTGTAATTTAAGATCGGTATAAAGGGACAAGTTTTGCCGATAGATTTCACTAGTGTCTTCGTATCTTTCTCTCTCTCTCATGTATTTTTTTTACCTTTAACGAAAATTTACAATTTCTCCTACAAATTTCAACCTGGAGACTTCAAATTTTTAGAGAAGGAACTTCATAACCTGTCAAAGGCAACAACCCGTGTCCATTTTTCATTTAGAATTTTCTTCATTGTTGAAACAGTTCCATTGCTAAAGGTTGGGATATCCATCGCAACATTGTAGCCATTTCAACAATGAAGAAAATTCTAAATTAAAAAAAAATGAACGAATTGTTGCCTTCAATAAGTTATGAAGTTTCTTTTCTAAAACTTTGCAGTCTGCAGATTGAAACTTGTGAGAGAAATCGTAAATTTTCGTGGAATGTAAAAAAAAAAAAAGCAAACGAGATGAATACAAAGACTGTAATGACATCTATCGGCAAAATTTGTCCCTTTAAACCAACCTTAAGGAAAAAAAAACCTTTTAATGTATACTTCAGTATCACTTTCAACTTAATAATTTATCGTACAGCATCAATTTTTATGTTTTTTCTCTTAAACTACTCATGAGCATTTATCGATTCCCATACAATTTTATTTAGTTCAGTGTAACCTATTAATTGGTATACAGCTCATCCTTAAGCTTATTTTTTCGTTAATTACTAATAACATTGTAGAAAATCTATATTTGCTAATCCAGATGTATTGGTAGTGAACCATTAACATGTGAAATGGGTTTGATCGCAATAATGATTTCGCTGTGGCAGTAACACGTAAAAGTTGTTCTTGACGGCTTTTTAAGTTTTGTGATGAAGCTCTGGAGCGAAGCCCTTCCCTTTCATTGGCGTTGTTAATTGATGGTGGATTTGGCAAACTTATATGCATTCTTTAAAAATGCAGCTTACTGATGCGCTCATCCAGTTGTATTTCCTATGGCAGGTTGCTTCGTATGTTGGTTATGGTACTGCAATCTTGTAGATTCGACGTCGGTTCTGACGTTCCAATGATGGCAATGTTTCGGTGAACAAAAGGTTGGAGCTTCCTTCAGAAGCTGGCTGGTCTTTGGTTCCAACAATATTTTGAAAACGGAATCTCTAGGTCTTCAGAGATTTGTTCCAGACGAGTATCCATCGAGTGTTCGGTAATAGATCTGGCCGCTCTGTTTTAAATGATTTGCAACTGTTATAGGTGCACTTCAGCAGCTTGTTGCATTGCAGAGTGGGCGTACACCACGATTGGTCGTGTGCTCACCTGGTACACATGTCTCATAGTTTTTATTGATAAGGAGGGAGAGAGAAGTAGTGGTAGTAGTACGTTGAAGCGTTGGATGGTTTTATTGGCGACGGTTTGCAGATGTGTGGCGAACGTTAGCTTCATATCCAACTGCACTCCCAGTCCCAGGTATTGGTTTAATCTTGATTAAGGAGTGATGTTCCTGTCATAGCTTGCATTAAGTTGTTCCTCGTTCTATTTTTCGTGAAGTTTATTATAGCCGTCTTTTGTAGCTTCACTTTTATGTTCCAGTTTTGTCGTCCAGTGCTGTAAAAGTTCGATGTGTCTGCGCAGATATTGGTGAGCATATCTGATGTTCCCAAGATTGACAAAGATGATCGTGTCATCTGCCAATGTTGCTATTCCTGTGTTTGGAGTGGAAGAGTATCTGCCGTGTAGATGGTGTACAAGATGGGTGAGACGCAGGGTACCTTAGGGACTACAACTAGGATAGGTCTTGCAAGAAATCCCTTGAGTACGAGGTTGCGAGTGCAATCTCTAGTAAGGCTCATTTGAAAATGTAGTGTGAACAATGATGACAGGAAACATATTAGCTGCTAATGATTCACCATGTGCTGTGCATCAAGATGGAGAAAGAAAATACATGTCCGAGAGGTACAGAGATCAACCTTCTATGGGATATATGTGTTACACTTCACAAAATGGACATCGTAGACATTCAAGAAACGTTCAAAACAAACCATTAACACCGAATGAAAAAATGGCGCACCACAGTGAGCACAAATGTTTGCACCATCAAGATCGAATGCGAACTCCTTGGGAGTTACAAACCGTTCAGCGTGTTTAGTTAGGTATTCACTATTAAAAAATGCATATAGAATCATATTGCTTTACGGGTGCCATCACATTCCTTTAGTTCTCATCTTCCCGTTATATCTGAAGTTGAAATGCTCATTAACGCCTTAGGCGGCTCGCTCCAGTAATTACTGATCTCTAAAGAATATAACAATTCATCGAATTCGAAGCTACAATACTGGAATTCAAATATGCACTCAAATCTACACCGTAAATTGAAAAATCGGAAACATTTGAGTGAAGCTTGTTTAGAACTAATTTAAACTTATTAATCTTTACTTTCAACTTTCCCAAGTTTACAACCCAGCTATCACTCAATTTGCAACTGTAGAAACAATTGCAACATTTCATAAATAATATTTTTCTTGATGTCAATAGACATTAGAGACAACATATGGCGTTACTATGCTCTGAATCAAAGATAAAGAATACAATTAGACAAGCATTCTCTTATATTGCACTGTAGTAATCCGCAGGGTTGCAGATCTCCCCTTTGTGGTTTGAGGAGTCCCCCCCGAAAATCATAAATGTGCGTCCAGATACCCCCTCCCCGCCTAATGATTTAACTCACTCATAGTCTTTCCATGTTTTGCAAAGATAATAAAATGTAGGTCCACTTGATACAAGAACACCCGTAATCCTAATAAACAATTAAATTTATTTATAAGAAACATTTATCGCAAGTAAGATATAAAACATCAATCTGTAGTGTATTATAACATAGTTTTACGGTTTCTCCGTGTTAGGTTTATTATATCTGTATAAAGCAAATAAATATGCTTTACAGCTAAAGTTGTAAAAAAGATCGAATTTGTGCTTGGCCAGAGCTGGATTTAGATTTGGTGGGGCTCTAAGCTATTGAAGGCAATGGGGCCCTTTATGTGTCCACATGAACGTAAGCGTCCTATATACAGAAAAGAAGAAACTAGTGATATTTTAAAAATTCGGTTAGCAGAAGAGGGGCCATTTCTTACATCATAGGGCTTATACAACACTAAGCACTGTTGTCATATGTAGATTTTATCTTATTTACTGTTTCTCTTATATTTTGGAAATGTAAATCCAATTTTCTCCTTTATTTTTGGAGCTTCTAAGAGAATGGGGCCCTAAGCTATAGCTTGTTTAGCTTATACGTAAATCCGGCACTATGCTTGGCTTGTAATATTGAGCACAGAATAATAGTTACACGGAAAGTTCCAATCAAATTATGATAACACTAACACAAGAACTAGTTAGGACATCATTTGATCTACTACACATAATATGTATACAGGGTGTAAATTTACCTCGGTAACAAACTTTCTTTATGATCACATGATACGTCACTTCTGCGACTGATACTTTTGCCACATGAGGGCTCCCAGTATGTTTCCCCACGATTTCGTCACCTCTTTTCTCGTTAGAGGTGCGTTTCTAGAAAAATCGTTACTCATTACTTTGTTTTTATTTTGTCAGGAATCACCCCCGAAGTTTGCTATTGAGGTAAATTTACATCTCGTTACTTATTACAGCATTAAATATCTCGAATGTTCTGAAACTCTGTGTATAACTAACATCTTATAAGGTTGCTACACATAATAGGCTATCAGAAGACATTGCTATCATGTTAATAATGTCCTGAACTGAAATCTTCTCAAGAACATCTGATTCCTGAGTCAACTCCTTATAATAAAATATCCTCTCCGGAGTGTAATGCTAGATGAATGAATGTCTGCTAAAATGTTCTGGCATCGGAATCAGATAGTAAGACTATTCATATTTGTGGTAAATTTCATAGGAAAAGAATTTTAAATACGAAAATTATAACGAGTAAAATACAATGTTGCTAAATGGACAAGAAAATTTTATTTTCGTTTTATTGTTCTTATTTACTGGTCTTTTGACATGAAATTTGCCACATACATGTCTTTGCCGATTATACACATACTAACATTATAAGAAATACCGGGCAAATTCGTTATCAAATTATATTCCTAGAACAACATATTTATAGACATGCGACCATAATTTTGGGCATGAGTGTACATGTTATAATCGTAATACATAGTTCAAAACATAAGAGAATAGTCTTATACCTATTAGTCCCTCTAAACTAGATCATGTTCGTGTTTCCAGCATATTTAAGTGATGAAACACAAGAGAAAGTGTTTCTTTAGCAAATCTGAAGTGATTTTATTATTCCATAGAAAAGTTACCAATTACTACAATCAATATGCAGCTCAGGAAAGAGTCCATGCCTCGTAAAAATACTTTGTTCACAGTGAGTAAACCTGACAAATGCAATTGAGTCGCACTTGAAACATTTGTCGTACACAATTCTGTCAAAGCACTAATCGTAAGGAGCGACTCAACTTCCAGGCTCCTCATTCAAGTATAGGAAGCGAATCGAATCATGTTGCGAAAAGAAGAAGCACAGAACTGGTGAATTGTGAACGACTGAAGTTGTATGAACCTGTCACGATGCCAAACATTCACGCCGCTTTTTGTTATTGTTGTATCAGTGATGAACAATGGTTTTGCATGGACGGAACAAGTGAACATCCAGAAGCTGAATTATGGTAGAACATCCACCAGATATCAGCCGTTTGATCAATTCAAAGCCTTCTGGCACACACACTGACGAAAAACTGTCGTCTTTGTTTGCAGACCAGGAATAAAATAACAGGGGCACTTTCTTCTTATCACTTGGAATGATTTTCCACATGATGTCGGAATAGAAACATTTGATGCCATCACACCTTCTAGTGGCTGTATCTTCTAAACCCTTTGAGCTTTGCACCTAAACTTCCCTGACATATTGAGCGTATTTAGCACAACTCTATCGCATGTGTCTTGAGGAGCAACTCGATTCACCCAAACGTAGCATTTACTTCAAGTGTTTCTTCATCTTCTGCTGTGGATGATGTACTGCTGTTATCGTCAAAATATTTGTCAAAGTTTTCGTGTGTTTTATTGACTTCGTTACTACAAAAATCTGTAATATCCAAATTATGATGACTTGCCTTGTCCACTGAAGAAAACGTTTCCAGTTCTTTAGCAACAATAATAGCATTCAGCCCATAGTTTTCACATAAATTCTGTATTTTCTTCTCTTTCACAGTTACAGATTCACTTACTGCCGAGGGAATAAGGTTACTGTGAGTAAACAGGTTCATTTCCTTTAATATGGCAATGTTATATTCACTGAAGTGATCTGTCAACTGCAACATCATTGAATCCAGCAAAGTGTCGTACACCTCCACACGAAATGTCAGCAGAACATTACTAGGCCGCTGATCATCCACTCCTATTTCATCAAAAAAACGTTTCTGCTTCCTTGAACGTCTTTCTCTAATCATGATGCTGTGCTTATAGCACAAATCCTCAATTTTTTGTGCTGTTGCAGCCCATCTCCTGTCAGAGCGAAAAGTGTTCAGATTATCTTTAACTTAAGAAATCAATCTCTCTGCAGCACAGAAATATATAGAAATAGACTGCAGTAGTGCTGTCGCAGGAGCAAGAACTCTGAATACTTTGAAACAGATCACTTGTTGGACAGTGTTCATGTCTATCCCATATTTTGTACTGTACCACCCCATACGAAATACCAGGTGAAGGATGTATCTCCCCACTTATCAAAGTTTCTTGCAGGATAAATTTTCTGGGGGTCTTTACGGAGAGAGGTAGGTCAAAGAGGCAATGAGAGGAATAAAAGTCCAACTTTTTATTTACTTGAGTGTTACTGGCTCCGTTTAGAGTTTACCCCTCCCCCCCAAATCACTCTTGTTTCCCCGTGGAGATTTTGCCCTTTCCGCGTCAGGAAATTGTCTGGAAACGCTCTGAGAGGGGTATACTTAAAAGTGGGGCAATTGCGTAGAGTGAGCACGAGTAACTAGCTTGTTGACAGGATTTTTATATAGAATTATAATTCTGGTAGGGAAAAATGTTGGTGGAAGAGCAGTTTACCTCCCCCCCCACGCCCCTCAAAAATCGACTTGAGGAGCAGCTCCTCAACTTAGTATTGCGTCTGCACCGTTGGTAATCCGTTTTGATCGTTTGTACCATGAAAAGAAAAAACAATAAGTGTTCGATTTAGTCACAAGAAGTTTACGCTGCCATCATTTTTTGGTCGGGATGTCGTAGGTTGTCATAGTAACCAGCATGCTTTTGTCTGCATGTGTTAACATCAGATAGGATATTAACACTACTTGATACGTATATTTTAATCAAACGTCTCTACATTGTAGTCATTAATGCTTAAATAAATTTATTCTGTTAGTTTTTTGAACTAACTGTTTGAACATTCATTCTCGTGCTTATCATTTTGTCTGTACACACTAGGGGTGTTTATAGGATTGCCATCTTTTGAAAATGGAAATACCGGACACCCTTCTAGAGTATGTATATACTCCTAAGATTGTAACATCATTGCTCATCAAAAGTGGTTACTTCACATAAAATTAAGCGATTCGAATTTAATAACTTTAGTTACTAATTGGTTCATATTACCTTTGCTCAGTAGCGGATCTAGAAGGTAACAACTGGGGGGCAGGCCCAAGGGCGCCCATGTTGTGGTTTCCAAGGGGGGCAAATATAAGCGAGGTTTCAAATATAGTTTCAAATTTTGCTATAACTAATGTAAAAAATCTATTGGGCTTTCGATATTCCCAAGTACGATTTTTACTTAGGAGGGGCGACCGCCCCACCTTGGCCCCCTGATGGGCGCCCTTGGGCAGACCGGAACTCAGACTATGATAAGTATATCATGAGTTTACTATGAACTTTCAAAATATATAAATAATAGCATAAATTATTTTTGTCGTTCAAAAACGAGGGGGGGGGGCTAGGCACCCCCAGCCCCGGGCTAGATCCGCCACTGCCTTTGCTATCTTATATAACTTGAACTAGAAATACAGACCACTGAACAAAGTAATTTATTTTAAAATAATTGTGTAATAGTTTCGCCAACTAAATGAATATATTAGCTTCATCAGGCAATGATAGTCTTGAGAAATAAATTAGTACGATTCTTTACAATGACAGCTAATATATTCATTTTTATGTGGAGCTATGGAGAAGCAAGTATTTTTGGAAATCATTTAATGACAAATAAAAAAAAAAGTCAAAAATGGCAAGAGTTCCATAAAATCACCTAAATTTAAGGTTATAAGCATTTCATATATTTGTGTGGCTAAATGCCTCTCCAAATATGCTAGATGTAGCCAAAAGTAGGCTAAATTCGCATCACTGTTACTTTGCAAACTATAACATTAATGGGAAAAAACAACAAATTCGTTGTCAAATGGAATTGCGCTATGACCGTGATCAGCCGGTTGTCAAATGCGGTTCATTTTATTATATAAATTCAACTAAATCTACTTTCCACGCAATTAGAAAGTTATCTGAATAGGACTAGTAAAAGGGAAAGAGGTTTTGAGCCCGTACCAAACACCGAATAAGGTCAAAAAGCAAACTTGGTAAACGTAAAATACCGGACGGGGTGGTTACCCTAGGTGTTTAGCCACATATAAGTTCATGGCTAGATTCAGAATTTTCACACAGGTGACATCAGACTCGGGAGCATTTGACTTGGCGGGTGAAATTTGAAAGCTCAGCAACAACTCCAGCCCTCTGATTTCTCACTAGAACTCATCACATTTATTCTTCAACAGGTGATCATGGCATGCGAATTGCAAACATGGTTACTGTTTTAATTTATTCCTGTATTCACAGGCGGACTAGACTTAGAGTATTGAATCATTTTTAAATAATGGAGGGAATAGTGATAAGCGTCAAGTGGTATACAAACAGGCTCTTGAGATTGTCTGTAGAAAATGTCTCAGGGAGGTATTTTAGAAACGAGACCTAGCAGAAAGCTGCTAATCTCCAGCATAGTGATCGCTGCGTTTCCACGTTTCAAAAGAAAATCGTTTTTAACTGTTGTGTAATTTAATGAACTGTACAGAAGTGTGAGTGCGAGGAAAATTTAAGGTCGGGTCTCCATCAATCTTCTTATCTTCGGCAGGGTTCCCACATTCTGGAAAATCAGGGAATGTCAGGAAAATGAAAACATGTCTGGAAAAGTCAGGGAAATAATGCATTTTGCTTAAAATGTTATTGAAAGTTAGGGAATATAAATGTGCAAGTGTAACATCATTTTTTCTTCAATCTAACATTTGACATGTGAAGAGGACCACAATGATACAACATTCACATGAGTGATACAGTGTTGCTATTTCGTACTGAGGGAGTGAGGTACTGTGTGTGTGACAGAGAGGGGATAATTGATCATGTAAAAGCAGAAATCGAAGTATGACTTGTCATCTTCGTGGACATTGGTCTTAAGACAGAAAAACTACTGAAAGAACTGAAAGCATCAGATAAAAATACACTAGCTTTCAGGCTTGACTATTGAAACATTTTGCTAGGCACAATCAAGAAGATTGTGGAAAGAAGCCCTCTGAAGTACAAACCGGTACGTGCTCTGTCAGCTGGGGATACGGACAAAATCTCGCGGCCGAAACATCGCCGCCCAAAATCTCGCCGGCCAAAACCTCGCGGGACAAAATCTCGCCGGGCCAAAACCTCGCGTGGCCGAAACCTCGCCGCCCAAAACCTCGCGGGACAAAATCTCGCCGGGCCAAAACCTCGCGTGTCCAAAACCTCGCCGCCCAAAACCTCGCGTGGCCAAAACCTCGCCGCCCAAAACCTCGCCGCCCAAAACATCGCGTGGCCAAAACCTCGCCGCGAATGAAACTTTTCTTTAAAATTTACCCAATGAGTTTCTTAATATGCAATTCCACATTACAAATAATAATAATAATAATAATAATAATAAGAAGAAGAAGAAGAAGAAGAAGAGATAAAACATCGTGTGCGTGGGCTTTCTCGGGTTATTCCCGTTTCCTCCCACTTTCTTTATTCGATCATTTCCTTCATCCTGGTCATCTACGTCTCCTTTAACCTACAGGACATAATCAAGGGACGTCGTAAAAACTGATATATTATTTCATACTTTCATAAATATTATTAGATTTTTGCTAACATTTTAAGTTTTTGGATGTTCTAAAGTTCACGAAACTAACACCGCTAGTTGTTATTGCTTTCCTTATGCAGACTTTCTTTCCCTATAACCAGTTTAAAAACATCCTGTCGCCCTACCTTCACATTGAAATCCTCTAATACAGAAATAGAATTTTCATATGTTATCGCTGGACTTGGTCAAATAACCGTGATACTTCTTCTGAAACAGCGTCTTTTATACCGTCATCCTTATCATCTGTTGGAACATTTACATTTTGGTCAGGCGAGATTTTGGATATGGCGATATTTTGGGGCGCGAGGTTTTGGAAGACGTGATTTTGGCAAGGCGAGGTTTTGGCCCGCGAGGTTTTGGGTGGCGAGGTTTTGGCCCCGCGAGGTTTTGGCCCGCGACGTTTTGGGCGGCGAGGTTATGGCCAGGCGGGGTTTTGGCCCGGCGAGATTTTGTCCCGCGAGGTTTTGGGCGGCGAGGTTTTGGCCAGGCGAGGTTTCGGTCCGGCGAGATTTTGGGCCGCGAGGTTTTGGGAGGCGAGGTTTTGGCCAGGCGAGGTTTTGGTCCGCGAGGTTGTCGCCGCGAGGTTCTGGCCGCGAGGTTTTGTACCCAAACCAAACCGTCAGCTGTGGACCCCAGGCTGCAAAAGAACAATCCAGAACTTGCTCAGATTAGAATGAAACGCATCCTACAAACTCTGCATGAGCATAACAGAATATCTGATTCTGTATCTGAGAAAGTAAAGTTTCAATTTATGTCCTTCTATACTGAAATTCAGGGGTCTCCTGACCTCAGAGAATAGGAAGAGAAGATAGACAGTATCAGGTTAGATGAATTCTTTGCAAAGGTAATGCCCAAGAAACAAGAATATTCTGATTTGTGGAATGTTGTGAACATATTTAATTTTATCCCACATCAATGCCTTAGTGAAGGGCGGGTTCTTAGTCAATAAGACACTCATTGTAGAAAACCAAATCTAAGATTCTCTTGAGCACAGAGGGTGGGGTGGGGTGGGGGTAAATGATGCAGTTATGTACTATATAGGTGTAGAATCTGTTCCTGTTGATCGAAAAATTCTTCTCTCACTTCATTAAGCTCTGAGATAGTAATAAGTCTCAGGGAGACTTGGCAATATATTCTTAAATGCATGTTATATTGGTTTTTATTGTTTTTTTCGAGCAAAAATATCTGAAATTTCAAGGTATATGATACTGCATCATATATATATGATACTGCATCATATATATTATATATTATATATTATATACTTGCATGATAAATTTTGCGTAAATAACAATTACTCATATTAAACATAACAAAATTGTAAATTGTAATTAAAGGAATGTGTTAGTCATAGAATGTCATCGCAATGACTTAACTAACGATTGCATAACACAAAGGAGATTACCTATATCCGTAACATTTCATATCCATATTGTTATTAAATATCGTTTCATTATTAGCATTTGAAGTGCTGTAAAAATGTTTTGTGTTAATTGAGTTTCAGTGGTTTCGCAAGTCCTAAAATTTTAATTTTCAAATTGTGGGCCTCATTTACCTATCGTGGGGTAATAAGAACATTTTATATGTTTCTCTTTCAATACGTTTTTCATACATTTAGCACAATGTTTAAGTTAAAGTAAATATATCGTAAGATAGAGACAACATTGACAAATAAAATGCATATAAACTTTTGTCTATTACGTCATATGTATTTAAGAAATTAAGTATTTATACTTAGGTAGTCCTTATTTGCCGCAAATACCTTACCACCTACCAATGGCGTATTTACGATTTTGTTTCAGGGGGAAGGGAGCTTTGCCTGAAAATGTGAAAATTCTGCAAGATATTTCATATACTTTACTATAGTAAGTAAGATTTCGGGGGGGGGACTTAAGCCCGGAAGTTCCCCCCTAAATACGCCACTGCTACCTACGGTCTGAATAGAGCGTTACCGGTAAAAGATAAGATGGAACCAATCTTTGCAATGTTGTATTGATTCCGGAAAATCGCTGCTCAATATCTCTATTCGTTTTTACTATGATATCTGTCTATAGATGAATATATAGGTATAACTGTTCTATAAAACTTTGGATACTTAAGCATAGCATAGATTGTAAGTCTAATAAATGGCACGAATTGATTTTGTTTGTTTAAGAAACTTGGCAGTGTACGAAAGGTGATATACTATTGAAGGTGGAATTCGGACCAAAATAATATATTCAATGGTCTCCCACCAGTAATTGAACCCGACAACCCGTGCATCAATACGACAACAGTTCTAAGTACTGAACCAGCTACTTACGAGTGCTACCCAAAATATCCGAGAAAGTCAGAAAACTATATTTACGCCCTAATGTTCTCCGTCACCTTTAAAGTAGTCCCTTCCGTTGCATATGTGCAACGATCCCAGCGTTGTTTCCACTTTTGGAAGCATTCTCGGAAGTCCGCAGTGTGAAGGGTGTTCAGGACCCATTGCGGTTGCTCTTGAATGTATTCAATGGAGTCAAAATGTCCTTTCAACGCAAGTTTAATCTTCGGGAACAGGTAGAAGCTACACGGGGGGAGGTTAGGGGAGTGGAAATGCTGGGGGCTATTGCCAAGTTGTTTTGGCTAGGAATTCCCTCACGACGAGCGAGGTGTGCGCAAGCGCGTTGTCATAGTGCAGCAACCAGTCTTTCGTTTGCTACAGCTCTGGCTGTTTGCACAAAACATCTTCCTTCAATGTCTACAAAACCTTGCAGTAAAACTTCCCATTGGCATTGTGGTAAGTGAAACAAACTCCTTATGCATAATTCCTCGGAAATTGAAGAGAAAAAATGCGGAATGTCGTATTTATACTGGTTTATCTGTTAAAAGATTCTCGGATATTTTGGGTAGCACCTCGTATATAAACGGAATGGTCATCTGCGGATAGATTATTACCATAAACGTCTTCTGCGCGGTAGACTGCGGATCGATTCCAATCAGTACATGTGGTTCAAGCCCAATGGTAACCTGTGGGGGAATATTTTATGTAGCGTCCATACTGGAAAGAGACATTAATTGAATGGACAATATGCTATAGATGAAAAGGATGAAGTAGAAGAAAAGCGGAATGTCTTCGTGATGGTGTCAAGGGAAATTGGTCTCCAAGTAAACGTAGTGGCAGAGGCGCGGTGGCTCAATGGTAGAGCGTTCACCTATGTCGTATGGGATCCCTAGTTTGACCACAGCCCGTGTCAAGTAGGCTTTCTGTTGAACAAACACTGAATACATTTGTTCGGGGTTCTGCCCCATTGATTATCCATCTCATCATCACCGTCTCCCTTAACCTCAGTGCATGGTAGTGGGCATTAAACTAAAAGCAAAAAAGTAACAGTTGAGTGTATAATGCACATGCTTTGTGTGAGAGTAGTTTCGAGTTCGATTCCCGGTGGGTATCGTTACCTTAAATAAAATCCTAGGTAGTATCTCGGATCCCACTTTAAATAGTAGATCTCGTTTGATATGGTCTTAGTACTGGAAACACGCTAAACTCGAGTCAACCAATTACATGTGAATGTAGGTTAAAGGAAGTACATGTACAAGTAGAGATCGTGTGCCTGGAAACATCGTACCTAATAAAAGCAAGTGAGGTTCGTTTCACTTCGTTAAATTACGGTATGCGAACTCAATACTAGGGATAACTTGTTCTCCGAAAAGCTATTTCACGGTTTTCAAAAAATTCTTTTTTGAAAAAAAAATCGTCATTTTTTGTTTACTGAAAAAATTCGTTTTTCGTATTTAAAAAAAATGTTTTTCGAAAAATTCATTTTTGGACATAGTATTTTTCGTTAGAAAGAAAAAGTGGTCATCCCTACTCAATATTGAAACTGATCTTAATGGAGTTATAATTTCCAGTTGTAACACACGGATAAGGTTCGAGATGATTTTTTTATCTTGAGATGTGAGATCTAAAAGCTCTTTCTTGCTACTTTTTAATTACACTTTTTCCTATATAAAGCTTTTGGTTCCACGAAGTGTAGTCGCTAATGACCCCGTCCTTGGTGCGAGTAGTCCTGAGTTCAATTCCCGGCGACGAGACTTAGTGGAATAGGTGTACCATTTTCTCCAGGCCAGCCCTTCTGAATGAAGTTTTTCCTGACTTTTTCGCATTAACACGAGGCAAATGACGAGATATCACCTTAAATGTAGGTGTCAGGCCGCTTCGTTCCTTCCTCATTCCTGTCTTTCTTCCGTTTTCCCCAGAAAGTGTGTTCGCTAAAGAATATCATCCCTCATATGTAACGGGTTAAAATGCATAGATCCGGTAATACACTGAAATATGCATAAATAAATAAATAAAGGTAAGCTTATATGAAGATTGACATTCAAACCAAAAGCGTTACTAGACTTCTCCACTTCTTGTTTTAATAGAGACATTCAGTTAAAGATATGATATTTTCTTTAGACACTGAATTGATTTAAAAAAAGAATCTTGTTGCTAGCTATTACGACATTTGTTTTATAGCGATTGTTGAAAACGGAAATTGTTAATTTCTACTACTTCCGATATAAAGAGAGAGTTAAAGGAGGAGAAGAACCCTGTTCTTGGGACGCTGATTGAAAGAAGGACCACTTCTCGGCACCTCTTAGGGTTTTCGTTCTATAGCAATCGATGTTGAAATTTTAAATGTCTAGTTTCTATCATTTCAGGTTTGAATATATGGTTTAACCAGAGGCGGCTCGTGAGAGAAGTAATGCCGGCAAAATTAAACTTTTTATTTTTAGCTTGAAACTAAAGGAAGAAAAGGTTATATTAACTTTATTTCCTTAGCTTGAAGCGATAAAACTTTTTTTTTTTTTTTTTTTTTTTTTTTACCAGTGTGACTTCCATCACAAGCCGCCTCTGGATTCAACCAGTAGATGGAACCTATTAGGACGCTGAATCGAAAAAAAGAAATAGAAAAGAATAAATTAATTTCGTTTCTGTTACTTTAGTGGCCACGTACAGAGATGGAGCGGGTTAGTGGATCGTTGGGTCAGTGGGTCGTGGTTCAACAGCATGTGACTCATGCGACTTATCACACACCATGACCCACTGCAACTCACCACCCACCATGACACTGCGACCCACCCCCACCGTAACCCACTTCGATCCACCACCCAACTTGATCCACTCTGACCCACCGACTCATTCTGGCTTACCTAACTACTCTGATCACTGCTTTGGAGACAGCATCTTCTAAACACTGATGAATTTGTTTACGTTTTACTTTCAAGGCCTCCGCTTCTCTTCCTTTTTCATTCGTTCTGTTTACCTTTCTGAGATGAGTATATCTAAGTGAATAAAAAACTTCAGGCACTTTTAGATATTGATATTTGTAATTGTAATAATAGCAATAGAACTTATACTATTACTTGGCATTCGAGACACACAGCCTATGAGGAGTTAACTACTGAATTTTTTTTGAAATACTATAATATATATAATATTATATAAAAATTGAATGTAACTATACATGCCTGATCATCACGGTCAAATTGAAAAATTAAGTGAAATGACTTTTGGTATACAGTTAAGTCTTAATACAAACTGGGATGCTGTTATATCGCTTTCATTATAATACATCCTAAGGTGGTAGTGGGGATCCAAATTTTTGCGAAAAAAATTGAGTACTTGGTATGGATGGGCACGAGCGAGTTCGAGTGAGTTTTCTTTGAAACTCGACTCGACTCGAAAAATTTCCTCTAACCCGACTCGAATTTGGGCCGAGTTTCGAGTCGAGTCGAGCCAATTCGAGCTAAACCCTGTCTGTAGTTCCAGGTACTCTTTTCAAGTATCATAGATATACAATATAATTATCAATGATACTACTACTACTACTGCAACAACTTCTTCTTGTATTATTAAATAATAATAAATATAACAACACAGTGTATAACCATGAAATGTAGGCGGTTTGTATCTGAATATAAAAAACTACATAGTTGGCTGTAGATCTAGGTCTTGGGAAAGTCTTTAGGAGGCAAGGACATCGGTCATAGGTTCTGGATTTGAGTTCCAGAGGAGTAAGTATTAGGACTCGAGCCAAAAGTTGATAAAAGTTATAGGGCACCAAGCAAAAATGTTCAATACTTCTCGGCCCGGGTTTATGGTTGTCAACGGCTCGATCGGCTCGACTCACACTATCTAGCCGAATCGAGAAGTGACCCGAGGCAACAGCTCACCTAATCAGAACCGGCTCGAAGCGATGGCTTATCCGAGCCGAAACAAACCGAACTGATTGCTCACCCTACCGAGTCAGTTCGAGCCATCGACTCAGTTCAGCAGAGTCGAACCGAGCCAATGGACTTGTTTCAACGGAGCTGGCTCGAGGCGATGACTCACATGAGCTGAGTCGGTGGCTCATCCCAACCTAGCTAGCTCGAGCGATTGGCTCAATTGAGCCGAATCGTTGGCTTGTCCCAAAGGAGCCGATGACTCATCCCAACCAATCCGGCTCCAGCAGCTCGCTCAGTTGAACCGAGCCGAGCTGGTTGACATCACTACCCGGGTTGGACTTCTGCTTGGACTCAAAAATTCGCCCGTGCAGGTCTGAGCCTTGATGGTAAGAACTACATACTTATATTAATATATATTTATATTGGTGCTGATGACATTTGAAGCTGTCTCGTTATAAAAATCTATTGATGTTTTGTTATCGAGACGAGACGAGACACACTAGAAGTGCCCCACAAGTTGCACCCCTGTCGTGAGCAACACTAAAAGTATTCCGCATTACTGCTTACATTTATCATGGCTTTCATTTTCCAGCCTAATCAGGTCATGATTTCAAAACGAGTTAAAACGAGCTGAACGAGCGAGCCATTTATCAAACTCGACTCGACTCGAAATTCAACCTCAAAACAGTGACTGGACTCGGAACTCGACTCGAGAAAATTACCTTTGACTCGATTCTAAACTCCCTTTGAGTCGACTCGAAAATTACCTTTGAGTCGAGTATAGTTATAGCTCGACTCGCGACCATCTGTTAAACTTACGGAGCTGAAATTCAGTATATTAACTCTTTATTGAAAATGAACAGAACGTGTCGTAGCATTTTTAAAAATTCTCCTTTATTGGGAGGCGGTACTTTCTACACATGGAAAATTGGTAGTGGGTTGGCTTGTAAAAATAATCGAAAACGATCGATATTAGTTGAAAAACAAATTGAAAAACAATTATTAATTGAGAAACAAAAAAATACAGTGCTTCGCTTCATATACCCATTGCTTTCTACTATAATAAGTGCTGAAGCTTAGAGCACAGGGCAAACAACTCATAAGGTTGTGAGCAAATAGGCATAAATTCTGAACTGTAAGCTTAATTACAGGAAATGTTTAAGTTTGGACTGTACCCTTAATTATATGAAAAAATTTACACTTTTTTTCATTAAGTTGGTCTACTTACCTTGATTTGGGATTTTCAAATTTCATCCTTTTTTCCATAATTCAACAAGGAAATAATTATACCATTTTAATGTAATTAAAATTCATGACAAACACTTTACTATTTTATATCGTAATGGTCAGATCCACCGTTATTGTAACAGAGTGGTGCTTGAGCGATTGACCGTAGAAATTTAAACTCCGATTAGTGATAGTTACACAACCTGGTTTTATTTCAAGTGTAAACTCTTTAGTTAGTAGAGAAGAGACCGTGGGTCATGTTTCAGAGTTGATGACGATGTGTTTTCGTGGATCAGAGTGGATGACAGTGAGTGAAAGTAGTTCATGATAGGTGGTGGGTCGCGGTAGGTGGTAGGTCAGTGAGTCGTGGGTAGTGGCGGATCCAAAGGGGCGATCGGGGCAACATCCCCCCAGAAGAGGAATCGTTTAATTTTATATATATAAATAAGACTCTTCCAAAGTTTGAAACTGTTAAAAGTAGTTCTAAGTAGCAGTATGACAACCCCCCGCCCCCGCGGAAGTCAGTCCTGGATCCGCCCCTGGTCGAGGGACAAGTTTTCATTGGCTCACATAATCTCTGGCCACGTGTAGCGTAGTCGCTAACTCTCTCCTCTTTGGTGCAAGCTGTCCTGGATTTGATTCCCCGGTTAGGGTCACTCCGTCGAAGAAATGTAAAAGCAGACCAGCCTTCCTGAGTGAGGTTTTTCTAGGTTTTTATCATTCATACCAGATAAATGCCGAGATGGTAATTAACATGTAGGTCCCAGGTCTCTTTCTTCCTTCCCTTTCTTTTGAAAAATGTGATCGCCATGAATCACCATTCCTCATACGGCAGTGGCGGCGGTTGGACGTTAAAAGTGGGGGGGCAAAACATGATCTGAACAACTGTATATCAGTGTTAGATTTCCTGATTGTTTCTAACACTGTTTGATGAAAGGTTGTATAACTAATAGGATACTATCTTTTTTTTTTACTTAAAATACCGCATATCGAATTTCTATTTTATTAAGTAAATTCATAAGAGCAATACAGGTAGGTATTTACCCTTTATACTCTTAAAGAACGAAAGTGTAACAAGAGATTTGAATTCTTGCTCATGAACATCTTAAAATTCTGTCTGGAAAATTGTGGGATTAGATTATTTAATAAATTTGCAAAACAAATAAATACAAGAGACAATATTAATTATAGTAATGAATAATGACGCTTGTTTTGCATAAGTTATATTGAAACTAGGAATTAATGAACAACTTATACTTTTAATTCCACACATGCCATTAAATGAATGTTTTTACTCTTAGAAAATGAAATACAGTAAGTACTGCAGGCATATGTTATGTCATTTAAAGAAATATGCAATTGCAATATTAATTGCTTTGAATTGCAATTAAAACGCAATTTCTGTAGTTTTCTTAACTCAACGCAAAGACAAATAGCCAATACGTACTCACACAACGGCAAATATATGGCACCATTTTTTCTCTGAAACAGTAATACATACAAAACCTTTACCAGGGTCCTCATTCTGGAAAATAAGTGAAAGTTAGGAAAAGGTCAAGAAATAAAAATGTATCAGGTGAAGTCAGGGAAATGGTAGGTTGGTCAGGGAAAGTCAGGGAAAAATCGATTTAGGTTCATTGTTTAATTATTGAATTTATGAAATAGAGTTGATTTCTTTACTGTTAATGGATGCAAAATCTGGTGTTCTCAATGATGATATTGAGAGAGTCAGTGTTCTCTGATATAGTTGTTGAAACTAATTTTCTGCGAAAAACACATATCTAATTGCATCCTGGCATATTTGCTCAAAAGGGTGGACGCTGTTCTAGAAGAATTGCATGGTGCCAAGAGGATATCTGGACAAGTGGCTGTGAACGCGAAGAAATAGTATCTCCAGGTCACAGTGAAAGCTCAGACTGAAGAATATAAGGAACACTCGAGTGAATTCATAGCCAATGACAGAGATTGTATTGGACTTGATGAGTTTTTTACTTAGTCTTAGGAAATGGGAAGAACTTCGTTGACTTATGGTCAGTTATGAAATTGTGTTTTATCCTCTTTCACGGAAACGCATTTTTTGAAAGTGGTTTTCACAATAAATAAAATTCTCATTGTTGAGAACTTACAAGAAGAATCTCTGGTGGCTCAACGGATCATATATGATTCTGTGATGAGAATAGGTGGACCATCAGAATTAAAAATTACAAGAGGTATGACAAATTCAGTGAGAAATTCAGTGAGACAGTATCAGGTGTATTTGGGAAAGAAAAGAGAAATAAATGCTGGAGACGAGAAGAGGAAGGAGAAAGGGAGATTCAGCAACAACTAAAGGTGTTGGAGGAAGAAGTAAAGAAAATTAAACTGCGGAGACAACAAGAAGGATATTCAGATCAATGAGAAGAAATCTATGCGAGAAAGGATGAAAACAAATTTCTAAATGGGTAGCAATTAACAACTGCACCAGCAAAAGTATGTGTTACATAATGTGTGTGTATGTCTTTTTTTTTTTTAGTAATCGATAAAATCATGTATGAACTATTTATTACTTGGTATTATAATGTGTATTTTTTCCATATCTTAAGTACTCTGTATACTGCACACTTTGTAACTTTACAATTTATGTAATATGTGGGCCAAATCAATAACGCCCCAATGCACATGTTTGTAAATTTACATTCGTTTGGAAAAAAAAATTGAAAAAAAAAAAACAGAAGCGGAAGAGAACAAGGCCAACTATCGGGAGTGTAGAAGGTGGAGTTTCTTTCTTTTTTCTATATTTTTAAGTTATTCAGAGGTCAGGGAAATCTGGAACTTTCATGGAAAGTCAGGGAAAAGTCAGTTTTTTTTCTCCAAATTGTGTGAACACGCTGTTTACATTTCCAAATAAAACTATACAAATTTAGGCGTCACTTCAAAAAAGTGGGGGGGCAACTGCCCCCTCTTGCCCCCCCTAATCGCCGCCCATGCTCATACGTGACGAGCTAACGTGGCTATATATGCCGAAAGCCCAGAAATCTAATTCCTAATTCTGATGTCTAACATCAAGGGCGCCGATTTTTCTGTAAATTTTTTTGGGGGGGGGGGCATTCAGATGTAGAAGGCATATACCTAGGTATATGAGGATTTTAAGACAAATTGCATTCAAATTATGCCAAATATTGTATATTCATAAATACAATGCGGGGGTGCACATGAGCTTTGGGGGGTCTCCGCCTCCCAGGATCGGCGCCGTTGCCTAACATAATGCTCTATGCAAACCAATATTGAAGCCAGAAATAGTAGTAAATTTCCATCATTTCTGGTTTTAGTATAGATGCTGCTAATGATATTATCTTCCCTTGAAACGCTGAATCGATTCCAAGAATCCGCTTGTCGCTATCTGTGTCATCTTTTTCTACGGCGATCAACCGCAAAAAGTTAAATTTCAACCATTTACGGTTTTAATAGAGCGTTAACGAATCAGATATAATCTATTCTTTAGACGCTGAAGCGATTCCAGAAAAACTCCCCTCGATATTCTCTAGTGTTTTAGTTCTTATATTAGTTGACAGACAGATGTAGCTATACTACTGATAGATGGAAATAGCCACTCTAATGTAATGGGAGTTTCTATGCTCATGAATTTGAATGTTGAAGTGTAATGAGTGCAAATACGAATAAAGTAATGAAAATATATAATAGAATAATAATATGAAATTCACATTACTACCTTATACCAAACGTTTTGTCGTCATAAAGTTGAATGGATTTGAGATAGTCTCTTATACGTCTCGACTCAACCAAACTTGAACTTTCTGACTGTTCTTTTGGTCACATAAAAGAAAGTTCAATATTATATTTTATTAAGCACAGTCACTGTTCGTTTCTTTCCTTAAAGGAAAGAAAGGAAGAAAGAAAAATATATTTATTTCTGCTGAGAAATTTCAGATGACAAAAACTTCACTTACATTAGTTTCGAATGAGATCTCAGATCAAAAAGCCTACTAGTACTGTATTAAGTAAGTTCTTAAATTTGCCTTGAAAAGTATATTCAAACAGTACTTTCTGATTTTATTATGTAATACTTTGTTTTCCATCTTCCTGGATATAATGCAAATCGTAAGTTTGGTTCATCTATATTTTCAGCTCATTTTCTGATTCCCTGCAAAAGAAGTTCGACAGACTTGGACGACTGTGTAAAAACTTCAGTTGAACATTTCATTCCTCATTTGGTTAAAGGTGAGCAAATTCTTTTCTTCATGTTGAATTAAAATTCTTGTTGTATTATTATTATTATTATATTCGTATTATGACTCCTTTGTACCAGACACACACACACACACACACACAAAAAAAAAAAAATGACTGAATTTGGATACAGTAGGCAGGTTATCGCTCAACTTCGTCTCACTCTAAGCTCTAAATAGACTGAAATCACTGTGATCGCGTTTTTCTCCCGTTGTTAAAATTCTGTAAACCTAAGCATTCTCAGCTTTACTACGGCAGATCACGATCAAGTCCGCACTTATATCTTACTGAAACAGAAGCTGGGCACACAGATCAATAAAACATAAGTACCGTAAAATAAGATACGTGTAAATGACTAACTTTAGCACAAATACTAACAAATCATTCTACAATACGATACAAATTACAAAACCTGGTTAAACTGTGCAAAAAATATAATATTACTGAATATGAAATACACAATTAAAATGACACTAAAAGATTACAAGCAACTTTTTGTTTAGCATTCTTTGATCGTTTTAACCTTTTATTTTTTTTTAATCCTATTTGATTTCCTTTAATGAAGAGGTGGCTATTTAAATTTGTTAATAAATTACTGTTTCACTTACTCACAGTCAATCTTCGACCGGTCATTTAATTTATCGCTGATACCACTCGGGCCCTGGCGTCGAATCCGCTGGACAAAAGATCCACAAAAGTTCCTGCATTGGAGCGGGACTAAGTTAGGATCAGTATTGATTAATTTTGAGGTTTTAATCCCGTTTTTCGCTAATAGGGGTAAGCGAGTGTCCTTGGTTTTTGCTACTTGATAGTCTGAACTTAAAAGTTCATTACGAAAATTGAGATCACAGACAATCATGAAAGTGTTGGCACGTATATAAATTACTTTACTTGAGATTTTTGTACACTGTTGAAATACTTATTTTCTACGGATACATAGAATGTGACTGGCGATAAATTATGAAAAAATTAAATTTTCACTTATAAATATTACAATTCCGTGCGCAAAGCTCAACCCTTCTAAGGGGAGCACTTTTGTATATTACTTTTGAAAAGTAGTGCACACCCACTCGCCTTTGTGGGTGCTCTTTAAAGAGACAGGCATATGCGCGTACCAAAGAGACACCGGGGGGCGCGGTGGCTTAGTGGTAGAGCGTTCACCTCCGGTGCTTGGGGTCCCTGGTTCGACCCCAGCTCGCGCCGTGTGGACTTTGTGGTGGACAAACACCGTGCTCGTGGGTTTTCTCGGGGTTCTCCCGTTTCCTCCCACTTTCTTCATTCCACCATTTTACTCATTTCTCATTATCACCGTCTTTAGCCTAACCGGCATAACCGTGGGACGTTAAACTTAAGGATTTCATTTCATTTCATTTTCAAACAGACACCGAGCGTTTTAGTTAACAAATCAAGGCTTGTATATGGCCAACCGGGAAAATCCCTATTTTCACTCCTAGCGTCGGGACCAAAATTATTGTCCAATGAGCTTTTGGTTATAAAAGTGAGTAGGTGGAAGGTGATTGTCCCGAAAATCAGACTCAAAGGAACATTCACTAAGCACGTTATCGTCACGTGAACAGTCCTTGTTCCTCGACCATATATGGCCGTAAAAATCGAAGTGAGGCCTACCAACACAAATGTACAACGTAGGCCTACCAAACTGATGAAGAAAGCTTCGAGATTGTTCCTTTTATATACGAGGGTTGGTTGATAAAATTTGAAATTAAGTTTGTCTTTCCCAATGTTTTTTTTTTTTTTTTTTTTTTTTTAAATTTGAAAAATGAGCTTCGGGTCCGTGATATCACGTATACAACTTTGTAATGGTCGAGTGTGATATTTTAGCATATTTATTTATTTATTTAATACATATATTTCATTTCTTACACTGTTAAATTTCATAAGTGTTAAAAATAAATGTGACATTGTATATACATGAAACCTGCTGCAAATACTGCCACAAAAGTACTCAATGCAACCTTTGGTTAGAATCAATATATTGAAATGTTTGTAAGATGAACTTTATTTCTACTTTAACCAAATCGTTCTCCGTCTGAGGTTTCCTTTGGTGGTAAATCAATCCTGTAATCATCGATTCATTTACTGTAGGAAGCTGTTGTCAAGAAAATTCCTTAAAGAAAATTTAAGTTTAAGAGACGCAAATCTTGATAGGTGAAGAATTTGACGAAATAAGGTTTGGTTGTTAATTGTTTTTCAGCTGTTGTAAGGCATGATTCAGGTTTATTGTTAGAAATCAAAGGAAGGCAAAATAATAATAATAATAATAAATGAAATACTTCTCACAAATCAGAACTCTATATTTCATAGACTATATTTTACATAAAAAAAATTAAAACCTATTGGAACCAAAACCATATGGACTTTTTTATATGGCACAGCTCAGTTGCCTATTGAAGTAGTCAAAAAAGGCTTTTCCGTGATTTCCTGACACCTGTTTCAAAATCCGGGAACAACTATGTTTAAACTGAGTAAAGTTCGCACAAAGGAGGATTTTAGTAACACCATTCTTTTTTACCAACGCACACAGAACCACTCAATAGGTCTGCACGGGAACACTTATATTAGGTTGTCTACGAGCGCAACATATGGAATTTGGGTGTCCTCCAGAAACTAGATGGTGCTTTTTTACCTTGTTGAGTCAATATAAAATAAGATCGGTAATATTTAAACTACTTAGCCAAGGCAACAGAATTTCCCGCAGACACTGAGAAATATGGATTTCACTGTTCAGATTTTCGTCGGTCAAAACGCTGGAGACTGTCTCCCAATCCCTTGTCATTGCCTGCCAGACCATAATTTTCTTTGGAAATTTAGATTTCGGTATAGTACTATTGTTTCTATAGGGGATTGTACACCTGGAACATTGGAGACATCAGTAGCGTCCCCAGGAATTTATTTCGGGGGGGGTCCAAACTAAATATGTAAGGTATTTTATATTAAAATTCCTAAAATTGCCCCTAAAATTAGGCAAAATTTTTAAAAAATTCGAAATTTCGGGGGGGTCCAGACCCCCAGGATCCCCCCTGCGTACGTTCCTGGGAGACATATTCATTGAAGCATTCTGTTTGACATTTTTCATCATCAATGAAGAAGAAAAACATACCTCCCAACAGTATGGCTTGATTATACAATTTTCTACAATTTCTATTTACCTTATCGATCCTTCTTTTGTATTCTTG
This sequence comes from Thermobia domestica, assembly GCF_964235325.1. Lineage (NCBI taxonomy): Eukaryota > Metazoa > Arthropoda > Insecta > Zygentoma > Lepismatidae > Thermobia > Thermobia domestica. The sequence continues at coordinate 242,256,111 of NC_137461.1, forward strand.
CCACCTTCTGTCTTCTACGGGCCTGAATTTCGGATATGTTCTTGTTTCTCATCATGTAAGTATGGGAAATATTCAATTTTGAGTAGCCCGGCGTGTTGATAAGTTTGATTGTTGCAGAAACAAATTCTTTGTTTTATCAAGTATCATTTGGTTACACGCTGTGGGCTGGGATAAATTTGTGTTGTATCGTACATTGCCAGTTTCCAGAGCACGTTTGATGAGTCGATAACTTTTCCTCTTATTTACACGTTGATTTTAGAAGTGGGATATTGTCACATCACAATCGCGATTGCACGTCTGAAAAAACTTGGCAATCTTAATGTTTTGCATTTCTGCATCTTTTATTTTCGGCAATTGTCTACGTACACCACACATCGGTAGAAAATACTGACTGAACCCCGCAATGGCAGGATACATACATTTCTCTCTCCCATATCCAATGATGCCAACTCCAGGTTTATGACAATAAACATGAATCACACCTAAGGGACGGAAAGAGGTCTTACGACATTTTCCTTTCTATGTAGCCTTGGTGCTAGTATTAATACGGTTTCTGAGACAAACTTCACAATAAAACCACTGAAAGATCAGGATATGAATTAAATTTTTCCAGGTGGTAAATACGTTGTAGTATACTTTTTACACTTACAATAGTACTTATGCGAGCTCATAAAAATATACATTTGAGTGTATTATAAAGAAACGTGCCAAATACAAAGGTTCGACAAGTAAATCTTCAATTTTAATCTGCATACGAAGACTGGGTGCCTCAAAAATCACAAAATTACTAAACATGTGGTTTTGTAGGGGTACGTGGTCTTTGACATTAAGTGACCTCTGCCATCTGTCTTCTTCACTACTCAATCAGTCTCCAATGAAACTCGAAGGCAATGGAGACATGACAAGAACATGTAGATCATTTGCCAAAATAGGAAGTAATAAGGAAGGATTTTGTACTGGAAATTCCTTTTTCACTGTTGGATATATTTTACTTCCTAATTTTCCTTGTAAAGATGAGTTTTCGCCCTTACTGTACATATGTCGGAGGTCCGCCTCACCTTTGAGATTTTTTAAAACTTTACTATCTTGTAGGGATCGGTTTGAGAGATGAATCAAAGACAGGGAATAAGTGATTTCTCTGGAGCCAGAGTGGTGGCTATAAAATCTCTATTATTTTCTTTAATATTCCTAGGAAGTAATTAGGACTAGCCTCAGTAGTGGCTAGAGCAAGAATTAAGTGATTTCCTTGGATCAGGGTCGTGACCAAGATAGTTTGAAGTTAATTTGAAATTTTAGTTTAGCCAGGAATAGGCCTAAGCGTGAGTGATAGCTTACTGCGATGATAGATTCCCATTTTTTCCACACAGGAGAGAAGTAGGTTTTGTGCATACTCTACCTATTTTTTTAAGCTTAAAGGCAGAAAATACTTTTTAAAGTTGTTTCTTAGATTTTCTTGTTAAGACACAGAAGTCAAAGGAATGATCTTCTCTTTAGAAACAGATTTTGATTTGATTTTGAGTTTAACTTCCCTTTCAGCAGCGAGGTTATATGAGACGGAACCTACTGATTAACGTGGAATCCGAACCACATGAGCTCCCACGGGTAATCGAATCTAGGTCTCCCACGCCAAAGGCGCGTACGCTAACCGTTTGGCCACGAAGGAGCTCCCTTTAGAGAAAAAGTAACCGTCTTTGAACTCAGTGGTGTCCATTGAAAAATCCGGTTATTCTTAATATATATACAGGGTGGAAGGTAACAACACCGATAAACGTTGGGAGATGATTCCATATATGAAATGAAACATAAATTTCTAATAAACATGGGTCGAAAAACGTCTCCTTTAAGTTATGAACCGCCGAAAATTCGAGAAACCACGTTTCAAAACGTCCTGACTTAGAAACTATAGGAACTATCCTAAGCGCTTTAAGGAATTATACAGGAACTAGTATGCGTTCTATCTAATATCCATGTTTCACCATCCTCCGTTATCGGCGAAACAAACCGTAAAAAAAGAAGTTGAGGTATAGGGATACTCCTTTAAATACTAATGATGCGTTTGTTTCGCTGGTGCCGGTGAATTCTGAAACACGGATATCTAGACAGAACTCATACTAGTTCCTTTGTAATTCCTTAAACCATTTGGGATAAACCTTATAATTTCTAATCCAGTGTAAGAGGTTACTGGTTCGTTTACTTAATCTTCAAAATAATAATTCTCAACGTGTTTTACACTTTCTTATCTGGCTTTTAATATTTGATCAAGCAAAGCGTACATAATCGACTTTTCTACACATACAATAAAATATTTATACTTTCATACACACTTCTTTACTCGTCAATATGTCTACGTATTAGTACAATTATTTATGTCGTTGCTATAGAAACATCAACACTTATTTTTGTTACTGATTACATAAATAATAATCTCGAAATCTCTATATATCTTTCTTTCTCTTTTATACATTATAATGTTCACATAATTCGCCTCTGATCCCTTTCTGAGAATAGGCACAGATTGCCAATGAAACATACAACGTTATCGTTGTACCAGGACGTTTTGAAACGTGAATTTTTGAATATTCTGCGGTTCATAATTATGAAAGGAGACGTTTTTTGACCCATGTTTATTAGAACTTTTTTCTTTCATTTCATATAAGGAGTGACCTCCCAAAGTTTTTCGGTGTTGTTACTAGCCACCCTGCATATATATATATATATATATATATATATATATATATATATATATATATATATATGACAGAAAGTTGTAGTCAGACACGTGGTTTCACCTCTGGTGCATGGGGTTCTTAGTTCGATCCCAGCTCGCGCCGTGTGGACCTCGTGGTGGACAAACACCGTGCTCGTGTGTTTTTTCAGGGTTCTCTCGTTTCCTCTCACTTTCTTCATTCCACCATTTCATTCATTTCTCATCATCACCGTCTCCTTTAGCCTAGCCGGCATAACCGTTGGACGTAAAACTTAAAGATTTCATTTCATTTCATTTTCAAATCATAAGGAGGAATTTGTGACGAACGTAAATAAATGAAACCCATGGAAATGACGTAGCTACATTTCTCTTTTGAAACACCTTTTCTCCCCTTTTGTTTCATTAAAACATAAATTGTGGATTTATGTCTGCCGCATCTTTGGGTTCCACCTAGCCTGGATTTAATTGTAATATGAAATGAAACGGAATCTTTAATTTTATGTCCCACGATTACGTCGGCTAAGCTAATGGAGACAGTGATGATGAGAAATGAAGGAAATAGCGGAATCAATAAAGAGAGAGGAAACGAGAGAATCCCGAGAAAACCCATGAACACGGTGTTTGTCCAGCACAAAACCCGCTTGGCGCGAGCTTGGATCGAACCAGAGACCCCATGCACAAAAGGTGAACGCTCTACCACTGAACCATCATGCTATCTGCATGTAATTGTGTTCCTGTCATTTGAGGGTTCAAGTAAGTCAAATAAAAATAGATAGCAATACTGTTTTTTTTTTCTCTTTCTAAAAAGATACAAGTTTTATTGCTCAATTGAACACTTACGAGTTCGAGTCCTGAAGCCTGTTGTTCTGACATTATTTTTCATGTATGTTCATCGTTTCCTCTAGGTAGTAAGTTCATTGACAAACATTAGTTGTCGTCCTCCCAAAATGTTATTCTTAGCTCCAAGTTTCGAAATTTCCAACATAAACTAACTGGACGATCACATCCGAAGCTCTCTTAAGTAAATCAATATATTTAGCATAATAATTTACCTTAATTATCTTTACTTTTGCAGGTTTACCAGAATATGATGTTCCTCCAATTGACCCACTTATTATTCCAAAGATAATAATCGAAGAAAGCGGAGGAAGACATTATAAGCTATCCTTCGAATTTAGAGATCTTTACTGTTATGGGTTGCGCAATTTAGAAATTCTAAAAGCAAGGTAAATGTTAAAAAAATAATATTATGAGAGATAGTGAATCATATTAATTATTAAGAAAGAACTATTTTTATTTTCTCGTATTTTAAAATATTCTAAATAGCATATACTCTTGAAAACTAACGTACTTTTAAGATTTCATCTATTATATAGGATAGTTTGTCATGTGTTGCTTGTTTCTCCGAAAGGTGCCCTTAAATGTTTCTTTATCTTGGTCTTCAATCTCGAAGGATTCCGTGTGTCCTATAAGCAGAAGAAATAACGTATATGGAACTCACGCATTCTAGTACCATTACTACAATTATTATTAGACTTCCAAACTATTATATGCATAAGTGTCGGAAGTCTTATATGGGGTGTTTTAAAACAATACCGACAACGTTTTGGAGGTTATTCCTGACACCAAGATAAGACGAAAAGTATAGAACAATCTGGGTGATCAAATGCTTCCTTTAGGAGTTATAAGTTGCCGAAAACGTAAAAAAAAAGAAAAAGAAAAAAAGAACTTTAAAGGTCCATAGCTCCAAAACTATGGGACCTACCGTAGTCGGGTCAAGATTTCATTTTAGTATCTGACCTATCCAAATATCCAAGTTTCAGAATCCTGAAGTACTTCTGCAATACATTTATAGAGGTAGTTGGTGAGTATTTCAGATTATACGCCGGTAGCTGAACTCCCTGTATAGAGATTGTTGCGTGAGTAGCGCAGGATTCTGAAACATGTATATTTTGATAGTGCACATATTAGTTCCGAAGCGAAGTCTTGACCCGACAACGGTATGTCAATAGTTTTGGAGCTATCGACTTCCGAAGCCTATAACTCCGAAAGGAAGCATTTGTGCACCCAGGTTGGTCTATACTTTTTGTCTTATTTTGGTGTCAGGAATTACCTCCCAAACGTTGTCGGTGTTGTCTTGAAACGCTCTGTATAAGAGCTTTGTCCGTTCGTCTGTCTTTCGACAGGTATCAGAACAAGAACAGTAAGAGATATCGAGATGCGGGTTTTTGCAATCTATTCAGGGTCCCAATGATAGGACCCATCTCCTCCAGTAACTTCCTATTGAAATCAAAAGTGATTCAAGTTAGTCACTCCCGGTTTGAACATTTCTCGCACTAAACCAAAAATGGTGACAGAGAGCGAGAAACGTTTTTTTCTACAAACGATTCCGCGTCACGAGAAACGAACTATAACTATCTCGAATACTCTACCAAACCGGAAGTAGTTCTAATTAATATTACTTTCAGTTTCAATATTGATTTTACAGAACCAAAATGAAAACAGATACCGAGATGTTTCCTGCGGTCGATTCAGCGTCCCAAGGATAGTTTCCATTTTATCCATTAACCCTGTATTCAAATAAAGAGGGGTTCAAACTAGTCGTTTCCGGTTTCAATGTTTATCACCATAGAACGAAAATGGTAGAGGTGCGAACGTTTCAGCGCCTCGAGTCAACACACCATGACTATCACAAATACTCTATCAGAAGCGGAAGTGGTTGAAATTTACTACTACTTCCGATTTCCGTATAGCAAAAACGATATTTGATCACGAGAGTCAGTTTCTTACAATGGATTCATGTTTCAAAGTGTAGGCTATATCTCTTTCTTTAACCATATTTCCAACTGGAAGTGGCGCAAATTAACGATTTTCCGTTTCAATCTTTATCCTAATAGAACAAAAATTAGTAAGGCATACCAAGTAATGGCTTTCTTTTAGGGATTCAAAATCCTAGAAATAGGTTATATCCTTGATCTCATTTATAAATTTGCAATCAGTAGTTATAGATGCACTACTTGAAATTTGAGTATTGAATTCCCCTAGTTTGGAAGTCTATCGTAGTTTCACACTGTGAAATGAAATTCACTTGTTATTTAGTATTTTTCCTCTCGGCAGGTCCAGTGAATAACGGAATTTTTTTTTAACTCATTAAGGTCTGGAAATGTTTCTTTCCCGGTTTGTTATCTGCAGTTCCTCCTTTAAATTCCAATGTTTTCTCCTACTTTCAAAATTATCTATTAGTTGTGTTCTTCTTCTTCATACTCTTTGCTTTTGTTCTTTCCCTATATGGTGTAATGAAGGAAATGTCTTTACAAGATGTGTCAAATTCGATTGCCCTATTTACAAAGGCTGTTGATCAAAACGGTCTCTTAATTCCTACTCGTTTCAAAATATCTTCCTTTGTTACTCTCTCCGTCCATTTTATCTTCTCGATCTTCTCCCAACACTACATTCGAATTTCTCTTGAAGATCTGATAAGATCTGTAACTGATGAACACAATACCTTTACCAAACCTGTCTCATCAACTGTGTTACTCATGTGGCAAATAGTGTTTGTAACGAAATTGCTTCTGTTCCGTACATTTTCGTTCCATTAGATACCCGCAGAGGAAAGAATCTCATTGCGGTTTTACAAATGCTGGATTTTCTGCCCACAACAGTGATAAAGCATACCAGAAACAGATTTGTTCCTTCAATTAGTTACGATACAAAAACGTTACATGCTTGAATAACGTTACTGCCTCATAACGAAAATATGTTATGTGTTGTACCCACCGAAATTAAATAACCAATAATTTTGTTACAGAGAGCTATTTTCGTTACGTTACAGTTACGTTAAGTTATCCACCCCTGGATATTTCTTCACTGACTTCAGTAATGTCCAAGTCTCTGAACCATACAATCCCATCAGTAGCTCTTTCTTATTCCAATTTAAGCCTCTAGTTACAAGTGACCTTTTCTTTTTTATGTGTTTCCGGTTACGGTAATGCCTGACCTGATCTCTTTGATGAAACAAGAGTCTCTCCTCAAAATATAAAAGTAGCCAAGAATGTTTTGTCGCTTTTTCACCAACCATTTTCAAACATCGATATATCACCTAAGACGTATCTCGTAGATTAAAAATAGTCCCCATCAGCATCGACGACCTTCTGCCAACGTTATAGAAGGCCGTGGGTTCCATCGCGATATAACTTGGTGGGCCGTGAAGCGAAGAATTTATCAGTTGCATTTTGCACCTCTACTAGGGATTTGAACTGGCGTCTTCTAAGGTGATTTTCCAGGGAATGGAACAGGTGATAATCGAACGGTGCAATGTCCAAGGAGTATGGCGGATGCAATATTGTTTCCCATCCAAGGCGTAGAATGATATCCCGAGTTATCCTAACCACGTGGGTCTTAGCGTTGTCCACTAACAGGAGGAACCCTTTGCGATTCAGAAGTGCTGGTTCCAGAGTTTTGAGTTTTTCTTGAATACGGCTCAACTACTAACAGTAAACAGTTGGATTGACGCTCTAACCAGCTGGTAGCAGTTCTCGATACACGATACAGCGAGCAGTCCACCAAATATACAGAAGGACCTTCTTCTAGTGCAGTGCTAGTTTCGGCTGTTTTGGAACCGGTTCATGGTATACTAAGCAATGATGGCCGCGCATTGGAGCTTCGTACAGGACCCAATTCTCATCACATGTTAACACCCTGTCCAGAAATAGCTCCTTCCTTAGACGAGACAGCAAAGAAACACAGGTGTCTGTTCGCGTTGCCTTCTGACCCGAAGTCAAATCGTGTGGGACCCATCGACCCAAATTGTAGTGCTTTCCAAGTTTTAGGAGGTGGTGCAGAATGGTTTTTCCACTCACACTGAATTGTAGTTCCAGTTCTTCCTCACATGTCTGGCCACTGTTCGTCTTAATTTCTACCTGAAGATTTCATTGTGGACATGTGTTGGTTTGCCGTGACGTAGTGCGTCTTCGAGTGTTTCGTCACCGTCCTTGAACTTGTTACACGACCAACCACCGCTGTCCGCATAGTACAACACTCTCGTCAAAATTCTGGCATATCTTCGGCCCCGCTGCAGCGGCGTTTGACCCTAGTTTGAACTCGTACAGCATACATGCCCTTACACGCTCTGTGGAGGTCCCATGTTCACTCTGTCCTTACGCAAGTTCACGGTATAACTGAACTGCCACAACCAGGTAGTATGTTGGATATACCCACACCAACAACATATGCTTGCCTGTATGTATTCGCATTCAACTCACAGTGTTAGGACCAATGGAACATAGACCTCCGCAAAAAGCGACAGAACTTTCTTGGTTACCTTTATACTTCTTAGATATTTGAAATGATAGAGTTCCTAAATCCCTCTTTCTTCTACTCTGATACATAAAGGTGTATTTTCACTAGATATCTTTTTAACTTTGGATTTTTATGTTGATTTTCATTTGATGTTGTTCCGGAGTATCAACTATTCTGTCAACCCTCCCCTGTAGTATTTTCTCGGTTCTAACTATAATAACCATGTATTAGTATACCTCACTTTGTTAATGATCTGAAGTACAATTTTGAAATTTGTAACTTCTGTTCATTCTTTCTTCATTAAAAGTTTGCTATAAACGTTGAATATTTATAACAACATCCTTGCTTGACTCCTCTCCCAATCTCCATACTATTGATTTATCCTTGGTTTTGGCGTTACTTCATTCGTTGTCTTGTGTTCAGGTTAGAATTGAGTTGATAATACCTTTAGTTGACTCAGACTTTTCAAGTATTTCCAGAAGTTTGATCCAATTAATCCTGTCGAAAGTTTTTGCCTGTCGATATCATGTAAGATACTAATTTATATTCTATTCTTGTCACACAAAATGGGGTGGCTAAATGGTGTCTTATCTTGGTTCTCATGGTATATGTATTCTATGTGATTTATATAGATGTACTTTGGGTTTACCCATTCATTTATATCATATAGGATGCTTATTCATATCTTGGTCTTTGTTTCCGAAGCTGTCTGAGATGCTAACTTATCTTGGTCTTGAACCACTGTGTATTCCGTGTATCGTATACGGTACAAAGAAATAACGTTCCTTGTAATCATGAATTCAAATAATGTATAGGACAGTTAATCACATTTTTTTCTATAACCAAAAAAGCTATAATTAAAAATACGTCATCATCTCTCAACATCTGTGGGCTCCTTGTGTCAAATTCTAAATGCTACTTTGAATTCTGCAATTGTCTTTCATCTTATGCTTTCTGTTTCTTTTGGAAAGCTGAATTTAAATGCTACTTTACCTTGACCGCAAACCTCTTAAGATATCTTGTGTATTATATGGTACAACGTAAATAATTAGTTTGATTACTCAAATCATCTTGTATTGTATACGATATTTACTGATATGATACTTTTTCAAAGCTAATTGATACTGATTATATATTACGTTTCTTCAATTGTATTATAATATGGGATACTTGCTCATTTGTTGCTTCTTTCAACAAAATTTTCTTTAATAACGTCTCTTTGTTTTAATTTCAACATCTATATATTCCGCGGTCGCATATGGAATAAAGTAATAATAAACTTTCTGCTTATAAATTTTCATATATCGCATACGATACTTACATGTAACAGTTCCCAAGTATAACACTCCTATTTTGATAAAATTTGGCAAATGGATACTACACATGAAACAAACGAATACGTGTTTTTTTTTTAAATTTTCTTCGGAAAAACGGTTTTAGGGGGCAAAAGCCGCCACACAAATTTTTGAAAGTTGACACCCGAAAAGCAAGAAGAAATGGACCAAAGTAAATGAAGTTGTGCACAGATATTGTAGGCCTGAAATGAGGGAATAAGTTTTCATATCTTCCTGGAAAAAAAATCGGATGGGTGGGGTACGGACCCCTACAAACCTTTGATCACGAAATATCAAAAGTGCGAATAAGTATATGTCAGAAGTGCCTAAAGGACATGAAGAACTGCAACGAAACTTCGTGTAGGAGCAATAAGCAAACAATCTGCGGAAAAACAATGTTGGGGCCAAGGCTTCCTCCGAAAACAGAAAAAGATACCGTAGAAGCGCAGGAAGGAGTGGACCGAAGTGAATGAAATTGTGTGTAGATATTGTATATGTAAAATAAGGCAATACGTGTTTCCCAAGTGTCCCCATCAGATTTGCTTTAAATTTGGCTCATCAACAGTAAACAGAAAATAAATTGATACGTTATTCCTTATGCGGAAAAACATTGTAAGGGAGTAACCCTCATTGAAATATTATTATAAAATATGCTATAGGTAGGAAACAGCTAGTGTTATAATAGTGAAAATTTGCAAGTGCATAGATGGTAGAAAGTAGGGAATACTTGTTAGTTTGTGTCCCCGGCTGGTTGCAGAGGCAAATAACTCTTCATTTTATGTCTACAATATCTATGTACAATTTCATTCAATTTTGTCTCCTTCTTCTTGCCTTTTGCGTGTCAACTTTCAAAATTTTGGGTGGGTGAGGGGCTTTTGCCCCGTAAAACCGTTTTTCTGCAGAAAATAAAAAATAAGCATTCGTTTATTTTTTGCGTATTGTCCCTACACAAAGTTTCTTTTTAATTCTTCATGTACTTTAGGCATTTTTGACATAATTATCGACTTTTTTGATATCTCGTAATCAAAGATTTGGAAGGGTCTGTGCCCCACCCGACTATTTTTCCGGATAATTCGGAACATGTGTTCCCTCATTTTATCAGGGATGCAAATAACCACTCTCCCGGGGCGAATACTTAATCGGTGCGGGCTAGTATTAAATATCATACTGAATCTAAGTAAATGATTTTTATTGTGGGATGTGGGCTAGTAGCTTTTTCCCTGGGCTAGTAAAATTTTGTTCCTTATTTGCAGCCCTGGTCTACAATATCTATGTACAATTTCTTTCATTTCGGTCCACTTCTTCTTACCTTTCGGGCGTCAACTTTTGAAAATTTTGGGTGCAGGCTTTTGCCCCTTAAAACCGTTTCTCCGAAAAAAAATAATAAATAAATAAATAAATAAATAAATAAATAAATAATAATAATAATAATAATAATAATAATAATAATAATAATAATAATAATAATAATAATAATAATAATAATAATAATAAAATCACGTAATCGTTTATTTCGTGTGTAGTATCTACCTGCCAAATTTTATCGTAATGAGAGTGTTACACTTGGGAAGTGTTAGATGTTGGTCATAAGTTGCTTTTTCACCAAAAGTCGTTGTTCATCGTTGCTATCATTCTTTTATATTTCTTGTGTTGTATGCTATGAAGTATGAATGTTTCTTGGGCTCATCATATATGATTCTTACTCATATGGTGCTTTCTTCAAAAAGTTTTAGTTAACTTATTACTTATTTACGTTAGCCCTCAAAGTCTGAAGTTTATGTGTGTCTTATATAGTACAAAGGAATAACGTGGCTTAGATTCATTAATTATAGTTTTTGGCACTTAATCATGTTGTGTTTCTATCTCTGAAAGCTATCACTAAAGACTGTCTCATCTTGGCTTTCAACCTCTATGTCTTCTGTTTGTTAAATATGACTTTAAAAAATAACGTACTTTACGTGTATTATTTACTTTTATATTGCTTCTTTCTCCAAAAACTGTCGTTAAATTATGTTATCTTGGTCTCCAGACACTATGGTTTCTGCATGTGTTCTTTGTGAAATGAAATATGGTAGCCTATAACGAAATAGCGTTCTTTATATTCAACACATGGAATATCATGTAAAACAGTTCCGTAACTTAGATTTTTTCTGGGAGGGGGAGAACAGTATACGTGTATTTGGGCCCCTAGAAAAATTGTTTTTTAAAATTTCTTGGGCCTCCCTCTTTCCATCTTTCTCTTACTCTTTATGGGCTGCACGGAGTCTAAGGGACTTCCCGCACGGCAAGGTCTGCGGGTTCCGTTAGTTACGCCGCAGGGCCCGTTCCAGACATGACAAATTAATTGAGGGGACAATATTGATAAATCTCAAAGCCATATGAATAAATATTATTTCTAGCTCCCCTAATAGTAGATATTTTTTTACTGAAAAGGGCCCACGACTCAATTTTATTGCATTTATCTTTTGCGTGCTGTTTTGTTTAAGTAATGTAGGAAATCTGATGCTTTATTTATAATTTCATGTTCGTATCTATATGGAGTAAGAATATTTTTTTCGTAAAATGGGCCCTCTTCGAACGGCGGGGAGCTTCCCTTGGGGGCACTTTCCTCTCCTGCCTTCCCATAAGTTACGGCTCTGATGTAACATACAGGATACTTGCTCATATACGCAAGTTTTTTTCTTATTTTAATACCTGTTGTTAAATTCTAGCTTATTTTCGTCCTCAGTCATTATGGTGTGTATATTGCGTAAAGAAACAACTTATTTCGAATTCATAATTTATCTTCATTATAAAGGACCATTACTTTCGTGTTGTTACTTTCACTAACAGATAACGCTATCGTAGAAGTCAACCCCTATCGATTCATTGTGTCACATATTTCATAAAGAAGTAACATATTTTCAGTTAATCAATTTTTCTGTATTATGCAGGATACTTACTCAGATACTGTTTTCTTTACCAAATGCCGTTCTTATATACTACCTTATTTTGGTCCTGAATCTCGAGGTATTCCAGTTGACTCAAATGAAGAAATACCAATATTTTATCGTCAAGTATAATTTCGTATATTGTGTCTTATTCATTCCTTCTTTCTAATAGTAAAATTTTGAATTCAGTGTTCTTATCATGATTTGTATTTTGTATATAGTTTTATATGTAATTTTATATTTATATTTTGTTTCTATTAGTACTGTTTGTAATTAAATGGTGCGTGATCTTGATTTAAACTTATATTGATTATCCTTTTTTTCTTTGTATTTGGAGCAAAGAATGTAGCATCACTTAGTATACTATTTTTTTTATTGCTTCTTCCCCGAATAGATATTATTTAGCGTTTTTGCCATATGATGGATCTCAATCTTTATGGATTTAGCATTTCATAACGTTCTTTTATTTTATCAATTTTCTTACATGGTATAAGATATGTATTCATATCTTGCTTCTTTCACCTGAATTCTTTGCATTTTCGCTTTGGAAAGAAGTATAACTTTATTATTATTATTATTATTATTATTATTATTATTATTCACGGTGGCTCAGGGGAAGAGTGGTTACCCTTGGTATGTGAGGCCTCTAGTTCGATTCCAGGACAAGTAAATTTGTGGTGGACAACATTGTGTCCGTCTGTTATCTCGGGGTACTCCCGTTTCCTCCAACAATCTCGTTCCCCCAATTCTTTCATGGTCATTCACTTCCCCTAATCTTTGTCTCCCTTTGCCTAAAGGGGATAATTGTGGGGCGATAAATTGAAATATTTTATTATTATTATTATTATTATTATTATTATTATTATTATTATTATTATTATTATTATTATTATTATTATTATTATTATTATTATTATTATTATTATTATTACCAAATCAAACACTTATAAGTACTAATGTGTCTTCTAGTTTCGGCAATATACCATTGCCTTTATCACAGGCTCTATAGATATAAAAGTACATTCTACGGTTGCAGATTACTTATTTCATAAAATGAGAGAAGGTAACATCTAACAACCAATGAGATCAACCGATAAGGTATACAAATTAGAAGTAATAAGTGTTTGCCTTTGTGAAATTTTATGATTTAAGTTCTTCCACCAACAACTGTCGTAAATTCTGACCTTAGGCTGGTCCTCAACCTCATTTTGTATTTCGTATATGGTGTAAAGGAAATTCACATATTTTAGGCCTTAATTTTCTTGTATTATATAGGACACTTCCTGATATATTGCTTATTTTAACTACACCTCACGTAAAATCCTATTATGCCTTGTTCCTCAACCTCTATTGATTTTGAGTCTTATCTTGTATCATATAGGATACTTATTCAAATGTTTATTCTTTCATCAATATGTAGTTGTCATTTAATCCTATCTTAACCTGGTCCTCAACCTCTATGAAAAGACGTACGCCAGATATTGGTCCTGTGTACCCAGACCCATATTCCCGAAACATATTCCTGCATAGATGCCTGTCTCTATGAATTCTGTGTTTTTTACCGTACAAAGGTTTAACTAACTTTGAATGCTTTAGAACACGAACTGATATATTGTTTCTTTCACTGGATGACGTCCTTAAATATGTTGATAAGCAATTTGGTTAGCAATCAGGAGGAATATTGAGCTAGGTATGCAATAAAGATTTTAGATATTCCGATTCCAAGATAATATTAAAATTTCTTTATAGTCTGTTAAAATTAGTCATAGCCATGCAGTATATATATTTAAATTAAAGCTCAAAGCTAACACCATAAAAAAAATCTTTTGTTGACTAATGTATAGTACTACCGTGTGCATATTCAGTTCTATTCTTATTTTTATTATTTCTCAGGGTGAATTTGAAGAACTACGTTTTCCATTTTGATGTGAAGCTTCCAACATTCAGAATGGCAGGAAAGTACGAAATAGGTGGTCGAGTTTACAGAATACCAACCCATGGGAAAGGAAACTGTAACATTACATTGTGTGAGTACATTTTATTTGTTATTTCTATTTTTCATGTTACTGATATTCCTAACGAAATTAGTGGTCGAATGAACAGAATACCTACTCATGGGAAAGGAAATAGTAACATTACATTATGTGCATACATTTTATTTATTTCTTTTTTATGTTACTGATATTAATAACGAAATTGGTGGTCGAGTGAACAGAATACCTACTCACGGGAAAGGAAATAGTAACATTACATTATGTGCATACATTTTATTTATTTCTTTTTTTTCATGTTACTGATATTAATAACGAAATTGGTGGTCGAGTAAACAGAATACCTACTCATGGGAAAGGAAATAGTAACATTACATTATGTGCATACATTTTATTTATTTCTTTTTTTCATGTTACTGATATTAATAACGAAATTGGTGGTCGAGTAAACAGAATACCTACTCATGGGAAAGGAAATAGTAACATTACATTATGTGCATACATTTTATTTATTTCTTTTTTTCATGTTACTGATATTAATAACGAAATTGGTGGTCGAGTAAACAGAATACCTACTCATGGGAAAGGAAATAGTAACATTACATTATGTGCATACATTTTATTTATTTCTTTTTTTCATGTTACTGATATTAATAACGAAATTGGTGGTCGAGTAAACAGAATACCTACTCATGGGAAAGGAAATAGTAACATTACATTATGTGCATACATTTTATTTATTTCTGTTTTTCATGTTACTGATATTAATAACGAAATTGGTGGTCGAGTGTACAGAATACCTACTCATGGGAAAGGAAATGGTGACATTACATTATGTGCATACGTTTTATTTGTTATTCTTTTATTTGTTATTCCTTAATTTGTTATGTTCCGTTGAAAGCATATAACATACATAAAAGAGGAGAAATGGGAAAAAATAGATATCCCACTTATTATCGACAACATTGGGCTCAGACAGCTTGTAAAGCAGTAACTACAGCATATAAGGGAATACTTCGCATAACATGATTAATGGGTTATACTGTGGAAAACAGAGTTCTCTGAGGTCGGTTTATGATGGGTTGTAACTGAACTAGTTCATCACCAAAATTTAATATTAAAAACGTTTAGAAATTGAAAATTTACTTAGGAGCCTAAGAATTTTCACGGACATTATGTTGTCCACCACGAATTCATATCACCTAGAATCAGGGACCCCACGGAACAAAAGGCTAATAATACTGTGCCACTAAGTGTTTTGTTAAATATTTATTGACAGATAATTATGAAATATATGAGAAAAATATAGATATATATTTTGATTCTTCAATGAAACTGAAATTCAGCAGTTAAGTGGAATATATTTTATTTTTATCTTTTTTAAAGGCCTACTAATTCTTAAGTTAAATCTAGTGAGTTAGATTCTATCACTGAAACGGTAGCTTGTGAAGTACTTTCGGTTACACGCATAAGAATGTTTGATATGTTGAATCCATTTCCTACATTAATTCATCGTAACCACCATTCTTCAATTGCAGTTAGTTTCGTCATGAGCTCCCTTCTGACTAAACGGTTAGCGTACGCACCTTTGGCGTAAGGCTCGGTGTGGATTCCCAACCAGAGCTTACGTTAAGCTGTAGATTCATGTCTTGTATAGCCTTGCTACCGAAACGGATATCACAAGACAAAGCTTGACTCGATTTTACACAATATTCCTCTTTATACATACATAGTGATATTTTCTGCTTTTCATTTATTATTTTTTAAAGATTTTGATTTATCGAAACATCTTTATATTTTTATCCCATTCGCCCGTCCAAGAAAAAAAAATAATGCGAAAAACTACTCGATCAGTAATCAGCAAATTTGGTCAGCGTGGCGAGGGTGAAGAATTTGGGAAATGAGTTTGTTTCTGAACCTGATATTCAAACTGGAAGTAGTAGAAATTATCCATTTCCAGTTTTAACTTTGATCGTTATAGACCGACACACACTCATAGTCAACGTCTTGCGAATAAAATCAGAAAAATAAACACACTGCTGAAGAAGACTACTCTTCTTTAAGATAAAAACACATTTACACGTGACGTTTCGATCTTCTAGTCAAGATCCTCATCAGACGTACACTGAGTGGTACAAAAAATTACTCAAGGATATATACACACACAATTAATCTCTCTATCTGCTCTCTCATTGGCCCGTTCAAACAGCCAATCAGAAGCGTGGAAATCTATCTGAACTGACCAATGGGACAACATAACATTCTACCAGAAAGAAACAACAAGGAGCAAGCAACCATTGAATGCATTAATTCATATACATTTTTCTGTATTTATCAATAATATTTCTCCATTCTTTATTAATGCTGATACCTTTGGTCCAATTCATTAAGTTTACATCCTCTTCTTTCTCTATCCACCAGGCCTCTTTCCACTTTCTCGGCCACAATCTTTTTTCCCGTTCCAGCACAATAACTTCTTCCCAGTTCACATCATGTCCCTTTTCTTTTACATGTTTAAAGATTGCGTTTGTTTCTCTGCCATATTTCACATCACTTTTATGTTGTTTAATTCTTTCTTTCAATAATTTCCCTGTCTCACCAATATATTTCATATCACAATCCTTACAATTTATACAATAAATGACACCTTTCTGATCTCTCTTTTCTTTTTTCTTCCCTTTTCTTTTGACCATGTCCAACAATGTTCTGCTACCTTTTCTATACACCTTGACCCCTTGCTTTCTTAACATCTTTTTTAAAATCTCGGTATCTTCTCCTAACCCTATAATGCCTTTCCATACCCCCTCATTGTCCTCCCCACTTTTACCTTTCCCCGAGTAAAATGAGTAAGGAAGGAAAGAGCATTAAGACTCAATGGTATCAAAAAGAATGTAGTGCTGGTATTCATTGTAATAAGAAAAGTAATGTAGATAGAAGCACAAAAGCTAATTTCATAAGAAATATGTTAGAAAGAATTTCCAAAATTTGTAACAAAAATGTAGAAGAGAATGTGGAAATCTTTAAAGGACAGCTGTATGAGAATGGTTATAGTAAAAGGGATATCGTTAAAGATCTGTGGTCTCGGGGAAAGGTAAAAGTGGGGAGGACAATGAGGGGGTATGGAAAGGCATTATAGGGTTAGGAGAAGATACCGAGATTTTAAAAAAGATGTTAAGAAAGCAAGGGGTCAAGGTGTATAGAAAAGGTAGCAGAACATTGTTGGACATGGTCAAAAGAAAAGGGAAGAAAAAAGAAAAGAGAGATCAGAAAGGTGTCATTTATTGTATAAATTGTAAGGATTGTGATATGAAATATATTGGTGAGACAGGGAAATTATTGAAAGAAAGAATTAAACAACATAAAAGTGATGTGAAATATGGCAGAGAAACAAACGCAATCTTTAAACATGTAAAAGAAAAGGGACATGATGTGAACTGGGAAGAAGTTATTGTGCTGGAACGGGAAAAAAGATTGTGGCCGAGAAAGTGGAAAGAGGCCTGGTGGATAGAGAAAGAAGAGGATGTAAACTTAATGAATTGGACCAAAGGTATCAGCATTAATAAAGAATGGAGAAATATTATTGATAAATACAGAAAAATGTATATGAATTAATGCATTCAATGGTTGCTTGCTCCTTGTTGTTTCTTTCTGGTAGAATGTTATGTTGTCCCATTGGTCAGTTCAGATAGATTTCCACGCTTCTGATTGGCTGTTTGAACGGGCCAATGAGAGAGCAGATAGAGAGATTAATTGTGTATATATACTTGAGTAATTTTTTGTATCACTCAGTGTACGTTTGATGAGGATCTTGACTAGAAGATCGAAACGTCACGTGTAAATGTGTTTTTATATTAAAGAAGTGCAGTCTTGTTCAGCAGTGTGTTTATTTTTCTCGTTATAGACGAAAACCGGTAATAGAGAGAAGCGATTTCTTTCGATTGTTTAAGCTTCCCAAGCATATGTTTTAACTCTGTTCTTAAATCTGTATTAAAACCGGATGTAGTAGAAATCCACTACAACTTCCGGTCTCGATATTGATTTACTAAAGCAGAAACGAGTATTTTTTTTCTGGAATTAAGTCGGAGTTCTAAGAAAAGGCAAAAGCTTCTCTCTTAACCCCTATCGGATTACGAAATCATAACCGAAGTAAGGGCAAGAGGAAACAAAAATATATTTGAAAAATTGCATTTGAACATTCAGAGTTCACACCTTTGAAACCCATAATTATTAAACTATGCAAGATTAAGAATACTAGCAACAAACTAATTCACCCAATAATTAGATCTATATGTGAAGCATATGTTAATTATCCCTATAATAATCTAATTATCCCTAAAATTTTTTGCTAATATTTTCATTTCATTCACCCCCCTCCAAGTAATTTTTTAGTGATACTGGTAACCAATATTTCACCCAATACTTAGGCCTTCATGTGAAATATTAATTAGCCCTATAATTTGCTATCTTTTGCTAACACCAAGGGCGGATCCAGGACGGATTTCTGAGGAGCGCTGGCTGTAATACTGCTAATTAGAGCTACTTTTAATAGCTCCAAACTCCGGGATGGGTCTTATTTATATATAGGTCTAAAATAAGAAAGTTTCCTCTTCTGGGACGGCAATCGCCCCGATCGCAACCCTGGATTCGCCCCCGGCTAACATTTTTATTTTGTTCACCCAAGTATTTTTTAGTGAGGTGCAGGTTTCTACCACAAATATTAACTAGGAGTACTTTGCTCTCACTTCCCAGCATTTTACTCCATGGCTTCTCTTCAAGCCGTCTGATCACCATAGAATATAAACCGTAATAGATGGCGAGAAGTGGTTTTCTGTAATCAGTTAAGCGTTCCAATAGTATATTTCATCCCCACTCTAATCTGTCAACTGAATCAGAACTGGCAGACAACAACTACTTCCAGTTTGAACGTTTATTACCATAACCATAATTCAATACTAATAGTAAATGCTCGCGTCTACAATCCACGTGACTAGTTAGCATGTATTTCGTAATCCTACATTCTCACACGTTTCTGACAATTTATTCTTCCTTTCTTCAGCAAATGTAGATGGCTCAGTTATTTTAAAAGGACAAACACGTGAGAAACGAAGGAACGTGTATATTGAATGGAAAAATTTCAACGTTTCTTTCATACCAGAAAAAACGCATGTTAACTTTCAGAATTTATTTCGTGGGAACAAAGCATTAGGTAAGTTAATGTTCAGGTAGAGTATTGCAAATCTTCTTAATAACTTGCTTAAATATTTTACTAAAAGTCAATCATTTCATGTTTGTTTATATTTAAGTAATTATTCCTTATGAAGGTGTTGTTGATTACTGTTTAGTGTCCCTCTCAGCAGCGAGACTGTATGCAACGGGAGCCTACAGATTAATTTGGGATCGAAGCCACATGAGCTCATATATATATATATATGTAATATACCATTACAGTCTAATGTGATGATGTCTTTAATAGGAGGGTGCCCGAAATTTTTTGCACCGACTGTACTTGACGTTTAACAAAAAATTTCTGGCTGTTCATATAATTCGTAATTTTGTTTGTTATTCTATTTCAAATTAACATGGAAAACTGTAAAACCTCATTAGGAATTATAGTTTTGGGAATCGATATCTTTATTTATATATTAAATTAGTTATAAGTCTTGTATATGGATATGTAAATGGATTATTACAAGTCTTACGGTGTCAGTGCTATCTGAAAATAGAGGTCCGCCATTGGACGGAAATTTTCGAATAAATAACCAATCTAAAATTCGGCAGAATTTTCTGGACCACCCTTCACCTCTCTTGTAGATATCTATGTCCTTCTGATATCTAGTTCAATCCAGATTTTACCAAAATTTATTCGTTTCAAAGCCCCACCGCCAAAAATGCTTTGTTTTGATTGGAGGATTCACCCACGCTATGATGTTAGAGCGCGATTATTCCTATTCCCTGCCTAGAATCTTGCCGAAGACAGCAGACCCAGATTTCCCAGCTCTGGAAAAGGTAGAAATTAGCTAGAAAAACTGCATTAACAAGGTAAATTTAGTTTAATAGTTGAACAAATACCATCCAGGAAGCCATGGAGCCATAATTCACTAAATTTCATAGTAAAAAACCGGACTGAAGAACTGAAATAGGAAGTGTAATTTAGTGACGCCATGTTTTGTTGATATAATTAGTGATGGACAGGTTCTACCAAGCGAAGTGCATCAGTTTGTTAGTTGCTCTTAAAGATTCATAAACAGTTTCGGAAGAGTAGTGTTTTCTCCCTTAAAATATTTTTAGTCTGATAATTATTCCTTTAGAGTTACGTAAGGCCTGCCCCGCTGCCGTTTGTGTTCGTGTATGTAGTGAACGTGATTTTTTTTTTTCTTGTACTTATCTAGTAGTAACATGGCGGTATTTAATTTCGTTGGAGTTAGGATAGTGATCATAATGCACGTGTAAAGTTTCAAGAGGGCTCCTGTTTACTCCCAACTTGGGGGTACGGCTTCCAGCAGGGATGGGTTGAACGTATAGTTGTCATAAGGTTCGTTTCCCTTCAGAAAAGGGGCCTATATTTTTATATTTTCAATAAATAGTTTGGGTATTAACCAAACAGGTTGAATTAAGAATGTGAATTAGTGAATACAAGGGCCAATTGGCCCTGTTCCTTTCTTTCCCTTTCCTTTCGAGCCGATTTTAAAGAAAATGGTAAAATCTGAATGTTGTTTATGTGAGTAAGTAGTAATGATTAATATGTATTATAACATGTATTAATGTAGTTTGTAGTTATGGATGTGGCTTGTATGTGTTTGTAATGTAGTATCATTAGTAGCAATTGTAGTTAAGTGATGGAAGAGTGTGTGAAATAATGAAGTATGGACAGTGTATCATTTACTCTTCACATTTTCGTATTCGATCAGTAGCTAAACGTAACATATCGATCTATAGTAATATTAGAAAATGAGAGTGTCATAGTATCAAAATTCAGTGTACAAGGTCACGTTCAGTGGTTCAAGGGTTGATCATATCGTCGCTAGCCCCCTAGTGTGAAAATTCAGTACTAACCGTCATTCTTATGTCGATGCTCTTAGTGATTTAGTTTCCATGGAATTGACCTTTCTTTTCGAAATAAAACCTAGTAAATATAATTTCCAGCCCATATGCATATACAGTTAGGTTAAGTGATCCAAAATTAATATTTTCTGAAAATTACAGCATTCTACTTACAAGGAAGGGTCATGCAGTGGCTCCGCTGAGGTCCGAACGAGACAATTGTGTTTGCATTTGATATGTTATAACTAGATGAATTCCAAAGTTATACGTGCCACCGAGCGGAATATCGTGAGTTACAACCTATTTTGTAATGTAAGAACTACAAAAAAATTACCTGGCAGGATAGTTTCAACCGAGTCATTTGTTCGGAAACGGTTGGGTAAGTGAAAAACTCGGCCAACACGTATCCCATCATTTTCAACGACCAACACTTTTGGGGTAAAAACTTTGTCCCAGGGTCCCTCGCAGGGTCCCAGACGGGGTCCAACTCAAAATTTTCAAATGGCAAGGGGGGTTAATTCGCACATCATTTGAAAGCTGTTGTAAAATGAAAGAAAATGCAGCATGTCTCGACTCTCTACAACAACCCTGTGCAAAATGGCGACGTGTCAAAGAACTTAATTGAAAAGTCCATGGTCACCCCCATAAATCGGAAACGGTAAGACAAATGTGAAAACAGGAAAGGATGAGTGGCATTATTTCCAAGTACAACGATTTAAGTGAAAACGTCTTGTGCCAGGGTCCCCACATGGTCCCAGATGGGGTCCAACTAAAAAGTTTCAAATGGCAAGAGAGGTAGGACATCGTTTGAAAGCTGTTGTTAAGTGAAAAGAAGATGAAGCACGTCTCGACTTTCTACGACAACCCTGTCCAAAATTGCGGTGGGTCAAAATGTAAACAAAAGCTTAATTGAAAATCTATGGCCACCTTGAATCCAAGAGGGCCGCTTAAAACCTATATCGAAAGGATAAGCATACCAAACTGCTGAAGCTACGAAAACAAATTTGGCATTAATGTTGATTAGTAAGTGACTAAAATATGCAAAATGTTTAAAAACGCAACAAAAGTGTTGTACTTCGAAAATAATGCCACACTCCCTTTCCTATTTTCATATTTGTCTCACCGTTTCCGATTTATAGGGGTAACCATGGACTTTTCAATAAGTTTTTGTTTACATTTTGACCCGTCGCCATTTTGCACAGGGTTGTCGTAGAGAGACGAGACTTGCTGCATTTTCTTTCATTTTACAACAGCTTTCAAATAATGTGACAGTTAACCCCCCTTGCCATTTGAAAATTTTGAGTTGGACCCCGTCTGGGACCCTGCGGAAGACCCTGGGACAAAGTTTTTTACCCCAAAAATGTTTGTCGTTGAAAATGATGGGATACGTATTGTCCGAGTTTTCCATTTACCCAACTGTTTCCGAACACATGACTCTGTTCAAACTATTCTGCCAGCTTTGTAGCTTTTATATTACAAAATATGTTGTAACTCACGAAATTCCGCCCGGTGGCACGTATAACTTTGGGATTCGTCTAATTATAACATATCAAATGCAAACACAATTGTCTCGTTCGGATCTCAGCGGAGCCACTGCGTGACCCTTCCTTGTTAGTCTAGAAGTCGAAATATTTAAGTAAATAAACAATACGTAAATTCTTAACAGAAGTCGGGCGATATGATGCTAGTTTTTCGCTTTGAAATTATATTAAATGTTCATTTTTTTTCTCCGTGGCTGCAGAATAATTTCATTGTTGTCAGAATTTTATAAAATTAAATAATATCGTGGAGAACTCTACTTTCTGTGAACATACATATTTTTTCTTCATGAAGCTACGAAGTATAACATGCGTGGTAAGGGAGTCTTGAGTTCGAGGGATGTTTTGTGAGGTGGCCGGAACATGAAATGTTGGCAATGATTTATAGATTTAGAAGTATATGACGAAGTGTGCATATAGTTTGGGTGTAGTTAAAGAAATAGGGTGTTTATGAAATACGACTTTGTAATAAATGAATAAAATGATAGTATGAATATATTGTGAAACAAAATGAATGAGACGCCCATATACATATATAGTTATAGATATATATAAGCCCAGTTATGATTAGTCACGTTTCGGTAAAAAAGAATAGATATATATATATATTTAAGGATTATGTATAGCTAGCAACATCTCGGGTTCTGGCCCCTACACCGGAGCATCCTGCGAACATGTGGGTGAGATATTGCCAGACTATGTTAGTGCTTAATAGCTAAATTTGTTATTGCAGTCGTATTCGTTCATAATAATCTCGTTTAATAATATTTGTAGCATCATATAATCGCTGACTGGACATATTTTAATAATCAATTATGGAAAAATAATAGTTATACAACGGGGCTTTAGTGAATTATATTTTTTGGTCGGTTTTAAAATAGAATATCCTGCTCCGTGAGATTTTTTTTTCTTTCTTCACGTTACCTACTCGGGCTAGCTTACAATATTCATGAAGGCGACAGCTCTGACAGGGTTACAGAATCAAAACAATTAGTTATTGAAATTTAATTTCGCGTACCCGGATGTCGACCCCTAGTCCCCTTAAGTATTTTCATTTCTTTTCTTAGTTTAATTAGATGAGGGAAATTAACAACATCCCAGACTGTGGCATGTCTGCGCAGGGGAGCTATCGGTGATGTTTTGGTAATTGAAATCACCGATCCAAAATTCAGTTTATTTAATTTTTTTTTTATTTTGGCAAATCACTAATTAGGGATATCTTAGCTATTATTTTACTCTAGTTTCATTACTATTCTGGATTCTTTTAGTTTCCGAGAGGTCGGATGATTTTTTTTCTTTTGAAATTCTAAATTAGCGCCTTCTCTAACCTTCCGGGAGATTCCGGGATCTCCAAGGACTCAACCGGATACAGCGAGGAGGGGATCTTCCTTAAAGCTTTCGTCTTTCTGAAAATTCCCTTGCGGGCACAGACTAGTTGTGTGTTTGGAGATAACTTTTGAGTTTACGTATTTAAGTAAACCAACCCTTTTTGGCATAAAAGAGTATGTTGTATACGTAAATTCGACCACTTATCTTTCGTAGTTGTAGTGTTCTGTCTCCTCTCTTTTACCTATACTTCTTCCACTTCTTCTCTCGAGTTTTTTTTATTTTTTCAACCTCCCCCCCCCCCCCCGATTTTGAACTTGTCGCTTACAATTTATTTAACGTACAACTCTAATCTGAAATTACCAGCTGAGACGTTGCAAGACACGATTCATGGATAAAGTAGATAGTGATTGGGTCCTCCATCACATTTTGACCTATTGCCAAAATGAATAACGACTTCATATTTGACGACACTTCAATTACGTTTTTTCACCGTCGTTCCTCTAAGTTTTTTTTTAATCCATTGGTCACTTTCCTTCCGTTTTGGTTTTCGTTTATCTCGTAGTTAACCTGGGCCCAGAAATTGTATTTTGGTTCATCTATGTATATCTTTAGGAATGTTCTGTGTTACGTGCCTGCCTCACAAAGTTTTTTACTATTTATGCACGAATTGACAATATGAAAGTTGAAATTTATAGACGCGCGGTATCAGGTAAAAATCATTTTTTTTCATATGTAATGTCGGAAGTCATTTGTTTTTCTTGTACAATGTTTGCAACCTTTTCAGAAATTATTGTTGGGGTTATTAATTTAAATGTGTGCGCATTTATTAAATATATATATATATAGATAAATGAATACGTCGAAATGTACATGTGCTTAGTATGTGAATATGATGTTAAAGTAAAAGTATGATATTAAATGTATTATATGGATATATGTAAGAGCGCTCGTGTCTGTCCCCCCAAACGTGTATTGGTTGCTATAGTTTTCAAGTAAGTTTCCGACGAATATAATGATATAGATTTTTGTCAAGAATACCGCCGTGCACTCAAATAATTTTACTTTCTTCTGAATAGATGTAAATCATAACTTATGTAATCATTATTTAATGTCATGTACTAAGAAGTAACGGCAGGTCTAAATGTAACCCACATCATAATGAATATTATCCCTGAACTACCAACCTAAAACTATTGTGGAAAGTGTACCTTTAATCCCTCTCACCTGCATATGTATCCTATGACTTGACCAGTGTTTTTCCTTAATTTAAATCATTATACTCCTTACACCTGTGGAAGATCATCTTAAATCCGAACTATATATATATATATATATACAAAAGTGATCCTGGATAAACGAAAGGTCTCATGACGTGTCCCAGTGATGAACAAGTAACTCAAAATTATCTGATTAATAAATTTGTAAATGGACTGACTAAGAGGAGAAACATCCTCTGGCGGAATGTGATTTTCAAAATCCCTAGATGGGTATAAACGTTGCAGTATGCGAGTGCAGACATAAACTGCTAATAGAGTCACAAACTAAATATAGTTGATGAATGTTTTTTATAAACCAATAGTTATATATATATATATAGATATATATATAAACACAAACTAAGTTAAATGGAGCGAAATGTTTTGGACGCTACGAGTAGTGCGTGATTTGTGATTTGAACGCTCAGAATTATTAATATTTTATTGCTCAATGTGAAGTAGAGACTCATAAGTTCTAATACACCCAAAAGTTTTTTTTCATTTCCTTTTCTTTGTCCATTTTTTTTAAAGTAAAATAAGTGTCTTCTTTGCGTATGTCGCAAATCATAATTTCGCTTTAGCATGCCTAAGATATAATATATGTAATTATTTTTTTTCTTTCCATTTGTCAATATGATCAAATATATAAAGACTTACTAAAGTATAATTCTATGTATTCTATTGATATATAACCAAGAACTTGTGCTTCTAATATTTTTTTATAATTATTATTTTTTTCTTTTCACTATGAATGTAATATACTATTTGTACCTTTGTAGTTAGCTGGTTTCCTTTAAACATATATACACTGTCCTGAGTGACTGAGCGAGTGAATGCATGATAGATCTAATTTAAGTAATTTTAGTAATATCATTTGTCATATTAATGTTTATAATATATGTGTCATGTTTTAATATATGTGTTAAGGTAAATAACCTAGGTCATGAAGGACCGCTACTAACGGTTTAAATCGGCTCTAGGAGTGAGACGAAAATAGCAGGATGAGCCTAAATACGACATCTTTCTTCCAGGAAGTTGAAAGTCTTATTGATACGATACATAAATTTATATTGAGTTTATAACTTTGATTTTTTTTCTTTTCTTGGCTAATTCATATGTGTGGTCGATCCTAGAGATACTGGATGGTTATCAATCATCGTTTGGAATAACATTACAAAGAATAATTTTGATTTTCTCCTTTCCTGGTCTAGGTCCGGGCAACCCCACGAACGTGGTGCCTGGAGCTAGGTCGGGGTGGTATGAAGGAACATGTGTCTATTCCGAAGCATTCTAAAATTGATTAGTCGTTAATAACGCTTAAAATGATTCATCTTTCAACGACTTTCCCGACTTCTTACTATATTTCCGGAATTATCCAGTAATCTGTTTCTTATTAAAATACCCTATTTGTTTTCTTTCTTTTTCCTCCCTTTCCTACCTCCTTCTTTTACCCTTCTACTTTCTTCTCTTTCTTTTTCTATTTCTGAATGAAAGAAAACGGAGTCATGACTGAGAGTAGTCGCTATTGGCACGGTCAATAAGTTATTTCGATGAGTTTTCTTCGGAAATCCGATATGGGATAATTAACCATGAGATGAGTATGCATTGAGGGACGAACAATAACAAGAAAGTTTATTGAAAGTTACTTTATTGGAAAATAATCATGATTTCAATTAGTAGGTGATGTTTCGTAATTGCCTTTGTTAAAAAATTAATTTAGCGACTCCTCTACACTACATTCAGTTCTTTCTTCGTTTACTACTACTTATAGTTTTTTTCGTTTTCTTTCATATATATATATATATATATATATATATATATATATATATATATATATATATATTAGGGTGATCCTTAATGTTCGATTTCCGAATTTCTTTGCTCCCAACCCCTAAATTGGTTCCATGTCGGACCAAATTAATCTGTGAAAAAAATGGGCTCAATCGAAGAATATTTAACCGACCCCCAAGCGACCTAAACATCTGAATGCATTTACAATGTATAGTATATGGCAAAAGTTTGTAATAAACTCTTGTAACTTAAAAATGGCTGAGGGAAAGGAATCATATCTTGGATAGAGGTTGTAGAAGTAGATCCATACCTGATACTGAGTAGTGACCGAGATGAGGCATATCTTTACGTCCACCATCTTGGATTCGGGCGCAAAATTTTAAATAGAAATGACCTCGTATGATATATCATTTTGACGTAGCTTTTGACGACAAACAGAGGTCTGCCTTTATTTTCCGCTTATCTCTGCACATGTAATAATAATCAATTATGGAAAATAAATGCTCCCAAGTAATAAAACTTAATATTCTGAGAGTTTTATCTCTGTACGGGCTGCAGATTTATAAGATTGTTGAATAGTTTCCCTTATTTGAATCAAACCATAAAGCAAAGAAAGAAATGCACATTCGTTTCTCTGAAGTGCAAGAAAAAGTAAATATGTTTCTTTCCTAATCAATAATTTAAACAATATGTTCCAATTTTTCACTGAAAAAAAAAATATTCAGAATGGTTATTTATCTCTTAGATAGGGGACTAGTAAAATGCATATCTGGCAACACTGAAACGATAACAGCAATGCTCAGCTCAGTCAGTTTATTTGAAGACTTCGAGAAAGTACGATTGTTTTCCTATGCGATTGTTTGTTTTAGTTTCTTCGCACACAGTAGGCCTACTTTTGAATTTGTACTTTTTACGAAGTGTAAATAATTTATGCAATGAAATGGCATTATCCCCGAAGTTAGCTTTGCGCTGTTTACGCAAAGACTACGAATGCGCCATCATTTCCATGTAAAATTTTGGGTCCGAATACAAAATTGCGGACTTCAAAATGGCTGCCATCATGCTATTTCCCAGGGTCAGATGTGGATTACTTCCGATCCCTGTATCCAAGATTTGGTCCCTTTCCCTTCAGCCGCTTTAAACTAAGAAGGGTTTATTCCAAACTTTTCCTATATATTAACATATTGGATATGCATTCAAACTTTAGGTTGCTTGGGGGTCGATTAAATATTCTTCGATTGAGCCAATTTTTTTCATGGATAAATTGGGTCCGACATGGAACCAATTTAGGGGTTGGGAGCAAAGAAATTCGTAAAAAAATATTTGGCCATGTAAATAAGGACCATTTATATATATTGACAACCTCCCTGGCTCGTGTCTAAACTTGGGGATGTTTGTGCGAACCTAGAGAAGTTACCTTCCACTCACTATCTGAAATGAGTGGGGACGTTATACACTACTATGCGAGAGGTAATGGTTTGGTTCATGATATTACGGGGATTTCAATATCTGAATAACAACTCAGGATTTTGATAATTAAATAACTGTTGTATTTTCATTACTTGGTGTAAGTAAGTGTAAAGTGTCGTGTGCTAATTCGGGTAATTAGAAGTTTGCCAGATCTAACATTGCATACCAAACATTGAGCTGTCGACTAATGTTTAGAAAGCAGCACATACCTCTCGGTGTTCTCTCGGCTACTCCTGCAGGTGCTGGTCCAATGATTCCTTTCTATCGTCAGGCCGCAGGCTGGGCGGTGTCTCGCTGATGGTCTCTCCACTAGATGGAACGGAGGTTCGAACTACGAACAAGCTGCGGTCTATGCTGAATGCACCGAAGTTCTGCCAACGGCTAGCATATTAATTATTCTCATAAACGTATAACGGACTTTCAGAGTTCGTCTAGTTGAATCGCGTAACTTAAGGAAAGCTGTTCTAGACATTCTATTAGATAGAATCCTTTAACTTCAAACTTCGACTCTCCGTCTCCAACTATTACGACTGACTCGATCTGACCCTCTGGTCTCTCACCTTCGATCTTCCTCCCTTGACCTCTGGTCCTCTCGGTTTTGTGAAACTTCCTCTGATCTGGAATCTGCCGTTTCTGCATGACGTCAGAGGCGTGTGCTCTTTCTTGTCTAGGAAACGCAGTCGTTTCCTCATTGTAGTCGACGACTGGCAATCTTTGGAATGCTTCGACTCACGATTCCTGGCAATTCTAACATACCCGAGAAAGTGTCTGGTGTTCACAAACATCTTACAAATTTACTTACAATGAATTTTGTTAATTCTTTCCGGTCAGACATTAATTGGATTTTATCTTTAATTTCCTGTCATGAAAACAATTTGCTAAAGAAAGCGTGCTACTTACCATTGTTACATAAGTTTTAAAAGCAATGACTACAACGTTTATGTAATTTGTTTTTCCATTGATTATTGTTTCCCTGTTACTTTGCTGTTTTTATAAATCTTAAAACTCAAAATTTAAATCTTTAATAAAATATGATTAACTAAAATATACTTGAAATAAATAAGATATACGGGCACTGCCACAATATATATGTAATTGCTCTAAGTTGAACAATTGTTTTACAAACACCGAACCATTATTTCCCTATTAGCATGTGTGTTTTCTCTGTCACAGATCTCATATCTTGTAGAAAGGGTCAGAATGCGAATACATTAATATCAGCGGTGGCTTAGTGATAGAGCGTTTAACTCTGGTACTTGGAATCCCGGGTTCAATCCCAGCCCCTGCCAAGTGAACTTTGTGGTGGACAAACACCGTGTGTGTGAGTTTCCTCGGGGTTCTCCCGTTTCCTCCCACTTTCTTCATTCCACCATTTCATTCATTACTCATCATCACCGTCTCCTTTAGCCTAACCGGCATAACCGTGGGACGTAAAACTCAAAAATTTCATTTCATTTTTACATTAATATTAGGGCAACATTAATTACCCGTATAATGTACCCATACTTAACAGATGTGAGGGGAAAGCAGTGGTAACAAGTATTGCCGCTGGAGGAAAGTTGCTAAACCTAGGTGTGTAATTTAACTTGTAAAATACCTACCTTTTTAGAGATTAACGACATTTTTGATTATTATTAAACGATGATTCGGTATTTTATTTGCAAATTTAGCTACTTTTGTGCTGCGACTGTAACTTTACCTGTAATCTAGTACTATTCTTCAAATTCGCTTTGATCTCTCTTCTTAATTTCCATTTATTTTAGTCAGCGCAATTGATGATGAGGTAGGAAGTACATAAAGGTGACAACCCCTCCAGAATCTTTATTTCTTTGTGTTACACTTTACTCTCTAACGGACGACAATTCCAATCTTCAATGTTCTTTAACTTATTCAGTTCCTTTTGCTAGTGTTTTCTTTGGTCAAATATTACTTTTATTTAAGTTATACTTGTTCTAAAGCTAAAATGAGCCATGTTAGTTAAAACTGTACAATATACGTAATTCAGACCCTAGCTAGGGAGGGGCGAGAGGGGGTACTGTCATCTAAATTATTTTTTGCCCCCCCCCAAAAAAAAACCCTAAAGATAATTTTCAAACTGACTCAAAACCAGTGAAATTCTTGCAATTATATTTACCAAATTAAATTCAACTTTGCGAATTCTACTCATTTTTGTGTAAAATTATATGTTTCTTGCAAGATGCACCAAACATCTTCCGTTGCCTTTGCCCATTTCAAGAATTTCAAACCGTACCCTATTACTGCAACCACGACAAGGATCCAAGGATACCAGGTGCACTTCCAAACAACAGTTATCATAGTCCACAATATATTAATAAATTGTAATGTATCGCGTATTTTGGAAGGTAGAAAATTGAGTGCAACGTTGAATAAAATATATAGATATTTCTATTTTGTATTGATGTAAATCTAAAATTACTGTAGTATAATTTTGTTCTAATGTTTCAAAAATAAATACTTCAATTTAAATTATTAATATGAAACAAAATACCTCGCAAAGAGCTTGTACGTAAGCACACAAAAAAGAACAAACATTTACGGTTTCGATTCTTCAAAAATAAATACAGATTCTCTAAATAATAAATAAATGTACAATTTTATGGAGTTCTTTGATGTATTTGCCATTGCTACCTCAGTCTTCGTTTCTGCCCCCGCCCTCCTAATAAATCAGGCTGGCTTTGGGCTTGACGTAATTACTTTATAAAATTAATTGTGTCGAAAAGATAATGTATCCAAGTTAACGTTTTGGCAGTCCTCATTTTAAAAATGAGCGAGTTAAGTATAGAATATACGAAGATTATTTTTTATTTTATTTATTTGTATTGAAGGCCTGTGGCCCATAATACAATTCTACACGTTTGTGACACACTCCTAATGTGAATATACACAACAACAAATACAAATGAATAGGTACGGTACACTAAAAGATTAACTAACAAATGTTTGTTTTCTTATGATGGAGTAGAGAGAGCATTGTTGTTCGCAACCTCTTTCAAAGCTTCTTCCCGTAAACGGTAGAATGACTGCAAAAATTTCGCCAGGGTTGATAGCTTCTGTTTATCGCTTGCATTTAGAATTTTGTTTAATTCTAAGTTTTTGCCACGGATCCTATCCGCTATCCTTCCCTTATTGCGTTCTTCCTCTAGCAACTTACATTCGAATAAAATATGTATTTCATTTTCGATTTCTCCACATAAACTGCATAAATATTTTTGGCTTTCATCTTTCGGACTTTTCCACTTGTATATCCACATCCGAAATATTGCAATGGCATGTCTTTGTTCCCTCCCTAGCTCGAGATATTTTTTTTGCCGCCTTATTTGTTTTCATCTTTCCATATGTTGTCAAAGATCGCTTAGTCTCTCAATTAGTTTTCAAATTTTCACTTGCATGTAAAATTACTTTTTCTCTAATTGCTTTACACATTTCTTTTGATTTCTTATTTCTTTTTTCTAGCAAGTCGAACATATTTATCTCTTACAATAGTTTTACTACTCCCATTATTCAAGAGTTATTACTTCTCTGTTTCATTTAGTAATCAAAGCATTTTTTTTTCTGAATTTCCCTCCCGTTTTCTGATTCGCACAAGTTTAACCAATACTTTAGTACCCTTATTTTTATGATTGAGCTCACGGGATATTTCCCTGTATCGAGTAGGACCGCGCTGTTAGGTGCCGATTGTGGTACCCCTAATATTTGTTTAATGAACTTGGTTCCTGCTCTATTAATTATGTTATCAGCACAGTTTGTACCCCAGACTTCACACCGGTACAGAAGTATAGGCTGCAGTAGTGTATTAAGTGCACGCGTTTCCAATTTGAAGGATACGTTGTTGTGTCTGTTCAAGGTTTTGCGTGTTACGAATATGCTTTTTTTCAGTGATGGCCCACTCTTCTCTGGTGGTCGATCCAAGTTCCATTATACGATATGTTCACTCCCAGATGTTTAAAGCTTTTAACTATTTCTAACCCCTCCCCCTGATATGACCACCTCTCTCCTTTTGATAGTTTGTACCCCTTTTTAAATATTAGACCCTATTACTTTCGTTTTGTTTACGTTCACTTTGAGATTCCATTCTTTGCAGTACACTAATGCATTTAATGCTCTCTGTAATCCTACTACGGTTTGTGACATAATTGTCGAAGCGTTTGAGTTTTATATCCAGCATACTGGTGTTTCTAACTTGAATTGTTTTCAAATACAGCTCACATAAGTGTTGTCATTGTTTTTCTGTACTTCACTCACTCTTTTTTAAAATGAGAGTTGCTATTGTTTTCCCCTATGAGTTTCAATTATTAATTGATTATGCGGAAGTCAATATAAAAGATACAGACTCCACCACAAAAATATATATCTGCACTCTTTGTCGTCCTTTATCAGGATACTGGCATAGACAATTGTTTTGAAAATTAAGTATGTTGTAATATGGCTTTTCGCCCAACAGATATTAGCACTGTCAAATGTTTTCAGTTAAAATTAAGTTTCTCATAAGTAGAAAATTTGCTTGTATTATAATTAAACAGAAACAAACTATTTGCTGAACAAAACCATATATTCACATTTAAAAACTACATACGTGTGACAGTTTCGCCAACTAACACTTTGGCTTTATCAGGCACTATGTAGTTTTTAAATGTCAATATATTGCTTTGCTCAGCAAATAGTTTGTGTTTGTTTGGCCCCGTTATGTTGTAGTACGGTTTTCGCTCAAAAGATGTCGGTATTGTAAGCACGATTAGGGAACAGGCAGGTGCACAAGTGACGTTCGATTGTTACGCGTTTGATTGTTAGGCGGGTTGATGGTTCAGTTCCAAACTCCCCTCTCCACTGACGTTATGACGCGGTAATGGCTTTCTTGACTTGCTTAACTTTGGAATCACTTTAAAATCAAATTTATTGATGCAGGTGATCTATTCACCGGAAGTGGCAAAGAATCAAGCATTTCCGGTGTTAGAAATCAAGTTTGTTGATGCAGGTGATCTATCCACCGGAAGTGGCAAAGAATCAAGCATTTCCGGTGTTAGAAATCAAGTTTGTTGATACAGGTGATCTATCCACCGGAAGTGGCAAAGAATCAAGCGTTTCCGGTGTTAGAAATCAAGTTTGTTGATACAGGTGATCTATCCACCGGAAGTGGTAAAGAATCAAGCATTTCCGGTGTTAGAAATCAAGTTTGTTGATACAGGTGATCTATCCACCGGAAGTGGTAAAGAATCAAGCATTTCCGATGTTAGAAATCAAGTTTGTTGATGCAGGTGATCTATCCATTGGAAATGGTAAAAAATCAACCATTTCTGTTTTTAAAAATCAAGTTTGTTGATGCAGGTAATGTACAGACCGGAAGTGGTAAAGAATCAAGCATTTTCGGTGTTAAAAATCAAGTTTGTTGATTCAGGTGATCTATCCACCTGAAGTGGTAAGGAATCAAGCATTTCCGTTGTTAGAAATCAAGTTTGTTGATGCAGGTGATCTATCCACCGGAAGTTGTAAACAAGCAAGCATTTCCGGTGTTAAAGTTAATCATTATAGAGCAAATAGGTCACAAAGCGAGGTCATAGGTTCCCTGCAATCGATTAAGCATCCAAAGAATACCTTTTAATTTCTTCCGTGCCTCTCTACTAAAACCGGAAATGATAGAAATTCACTACATCTTCCGGTTTGAATATTGATCTACATACTGCAAAAATGATATGAAATTGCGACAAACGTTTGTCTTTTCTTTTTTGGAATCGACTTAGCATTCAAAGAATAGTTATTGTACCCATCTGATCACAGGGCCAAACTTCTATATTCAAGCCGGAAGTGTAG
The DNA here is from genome assembly GCF_964235325.1 of Thermobia domestica. Lineage (NCBI taxonomy): Eukaryota > Metazoa > Arthropoda > Insecta > Zygentoma > Lepismatidae > Thermobia > Thermobia domestica. Next base: position 242,290,622 of record NC_137461.1, read on the forward strand.
AAATCAACCCCTTCCGTTTTAATGTTGATTGCTGTAGAGTAAAAACGGTAATAGATAACAGAAAGAGGTTTTCTGCAATCAATGAAGCGTCCCATGAATGTAATCTATCTTTACTCTAATATCTCTACTGAAACCAGCAATAATAGAAAGTAGCCACCATTTTTAGTTTCAACATTAATTGAGAAAATATCATGCCATTCAAACCAAACTTCTTCGCGTGGTGTGCACGTGACACTGACTCTCGTTTTCCTGTCATTTTAAGCTAAAGGAAAAATAACACATCGCCATGTCAGTGATCTCCTAGCTTCGTTACCCCTTCCCTTCTTGTTTGCTGGGGTTAGTGTTCTCGTACAGAACACACATCAAATATACTATTGTTCATTAACAACGGATGACGTGCTTTTGCTATCAAGTCAAATTTGGCGCCCAGTAGGGATAATATGACTTGCGTAAAATCTTGAGAGGTGGTTGGAATCTACTTTCAAGCAATAGCCCTAGTAGCAAAATCGGTTGGCCTAACGTTGGCAAAATGATGACGATTTGACATACCAACGATGGCCCAACGTCAGGTTTGGCAACTTTGGCAACTATTTCCTACCCATTTCCCAACCAAAAGAGCGGTTCCCCGACATTTAGCCAACGCTAAAGTAATGCATTTCTTGGTTGGGAAAACAATCAATTCTAGCATCGTTGCATGAAGGTCGGGAGAATACTTGGTTCACCAACCATACATTTAACCAACGTTGGGCCAACGTAAGTATTTCCGCTATATTCTTGCACCAATCATCACCCACGGTTTTGACCAAATCCCATTCAATCCCCAACGGTGAGCGAACAACTTTGGTACTAGGGAGGTTCTATCGAATTTAGATCCAGTGTTGGAAAGAGCTTTAATCAACTAGTCACCATCATTAAGTCTTGATGTCTATCTCAATTAGAATCAACCCATTAACCCTGCTCGACTGAAATTTAATTCAATTAACAATAATGAGCGGAAATTCAGAATGTCGTTAAGGTTAAGTGTAAAGGAGTGTCTTTCGTCAACAGATGGTGTTACATTTCCCTTATTTCACAATGCTTTTTTTTTTCTAGTGGAGTAACAAATGTTCACAATAAATTCCCTCTAATTTAAGAGATGGAAGAAGCAACTTCGTCCAAATTATACCAATAATCATATGATAATGTGTGTATTCCTTTGATATTTTGTTTCGTCCATTGGTGAAAGAGTATTATTATTTATGAACATATTATTGGGGTGCAAATAAAAGTATTCTTAATAATTAATAAGAAAGAATAATAATAATTAAAAAAGGTACACGCATTCAGAGACGGATCTAGGAGGTAAAAACTGGGAAGCCTGCCAGAACCCAGTCTATGATAGGTATATCACGAGTTTACCATATCTTAGAAAAATACATAAATGATAGCTTAAATTATTTTTCTTACTCAGAAAATTGGGGGGCTAGCCTCACCAGCCCCGGGCTAGATCCGCCATTGCATGAATTATTTTTAAAAGATTGATCTAATTAATCTTTGAGTGAAGTTTAAAAATTTATCTTTTGAATTCAACTGCACTGAGCAAAATCCGTCATCTGCACAGCGGTATATTATATATACAAATATATGGAATCCTTATTTTTACTAAGGAAATCGGTACGGAGGATACTTTACCCATATGCTACATATGTACTGCCCTTAGATGTTGCATCATGCCGTTGCAGGATGTCTGCAGGACATCTAACACTCTTCAGTATATTACATACGTATACGTATGTTACATATGTCAGCCATATGTTACATATGTCTATTTGTATGCGAGATCCTGATCACCTTATATACTGTTCTTTCGTTCGTACGGAAAGTACGTTTATTGGAAACATTTTATATGGGAAGTACATGTAAAACATACTTTTTAGCTATACGTTTGCTGTACGTTAAGTCCAAAAACTACAGGATTTACACATGTAACCTATGTTTTTAGTACGTCATATACATTTTTTTTCTTTTTTCTTAGTGTGGCTTTAAAATCCATACATTTATAAATTCTGCTACAATTTCTGCATTAAAACATTACCTTCATCAGAAATATTGCCTAACAATCCTTTTGGGATAGAAACACAAAACAATTTTATAAGGAATATAGAAATTATTGAAAACGAAGAAAAGAGAGGACAATATATAGAAAGGTTTCTTTCCTTACAGAAGTTAAAAGCAGATAGAGTATGTGAGTGATCAGTGGCGTATTTACGGGGGTGGCTTCCGGGCTCAAGCCCCCCCCCCCGAAATCTTACTTACTATAGTAAAGTATATGAAATATCTTGCAGAATTTTCACATTTTCAGGCAAAGCCCTCCCCGAAAGTTAGCAAAGCCACCCCCGAAAGAAAATCGTAAATACGCCACTGTGAGTGATAAACGCATTTTGCTTTGCCAAAACTGTGAGATACGTTATAAAAGTCATAGTGTTTTAAAACCTAGTGTCTTATTCAGAGCTTACTATTTTATTCATAAAAACACAAGGTTAAAATGAGTTTTTAAGGAATAATTTTAATTCGTTATATTCAAACAATTAATATTTTAACAGTCAATTGATTTTATTATATCTAAATAACTAATATCATTTTCCAACAGTTAATGTCTGAAAAGTTGTTTGAATTAAATTCATATCCAGAAAAATATCAAAACAGATATTTGAATTTGTCATAGTAAAAATAACTAATATCCGAACGGTAATTTAAATTTATTGGATCTAAATAACTAACACCTAAACTCTTAATTGAGTTTATAACATCGGAATAACTAACACTTGAAGAGTTATTTGAATTCATTCTATCCAAATAACTAATATTTTAAGAGTTATTTAAGATAGTTTATTCAAATAACTAATATTTAAACAGTTATCGTAATTTATTCTACAATAGTTATTTCAATAACTTTTAAAATAATAGCTTACACTTATTTATTAGATTCTCTTACGGAAATAAGCTCCTAGTTAAAGATTATCATCTGGAAATCCTTCATAAAATTTTGAAATTATCACCAAATACTTACAAAGAAGAGCTTTACTTAATACCAAATGTGTACACATTTCCAACTATATGTATCATTAGTGAGAATTATTTACAGTTCTTCTTTTATTCTGTTATTAAATGTATCATATTTTGTTTTGTAGGTGAAACAGCAAACAATTTTTTCAACAACAACTGGCAAACTCTTTATGACGAAGTGAATGATGCTTTTGAGGAAGCATTTGGACAAATATTTCAAAACTTCATGAATAGGATTTTCTTAAAAATACCAATGGATGATTATTTTCCACTGTAACGCTGTAAATTATTGAAAAAATATATACAAAAATTAAATAAATTTTCTTTGTTTCTTACAAAAACTATTTGTTGTATATTTCACTATTTACTAGCTTAAATGCCCATTCGACGCACGGGAAGAATATGTTTTTGAAAGAACTTTAACCCACTTTTCTCCTTAGGGCAGGCATTTCAATAAGAGCGGTATGGTAAAATAAAATCGTAATGCCACTCACATTAAACCTGCACCGATGCTGAACTTGGAATTAAACTTCATCTGGAGTATCACTATTCATCTTGTTGACCTCAAAAACTATGGATTAAACACAAATATCAGTCACTTATGATTAGCTTCACACGTCAACCTCTTTGTACCCCCTCGAGGTGATCGGAGTGTTATACCCCTCTTATTTGTAAGACATGTGTAACAAATTTGGAAAATTGGCCTAGGCGTTCCGGATCTATGCTGGAACATCCACTAAAACATACATACACTACATATACTGATGATATAAAACACACACAAAAGTGACATTGGAAATGTTTTAGGTAAATAAATATTGGATTTCTCAACACTGACATTTGGATTGTTTGTGATTCACGTATATATCAGATTGTCTGAATGTTTCCTGCACCTTAGCTACAAACTGCCACTTAAGAAATGCCAAGTCTGTGGTGAAGAAAATAAAATACATTGTGAGTAAAGGGAAAAAATGTATTCCGGACCAATTCAAGATGGAACTGGGCTCACTAGTCTACAATCCTAAGCCAAAATTTGAAAGCATCAATGATAACAAAATCTCCAGTCATTTCTATGCAAATCAGGAAATGTCAGCAAATATTTCTGGCATTGTTGTCGATAAAACCAGAAGATATAAAATGGTGCTACTAGCTACCATGAACAAGAAGTAGATACAGAAAAGTTTAATACTTACGCTCTCGATAGACCTAATATTTTTGTAGAGAAGAACCCTCGGTAGCCTGTGGCCTCAACTATATACAAAGTACTTCTCTATGGTTCGATTATAGATTCCAATATTACAACTGATCGAAGAAGTTTGCTTATTTCATTAGACTCGATGATTTCAAACTCGGAGAAAAGCCCGCCGAAACAAGCATCAACATTTGAAAGGTAATTATTCGAGATGTTATTGTATCTAGAAGTTGATTCAGCTTAAGACGGCAGAGAGACTCCGAGTCTGAAGCTTTAGCTTGAAGGCAGTCAAAGTTTTGTACAATTATAGAAGTATAACATTTAAAATTTGGAAAAATTATGTTGAAATCATTAAAAATGTGAATAAATGTATTTACTAATGCATATGTGTGTTATTATTACCATGTAAGAAGGAACTAATCTCAAGGGTAGCTTTTGCCAGAAATTCGAGTGTTTGGCTACAATGTGTCCAAGTTCCATTCCTTAAAATATCTCATATGATTGTAGATACAAGGGTGTATCCAAAAGTTTCATTACAGTACTCATTACATGTAAACCACTTGCAGTTCACGAGTTTCCCGCTAGGATGTCCTGCGATGAGTCTTGTGAGCCAATGTGCCGAGTAGCGTGGTTTGAAGTGGAAGGTGCATTTCGCCAGCTTCCCCCCCCCCACCTTGGAATTTCGAAACGAAACCTATGCCAATCGTTTGTGCTACGTTTGTGCCGGAATGTACCGCAAAAATTTTCATTTGTACCACTTCCGGTACGAAGTTATAAAGGTTTTAAAGTGGGGGGGCTGGAGAAACGGCAGCCTCCAAACTTGGAATTTCGAAACGAAAGCTATGCCAATCGTTTGTGCTACGTTTGTGCCGGAATGTACCGCAAAAATTTTCGTTTGTACCACTTCCGGTACGAAGTTATAAGGGTTTAAATGTGGAGGGGCTGGAGAAACGGAAGCCTCAAACCCTGGAATTTCGAAACAAAATCTATGCCAGTCGTGTGTGCTACGTTTGTGCCGGAAAGTACCGCAAAAAGTTGCGTTTGTTCCACTTCCGGTACGAAGTTATATGAGTTTTCAAGAGGGGCTGTGGTAACGGCAGCCCCGCACCCAGTAATTTCGAAATGAAACCTATGCCCACTCTTTGCACTACTTTTGAACAGGAACGTTTCGCTAAACTCTTTTCTGTACCACTTACGGTACAAAGATACGAGAGTTTCAAACTACGGGGCTGCCGTTTTCATAACCCCTCGGAATTTCGAAACGAGACCTATGCAAATCGTTTAACAGCATTTGTGTCGGAATGTATCGCAAACATTTTTGTTTGTATCACTTCCAGTACAAAAGTATGACAGTTTTAACTAGGGGGCGGCCGTTTCCAGAACCCCCCATCTTGGAATTTCGAGATAAGACTTGTCAATCGTTTGTGGTACGTTTTTACCGGAATGCACCGCAAAAAAAATTATGTGCCTGAAGTTGGCCCCCCACCTCTCCCAAATTACACCAAACGTTGCACATCGTTAATGCATCGTTAGTGCACGTTAGTACATTTAGAACAAACGTTAGTGCTATAAGCGTTTACGAGATAATGAAGATTTTGGTGGGGACCAACTTCATATGAAGTTAGCCCCTCACCCATCTTTATGCAGACAGATTTTCACTAAACTTAGCGCATCCTTAGTGCATCGTTAGTGCACTTAAAAGCACTAAGCACTAACGTTAGTGCTACTTTATTTTGGGATTTATTCAAGATTTTCGGTGGGGGGGCCAACTTCAGAAATATCAAATTCTATACAAATAGAGGTAGAAACATGGGGTTGACGGTAATCGTTAGTGCATCGTTAGTGCACTTAAAAGCACTAAGCACTAACGTTAGTGCTACTTTATTTTGGGATTTATTCAAGATTTTCGGTGGGGGGGCCAACTTCAGAAATATCAAATTCTATACAAATAGAGGTAGAAACATGGGGTTGACGGTAATCGTTAGTGCGTTGTTAGTGCACTTAAACGCAATAAGCACTAACGTTAGTGCTACCATATTTTGGGATTTATTCAAGATCTTTGGTGGGGGCCCAACTTCAAAAATATCAAATCTTATACAAATAGAGGTAGAAACATGGAGTTGACGGCAATCGTTAGAGCGTGATTAGTGCACTTAAATGCACTAAGCACTAACGTTAGTGTTACCACATTTTGAAATTTATTCAAAATTTTTGGTGGGGGCCAACTTCAGAAATATAAAATTCCATACAAAGTGTCAGTATTTTCAGGAATCAGTAACGAATGCACTAATTACTTTGTTAGTGCTTGAAGAGGGCGCAAATTCACGCTGACCACCAAAGATATTTTACTTGTAGCACCTACACTAATTAAGCACTAACGTTAGGGGTTGTGCACGAAGAAGCACTAACGATGCACTAAGGATTGTACTGGAAATGATCATTAGTGCTTTTTAATTTGGCAGAAATTTGACACAGTGAAAAACTCCCCTTAAATTTCTTATGTGAGTTTCCTGAGATGTAACTGGCCATAACTACACTAATAGTGAAGCACTAACGACAACGGCTCTAATTTGTTCGTTATTGCTTGAAGTGGGGCGCCAAGTTCATGAAAGCTTCCAAAGGTTCTTTTACTTGTAGGACCTACATTAATGAAGAACTAACGTTAGGTGTTAATGCACTAAGAAACACTAACGATTTCACTAGAAGAGGTCATTAGTGCTTTTGATTTTGGCGGAAATTTGACGCAATGAAAAATTCCACATGAATCTCTTATGGGATTTTTGTGGCATATAATTGGCCATATCTACATCAATAGTTAAGCATTAACGGAACTATGAGTGTTTTGCAGAAGCGCTAACGATACATTAACGAATGGACTTATTTTTCGTTACTGCTTGAAGTGGGAACCAAGTTCACGCTGGCCCGCAAAGGTTTCTTACTTGTAGCACCTACACTAATGAAGTACGAAACTTAGATGTTGGTGCACTAGGAAGCACTAATATTACAAGGAAAGAAAACTTTCGAATTTATCGTGAACTTAGCCCCCACTACAAGCACTAACGAAAAAATTAGTTTTATACGTTAGTGCATTGTTAGTACTTCTAGAAGGTACAAGTAGTTTCGTTAGTGTTTCACCATTAGTGTATAAATGGCCAATTATAAGTCTCAAAACTCCCATAAGAAACACATGAGGAATTATTCATTGTATCAAATTCCCATCTCATTCAAAAGCACTAATTACCTCTGTTAGTGCAATTGTTAGTGCATCGTAATTGCTTCTTAGAGCACAAACACCTAACGCTAGTGCTTCATTAGTGTAGGTGTTACAAGTAAAAAAACCTATGGGGAAGTCAGCGTGAATTTCGCACCGACACTTTAAGCACTAACGGAAAAAATAGTCCAATTCGTTAGTGCTTCTATAAAGCACTAACAATTTCGTTAGTGCTTCACTATTAGTGTAGTTATGGCCAATTATATATCACGAGACTCACAAGAAATTTAGGCAAATTTTTCATTGAATCAAATTTCCGCCAAATTCAAAATCAATAATGATCTCTTCTAGAGCGATCGTTAGTGCATTGTTAGTGCTTCTTAGCGCATCTACACCTAAGCTTAGTGCTTCATTAGTAAATGTGCTACAATTAAAATACCTTTTGAGGCCAGAGTGAACTTAGCGCCCCCACTTCAAGCACTAAATAAAACTTAGTGCCATTCGTTAGTGCATTGGCAGTGCTTCTGGAAAACACTAACAATTTAGTTAGAACTTCAATATTAGTTTAGTTATGGCCAATTACATGTAACGAAACACATAATAAATTTATGGGAAATTTATAATTGCGTCAAATTTCCGTCAAATTCAAGAGTACTAATGATCTATTCTAGTGCAATCGTTAGTGCATCGTTAGTGCTTCTAGAAAACACTAACAGTTTCGTTTGTCCTTCAATATTAGTGTAGTTATGGACAATTACATGTCACTAAACTCCTATAAGACATTTATTGGGAATTTTTAATTGCATCAAATTTCCGCCATATTCAAAAGCACTAATGATATTTTCTAGTGCAATTGTTAGTGGTTCTTAGTGCACCAACCCCTAACGTTAGTACTTTATTAGTGTAGGTGCTACAGGTACAATATCTTTGGAGGGCACGGTGAACTTGCGTCAACTTCAAGCACTAACAAAAAATTAATGCCATCCATTAGTGTATCGTTAGTGCTTCTAGAAAGCACTAAATGCTTGTATGAAATTTGATATTTCTGAAGTTGGTCCCACCAGAAATCTTGAATAAATCCCAAAATATGGTAATGCTAACCTTAATGCTTAGTGCATTTAAGTGCACTAACGATGCAATAACGATTGTCTTTAACTGCATGTTCCTATCTCTATTTGTATAGAATTTGAAATTACTGAAGTTGCCCATCCCACCGAAAATCTTGAATGAATTCGAAAATATGGTAGCACCAACGATAGTGCATAGTACGTTTAAGTGCACTAACGATGCACTAACGTTTGCCATTAACCCCATGTTTCTATCTCTATTTGTATAGAATTTGATATTTCTGAAGTTGACCACCCCACCAAATTTTTTGAATAAATCTCAAAATATAGTAGCGCTAACGGTAGTGCTTAGTGCGTTTAAGTGCACTAATGATGCACTAATGATTGCTGTTAACACTATGTATCTACCTTTATTTGTATAGAATTTGATATTTCTGAAGTTGGCCCCCCCACCAAAAATCTTGAATAAATCCCAAAATATGATAGCACTAACGTTAGTGCTTAGTGCTTATAAGTGCACTAACGATTCCCGTTAACCCAATGTTTCTATCTCTATTTGTATTGAATTTGATGTTTCTGAAGTTTGCCCCCCACTTTAAAACTATTATAACTTCGTACCGGAAGTGGTACAAACGAAAATTTTTGCGGTACATTCCGGCTCAAACGTAGCACAAACGATTGCCATAGATTTTGTTTCGAAATTCCAAATTTGGAGGCTGCCGTTTCTCCAGCCCCCCCACTTTAAAACCCTTATATCTTCGTACCGGAAGTGGTACAAACGAAAATTTTTGCGGTACATTCCGGCACAAACGTAGCACAAACGATTGGCACAGGTTTCGTTTCGAAATTCCAAGATGGGGGGGCTGCCGTTTCCCCAGCCCCCTCACTTTAAAAGTATTATAACTTCGTACCGGAAGTGGTACAAACGAAAATTTTTGCGGTACATTCCGGCACAAACGTAGCACAAACGATTGGCATAGGTTTTTTTTCGAAACTTCAAGGTGGGGGGGCTGGCGAAATGCAACTTGAAGAGGAAGCGTTTGAATGTGTGTGTTGCATTAGGCGTCTGCGGTTTTTCTCTTCTCTGCGGTATGGCGGAAGTTGAAGAACAAAGGTTATGCATCAAATTCTGTATCAAATCCTTGTGAACGTCATTACAGGCGATGAGAACCAGTATGCTTACGACCCAGAAACTAAACTGCAGTCTTCTCAATGGAAGATTCCTGGGTCTCCAAGACCCAAAAAAGCATGCATGGAAAGAAACAAATTGAAGACGATGCCCATTCGTTTCTTTGACCAAGACGGAATCGTACACCGGAAATTTGTCCCACATGAAAGCACGGTCAATGCAGATTTCTACTGTGATGTTCTAAGAAGGTTGCGTGAAAATGTGCGTCGCAACAGTCACAGAAATGCCATAACGGTAACGTCATCCTCCGCCACGGCAATGCACCTACCCACCGGTCCGTTAAAGTGGCACACCTTTTGGCTAAGAACAACATGACTGTGGTTCTCCATCCCCCATACTCACCTGACTTGATAATTTATTACTTTTCCCCAAGCTGAAGCTTCGGATGAAGGAGCGAAGATTCGACACCAATCCAGAAACTCAAGAAGAATCGCAGAGGGTACTTGACATTATTCCAAAAAAGGACTTCCAGAAATGCTTCCAAGCATGGCAGAAACGTTGGGACCGCTGTATTAGTGCAAAAAGGGAGTACTTTGAAGGTGATGGAGGAATTTAACTTCAAAGGTAAGAAACTTACATTTTACAGATTCAGTCCTGGAACTTTTGGATACACCCTTGTACAATGGAAATTGAAGAACAATAAAGGATAAATATTAAACAAACAGCAACAACATTAAACAAAAAATAAGTATAATGCCAATGTAGAGCCTTTTATACTGATTATTTTACAATTATTAAGCATGAAATTGTGAATAAATTATATGATGAAACATGAGCACTGTAATTAGTCATGACGTCTGTGGCATTCTCAGTGGTGCCATTTAGGGAGTGAAGTTCCTCCAGAGTTTGAGAAATATATATTGTAAACAATTGTGACTGTGAATAAGAGATTTTGTGGATGCGCCTGCGGCGGGCTCTTTTTGCACCCATATGCAACGACCTAGCAAACACAAAAACAAATTAAGACAAAACCCAATAATAAAACTAGAAATAAGTTAATTAGAATACAAGAAAAGCAACCACACACGAACTAAAATTAAATTCCTTGAAAAACGTTAAGATCTCTTAAAAGTAGCAGCAGTCCAGGGAGAAAACGAGTGTAGTCACCAAGCAGCAAGTTCAGGTCGTCAGGAAGCTTGTAACGTTGTCGGTGCCGAACCAGAGCGGGGCAATCGACAAGACGATAATGAATTGAAAAAAAGGTCCACACAAAACACATTCTGAACTGCAACTACACATAAAAGATATGCATTCATCAAATGACTGTGCCCAATACGCAGTCCAGTTAAAACTATTTCTTCGCGACGAGGCTGTCGGAAACTAGAGGTCTAGACTCCTAACTGTGGTTTAATTGTATGCACTTTGTTAGCATGTGCGTGTTTGTGATATGCAATTTGTTGTTTGTGATCCTATTTCGACTGCCATTGTTGGAGAAGACGAGATATGAACACCGATTAAAGATCAGTTCAAGGGAGGGGCGTCACTAGTGAAACACCATGAAGAGCTGCATCTTTTGCTATAGAATCCGCTTGCTCATTACCAAAAATGAAATGAAATCTTTAAGTTTTACTTCCCACGTTTATGCCGGTTAGGCTAAAGGAGACGGTGATGATGAGAAATGAATGAAATGGTGGAATGAAGAAAGTGGGAGGAAACGGGAGAACCCCGAGAAAACCCACGAGCACGGTGTTTGTCCACCACAAAGTCCACACGGCGCGAGCTGGGATCGAACCAGGGACCTCAAGCACCGCAGGTGAACGCTCTACTACTGAGCCACCGCGCCCCCTGCTCATTACCAAGAATGTCTACATGGCTAGGAATCCAACAAAAGTGGACAATTGAGCTGCCAACAAGCAGAGAATGAGATTTTAACAAAATACGTTGAACTAGAGGATGCCTAGTGTAAACATTACTAAGGCTAGTAAGAGCACTCTTGGAATCAGACAAGATCAGAATACGGGTAATGTTATGGAACATAGCATAGTCTAAGGTTTCAAGAATAGTAAGCAGCTCAGCACTGAAGATAGATGCAAACGAAGGGAGTCGGTACCCATAGCAGGTATCACAGCCAACAGAGTCTTCTCGTTTCCAGATATCTGCATAAAATTGTAAGAATTCAGCATAGTGTTAAAAATAATTGTTATACTAATAAAGTAACGTGAAATCACTGTAAGGGTAGAGGACGTTGTCTACCTAAGAATAATCTTAAATGAATTGGGTTTCAATAAATAAATACTCCATGTTAATGGTAAAATTGGCATGCTGAAAGAAAATATACCTTATTACATAGAAAACTTCGGCAACTGACGACAACGCAGAAGAGATATTCGTCTTCAATTGACTTCTGGGACACCAAACATCGACAAGTTTTGTTGTAAGAAGCAGATATTCGTAAGAATAAGAATAAACGTATTCTTTTGTCGTAAGAATAAACGACTAAAATACATTCCTATTTTATTCATAACAGACATTATATATTTATTTTATTATTCAGAACATTGACAGCTTAGAAGGGGCATTTTGGAGGCTCACAATCATCTGCTCTTTAGAAAGGACTCCGTGTTTGAAAAAGTTTGAGGACTGGTTATGTAAATGTAATATTTCTTTTATATTCTCATCGTAAACATTCAGCAAAGAAGACGAAGCTCTAACTCTGAAGAATTATAGTTTTTGTTATTCCAGAACTAATCTGTGGCTGTAATTTTAGTTGAACTTCAGAATTGGTTATTTTGTTTAAAATTCATACGGTTTTATAAATTTTATTCTTTCTGGCCATCATCTTCTCAGGATTAACTTTGTCTTATTCCAGAGTTCTTCGATTACTTGTTTAGTAATAATTTCAAAATCGTTTATTTATTTATTTTTGTTGTTAAAATTACTTTCATATTAAGATTTCTCAACTGGTTTCTCACCGTTTCTTCACTTTGACCAAGTACCTCACAGTTCCATTACACATGTTTCGGTATTTGTTGTTGTCCACAATCACATAGGAGGCCCACAGTAACATTTAATCTTTTCAGATAGCTTCTAAAAATGCCGTTACTCGAAAGGCACTACATACTCTTTATTTGAGACTTATCCTGTTTCGTTTTTTATTCGCAATATTAGGAAATGCTCTTTTAATGTCCTACCTTTTTGTGTGGTTTTCCAATATTATTGTAACTTTACATTTCTATTGCATCTAGAGCTTCCTTTTGTTTTAGATAATTTTCTTATAATTTCAATAATTTTAGTATACCTCCTATTTTGTATTTTCTGGCATATACACTGAGTGGTCACTGAAATGCAACCACTTCTCCACAGAAGGAAGTATGGCCAGTACCCGAGCTGAATGCATGACCACCGCGACTGGCAGTTTTGGAGAGAAAGACACACTCGATGCTACATGTTGGCAGAGAGCACACGTTTATAATGAGAGGTGGGCAGAGTTTATCCGCATTCCAATAGGACATACTTGTGGATACCCGTGCAATCGGTCCATCAATAACCGAGACAGTAATACTTGTCGGAAGCACCCGTTCCTGTATAGTGGTGTACAAGGTTAGGGAGGAAAATGGATTAACGGTCTGGAAGAGACGTAACTGCAGGCGCGAACGAAAATTGAAAACCTGCAGGCTCGAACGAAAATTCAAAACCCTGAACCCTAAAAACTTGAATCAAGTAAGATAACTTTGAGACACGGCTTCCAATAAACTTACTCACTTTCTGAAAAAAAAATCAGTAAAGAACTTTCCAAGGATTCTATAAAAGTCTTTCCTTGTACTTTTCAAGGAAGTGGGAATTCTTGAAAGTCAGTCTTGATGACGAGTACAACCGAGAATAAACTACTGCTTGTGTTGATGGCGCAAGTGATTCAGAATGAGAATAATACATTTCTTCACAAGAAAAGCGAGTGTAAAACGTGTTGCAAAAGTTCTCCAATGTGGCTTTCTAATTTTACAAAGTTGTAATTTGTACAGTAATGCGTATCCAGGTTTGGTACTAACATGTAAGTTTCTATTAACTTCGCCCGTAACTCAGGTAACTGTAAAAGAAGTGTTTTCAAAACTGAAATACATTAAAAATAGGTTAAGGAGAACCATCTCTCAGCAATATTTGGAAACGTTTATGTTGATGTTTATTGAATAAGATTTGTTAAGGATTGTTTCGAATGAAAAGGTGATAGATACAGTAGTATCAGAAATTAGTACACTAAAACATTGCTAATTTTGTAATATATTATACGTACTCCTTGAATTTTATGTGATACTTTGAACAATTCAGAATAATTTGCTGTTGAAAGAATATAAAGGCCTAATTGTTAATACTATTGACTTCCTGTAGAAAGAAAACTGTGCAACTTCATCTGTGTATTGAATGCTAGTGACCCTTGTGGAAAAAAATGCCCGCGCCCCCATAATGATGCCTATCCGCTCCTGCTTACTAGGACATAGCACTTGATAGGCCATGTGACATTGTTGACGAAGAACAAGTGTCTACTTTCGTGCGATTTTTGGATATTGAAAGTAAAGCATTTAAAGAAAAAGTGCTAGCAATAACGTCGTTTAAACGCAAGATTCGCTTAGATTTATTCAAAGCTTTTGATGACTTCATGACAAAATCAAACATTAGTTATGATAAAATGGTGTCTCCTTCAACTGATGGGGTCTCAACGATGATTAGCAAAGAAAATGGGACTACCTGGGTAGTAAAGAGAATCAAGGATAATCTTATAAGTGCATAATTGACCAGGCAGTCCTTTGTGGAAAACTTGGTGCCACTCTGATAGAAGTAATGGACAGCTTAATCAAGTTGATTAATTTTATTCTACTCGTTCTACTCTTCAGCACGGACAGTTCAAAGAGTTTCTACCTGAGTGTAATTCGGCGGATTCTGGCTTACTGCAAAGCAATAATTTTCTTTAGCTAACAAGGGAACTTTTTCTGCTGTCACATGAAATGTGGAACGAGACTATTGTCAATCGATTTGTCTTAGTGAACACGAAAATCCATAGGTGGGAAATATCCTCGGTCTCAACCGTTTCGTACTTATGATGGAAAGAGTAGGGGCACTGCCAACACAACACGTTGTGAATAATGAGACGACAAATGGCGCGAGTTCGATGAAAATCTGCATAGAAGCGCAGTTAAACATATACTACAATGTGACATTACATTCGATAATACTCTGACAAGTTAGGGCAGAGTGTAGCACGTAACGACAGAGGGTAACGTGGAGTATAGCGTAGGGGAAAAGTACCATAGAAGGTTTGGACATATACGAGCCAGACTTGAGGAGAATAGCATAGTAATACATGATGGACATCAAGGTCAAGTACATGGGTGGAGAGTAGAAAGGCAAGGGGGCAACGGCGCCCACCTTCCTGAATTGATTTTTCAATGTATAGTTGTGTATTGGACTTGGCAGTGCATTCACACAGGGGTGTATATTGTTGTTTTACTTTTATGTTATCATCATCATCGTAAACATATGAAAATGAATGCCTACATGTATACATCAGTCTATACACATCGGACGTTACGATGATAGGGTGCCCGGACGCTACGGAAAATCTCCTCCATAGCTCTCTTTCTTCCATTTCTGTTTCAAAGTGTCGTCTACAGGCTGCCTATAGTTCGTGATTGATTATTTATCCATCTATTATTACTGTACCATTGCCCTGACGTCTTGCTTCTCCACTTTCTTCAATTATATGACCATTTTTACTTGCAATTACCCGCCCCCTCCTCTGTTGTTATGTGCTACGCCTCTGCCCTCACTTGTCAGAGTATTGTCGAATATAATGTCACATTGTAGTATAAGTTGTGCTTCTATGCATATTTTCATCGAATTCGCTCCACATTTCGTCTTATTATTCAGAATGTGTTATGTTGCCAGTGTCCCTACTCTTCCCCATACGTACGGAACGGTTGCAATCGAGGGTTTTTCCCGCATATGGATTTTCGTGTTCACTAACACAAATCGATTGACCATAGTCTCGTTCTACATTTTGTGTGACACCAGAAAAAGTTCCCTTGTAAGTAAAGGTCAAGTGATTGAAAATTATAGGCAAATAAATGAAGAAAATCCCTTCTTAGACAACTTGGATACACAAGAAGCAAGAAATCACTGAAGTTCCTAGCAATCGAAAGCAGTATGCTAGCTGTGACTTTCCTGAAAGACATTCTGAAACATTTAAATGTGCTCAATACCGAGCTACACGGAAATGAGAAACTAATATGTGATCTGATACAAAGTATATTTTCTTTCAGTAACAAGCTGGATATCTTTGAAAAAGACATTGCAAGTCCAAATTTTATTCACTTTCTAACAATTCTTGAATACCATAATAATTTTGAAGTAGACATTGCAATATTTTCAAATTTTATGTTAGATCTTAGGAAGGAATTTGCAGAAAGATTCCAATAATTTCCAGAGATAAAGAAGTTAGAATCGACTCTTGAAGTTTCTCCAGCGGCAGAATGGTCTGACATGGCTGAAAATTTGTTAAGCTTTCAAAGGCTTTACTCCAAATGAGCTAATAGATTTGCAGGAAGACTTTTCTTGCAAATGTATAAAACTGTAGCCGCCGAAGAATTTTGGAGTAAGCATGACCCAGATAAATATGAAAATTGTAAAAAAAAAAAAAAAAAAAAAAAAAAAAGCCATTTAGCTGGCCACTATGTTTGGCTCCATATATGTTCGTGAAACTTCATTTTAAAAAATGAATTATTTGAAGAACGAATATCGTTCCAGGTTAAGGCCGCCCATCTTGGAGAAGCTCTTCGCATAAGCTGCTCTCCACGCGAACCAAACTTCGAATAACTGGCTCGAGAAAACAAATATAATTTCTCCCATTGATTTTTGAATACAATTATGCCTATCTCTTGTATTTTACATTATCTTGTAACTGTAAATTAAATTAGAAAATAGTAAGGAATATGACTTGCTGTTTTCAACATCGACAAAAATTTTCAAATGTATCTGAAATTACTTGTCGACCCCTGATCTAAAGTCTCATTTTGCTATTGTTAAAAGTTTATGTGCTATTTTCTTTTTTCTTCCTGCAATCTCATCTACATTATGTTATTTTTAAATAACTTTTCTTCAATTCATATTACTAGGCACTAAAAACCTTTATTGTTTTTATTCCAGTTTTGTTTATTTTCGGTATCGGATTTCTTCGTAATGTTTGTCCCATTATCACAAATTTTGTTTTATTCGATGATAATTTAATTTATTCTTGCATTATTCTTTACAACGTTTAGTATTTTGTTTTCATTCTGTTCTAATCTAGAGGATGCAGCTGTAGCTATTGCTATGACATCTCCAATAGCCCACTACTCTTTCTGTTCCTTGATTGTATCAAATGTTTCAAGGTAGGACTAGATTCTTTTGCCTGACAACATTGGTGCACAAATTGATCCCACTTTTCCAGGACTTACAACATCGTATTCAGCAATTTATAGGAGAGGACATGGCAGAGGACAAAGTTCAAGGAAGTCAAAAGATATTTGTTTTTGATTGGCTAAGACAAACAAATATCAACAAATGTTTATCTCAGATGGACCGAACGGCTGCTCATGATATTAAACGGAAATAACATTGCAGATAAGGAAGCCATACATACAACCCAACTGGCTCAATATAAACTACAAATAACTACCAGCAATAATAACAAATATTAAATTTCATCTTATCTCAAATATATCAAAAAACTCTCCACCTAAAGGTACGTAAGTAATATGAACACTTTTTTTTTTCTCAATCATGGCCTCTCGCTTTCCTTCGCCAGAAAATTAAGAAAAATTAATTTTAAAAAAATATCTACGAGCTTTTTCATTTTGCTTAGTTGTTTTCTTTCGTTTCATTTCAGACAGATAAGTTGTACCTCATCTTTAGTCTTTAAATCGTTACTTTAAGGCGTGGCTTCTCAACCTGGAGGGGGTTTCATGAGAGTCGCCAAGATAAACGGAAGATATAATTAGAATCTAATATCACAAAATATTTTTAAATATTATTTTGAATTTTGTTCTGATAGGCATATTTTCATTTTTATACATACTTTTAAGAATAACAAAAAATAGTTCTACTAAACATTTTGAACAGGTGCAGAGTTATTTAAAAATCAATTTAAATGTCAGAGGCATGATGTAAAACTAGTGAGAGCTGCATATTGAAATACCAGAAATATATGAATGCAACAAAACCTGCAATTGAAATACAATTAAAATTGAAAGCTAATGAGATACCTGAGCATGGTGTGATTTCACTAATGCGACAATGTCCGGTTCAATCTTCGTGACGCACATTATCAAGTCATTTAAAATACTCAGTAACTTTTAAACAACTGTCCAAGTTAAAAAAAAATAGAAATAACTATTTTTTTATCATATGACCAAAAATTAAGTGAGTTATGGAGTTTAAATCTTTTCAAACTTGCTCCATTTTCAAACAGTCGACGGACTTGATTCGACATTTGTAATATGAATGAACTGATCAAATTTGGTTTTAATTCATTCGATTTTAGGGAAGTTACTGTATCCTATATGTAAGAAATAAATTTTACTATTATAGAAATAGATGGATATCGTGAGATATACCCAATAGGTATATTAAAAATCTCATACAACTTATTACGAACCAGAAATTATAAGGCGGTCGCTAGCAAGAGGATGTGGCAAAAGGGGGTCGTTATAGAAATTAGGTTGAGAGCCACTGATTGCTTTAGGGTTATAGCTACAATTATTAAATAATTAAAGTCAATACCCACGGTAAGGAAACTCCACCAAGAACAAAAAGTTCGCAACATTTTTAATATTAATATCAATTTATGTGCATACGTAATATTACAATAACAACTGTAAATATTAGGAGGTATTATTCAATGATTATTTAAACTCTTCAAATTTATGAAAGCACGTCAGTAATTGAAGCTGTTGAGTAGTCTTAAGGTAATTTGTGACGGTAAAGCATCTTATTATTCAACCTTCAAGCCGAAAGCAAAAGTAGATTGATGTGTTTTGTGTTTGTTTTTTGTTTGTTTAATATGGTTTTTAGTATATGCGATGACGTCTTAAAAACCTGTCCCATCTATTATATAAGAAATGTTCTTGAAGAATTAATAATAAAATTTCTCAAACATAAATACATTACGCACATAAACAAATATAAAATACAACATAATACCTTCTTTCAATTTGTTTTTAAGCTAATTGTTTCTAGAAGTAAAATCAATCCTGATTTTGGACATAAAATATGTATTAGCTTAATGCGAAATTATGTGAGTGAGTTCCCATCAAAGTTGTTTACTATGGATGCTATATAAAGTCATAACATGTAGTGTTTAATTCTAGACTTCTCTTGAAAGTGCGATCTCTTAATTTTAATATTCTAGGAATTTGCAGACAATTTGGTAAATTCTTGTATGATCGTTAAGAAATATAAAAACTTTTCAATATTCTGTTATCTGAAAAAGGCTAACTATAATAGTGCTAATAAATAGTTTTCAGTGGTATTCCGTAAAGGTTTACCTCCACGCAACGTAAATTTTGCGTTTCAGTTTACATTGTTTTTTTTTTTTTTTTTTAATTTTGTATAGTTAGCTTTGCAGTTATAATATTACTCGACACAATATTTGCATTGCGTTCTGTAAGTATTGAATGAGGCTCTCGGAAATGTGCAAAATTTACAGGAGACAAGTCATTATCACAGTTACAGCTATTGTCCCGGATTGCTCTGTGTCACCATTGGAATTCCGTTGAAAGCCCAGAGAGATCCAAGGCATTAGTAGCAAGCGTTAGAAAATTCCAATATATTTGAGTCGACAGTCTTAAAATCAATAAATATTGAACAACCATTCTAGAGGCATATTAATACAACATCTATGCTATTTCGTCAAAGAAATTTACATGATATTGTTTAACCCACATGATACTGTTACATGATATTGTTAATTTACAAGAGATTGTTTATATTTTATACTAAACCAAAATGCGCACAATCTCTTTGTCAGGGAATAAGTCCAAACTTCTTGTTTTGAAAATATTTATGTATTGTGTTGGGATGCTTATTTACTGTACTTTAGAGAAACTTCTACCCTATTACCTGAATGCATTTAATCTAAAGAAAAGAAGACACTAAGGTTTCGATAGTCCACCGATTCCACTCTTGCACTTTGTAAGTCGGGCTTTATGAAGCAATCAAAAATGGTTTTCAAAGAAGCAACAATATTTGTAGGTAACATGAAAATCTGTTTATCTTCACCCAACATCTGGCTGTTTAGGTTAGTGGATATATACGATATAAAATCAATAAATTGTAGCTATGTAGAATTTGTTGTAAAAGTATTATTTTAGTCTCAGAAGCCTACATTCTACGGCTGGTAGCATAAATATCAGAAGATACTACTATGTTTAAAAATCCATCAGTACTTTTGTAGATAACTTTAGGAGACCCACTGAAAAATCAGAAGAGTTGCGACACCTTATGTTAATTTAACGTCACTTATTTATGTTAAAGGAAGCTAAAGGAGACAGCGATGATAAGACGGAGTGACTAAAGTGTGAGAAAACGGGAGAACTCTGAGGAAACCCCTCATATTATATTTACTCACCACGAAGCCAACTTGGTGGTAAATATTGGCGGATTCAGACTGAGAGACGGGAGTGACCCTTCCCCTAAAGGTACTTTTTCTATTGTCTTATATAAAAAAATATTGCACTGCTTTATTCTGATTTCGTGAAAAACTCCGCATTTCAAACCTATATTAATCGTCCAGAAGGCACCGTGTAAATAATCCTTCTGCATCCGCTAGTGGTGGTAGCTCGGATCGAACTAGTGACCCCACTGGTGAGCGTTCTCCAACTGATTAAGTGATCATTGCGGCTCCAAAATTCAAAACATCTAACAAACCTGTAATTCTGGACCCTGTTACATAATATGAGATGGTTGACAACTTATCTAATAATCTGTCCTTGCTATAAGATTATCAGGTTATTAACTTTAAACTTGTTTAAACAAACGAAGAAATAATAAATAAATAAATAAATAAGGTGGAAGGAAAACAAGAGAAATAAGAGAAACTACAATATTGATAAGTATTAAAACGGGTATTTTCGTCAAGATGAAAGGATCTGCTAAAATCAAGATATGTAGGAACTTCTTAACTGATTAGTCAGTGGCGACAAAATAGTTGTGATGATAATGATGATGATGACTACGGTGATTCATACAACATATACAGCTTTGGTGGACAGTGATTCCTTATATTTTTCCTGTACTCTTGTTTATACGGCTACAAAATATTTTCTAGTCTGAGTTTGTGAATAATACTGCCTTATATAATACGACATGGTTTTACTATCTATATATATAAAAGAGAACGTACAAATCCTTTGTTCCCTCATCACGCTAATACGGCTGAACCAATTTCTTTCATTTTTGGGGGGTTATTAGGATTTGGACCCTAGATGGTTTTTATCATATCACTTTAATTTTCAATTACCAGTGTCTTGAGATAATTGACCATTCAAGTGTCCATAACGTACAAATCCTTTGTTAGCTCATCATAGGTAAAAATAAACGTATTTATATGCAACCCGCATGACCGTGTCACTCGGCGGGTTAACATAAATGACAGGCGATATAATGTTAACATTTACTGCAATCTTCTATGGTTTTTTTTATCTAAGTAACAAAGTTTATTGCGTTCCGGGGTGACCGCAGCGAAGCGGGGCGGGTTAACATAAATGAGAGGCGATATAATGTTAACATTTACTGCAATCTACTATGGTTTTTATCATATCACTTGAAAGCGAAAAAGTAAAAATTATCTAAGTAACAAAGTTTATTGCGTTCCGGGGTGACCGCAGCGAAGCGGGGTGAACGCTGCTAGTATATAATATATAATAAATGCCTTAATTTAACTTAGTGGACAAGGGAGTAAGATTCGTGCTTTCATTACTCAAAACACTAAGTTCGATCCCGGAAAATGTGATTTCTTTGGTAAAAGAATCAAGGGTACTATTCAACCACTTCTAACACTATGTAGAAATTATATATTGGTTCCTTAGGTTCATTATGAAGAAGATTTGAAAGTCTTTTATTTATGTATTTATTTATTTATTTATTTGTGCCCTCAACAGAGTAAAAAAAAAACTTCAGTTACAGGAGATTAACATGTCCAGTTACCCAGTAAGAATAATAATGATAAATAAGTTTAAATGCATACATAAATAAATACTTAATAACAGGACAAGACAAATAAAATACAATAAGTGTACAAATAAGCCAAGAATCATAGGATTTCCAAAACTTGGTTCCTGAAGCGACGCTCTTTGTTACTGAATATATCCAAAAACACATTCTCTTTACTTATTGCATTGTAAGCAGCACTAATTCTCCAAGTAGGTGACATAGCCTATACAGTATATTTGTCCTTGCTTTCTGGCAAAATAATATGTTATTATCTTTTGCACGCGTTTTGAGGGACGGGGCTTGAATAAATAGATTTTGTAACAGCGCTGGACAGTCAATTTTATTATGCAGAAGTCGAAAGAGAAAATTTAAGTCAGTTAGTGTTCTTCTTTGTTCTAACGTCCTGAATTTAAAATTATCAATAAGATTGGTATAGTACTCAAATTTTGGATAAAGACCAGTCTGTTTGTAGGTAAAATATCGTAAGAATTTATTTTGTAATTGCTCAACTTTCTGGCATTCAGATTTTAAGTAGTCAAGTTAAGTGGAGAGACAGGTTATGTTACACATTTATTTTTATTTATATTGATATTTCCCGAGTTCTTACGTTATCATTATCTTAATAAAACCGTCTAATATATCCAACAAGAGAAACAGAATGTCTAAATGAGTAAGACACAAAAGACGAAACAAATCAAAGGTAGGTTATTAGTTCCAGTATACAGAAGATTTATGATGGATGATAGGAAGAAACAGAAAACTGTCGCACGAATTTCTTCAATAATATTATTGAATGAAATAAGGTTATTGTCACGTGAATTAGAAAAAAAGTTTTGAGGAACACTGATTTTCTAAGCTTACAAAATCACTTAAACCAAATTAACTATGGATAGGATTGTAAGACACCCTGTGTATACGGATGTCCTGATTTTACAATCTATTTTCCTATCCTATATAAAAGTTGTACACATGGTCGTCCTCAGTTGGGGTAAAGGGACAGTCCCCCCACCCCTTGGATTTTCGAAGAATGTAAAGTTCTCAGAAATATATGTCCAAAAATGCTTTCACACACTATAGTACTTCATGTATTTATATTAAATACTACTGTAAAACGAGGCAACTGTGACACTGGGCGTTACCTTGACATAGAGCAGGGCTTCTTTGATATGGGTGATTCTTCTTTTCTGTGAGCGTCGTTGCATCTCGATGCATCTGCTCCAGCCGCTGGATATGAATGTGTATTGGAAATTAAAGAACTGGAGAGCCGTAATGAGATTATGGCGGAAGAGACCCGACGAAGTGGATCGATTCCCAAGGAACAGTTTCCTGATTTATTGTTCCGACTCATGGATTCCATGGCTTCCACCTTAGGTGAGAACTTGAAGGCAGGATTTCGCGCTACAGGTCTGGTTCCCCTAAACGTTGAAGCTCCCATCTCAAAGTTACTTAATAGGGGGCGCGGTGGCTCAGTGGTAAAGCGTTCACCTCCAATGCTTGGGGTCCTTGGTTTCTATCCCAGCTCGCGCCGTGTGGACCTTGTGGTGGACAAACACCGTGCTCGTGGGTTTTCTCGGGGTTCTCTCGCTTCCTCCCACTTTCTTCATTCCACCATTTCACTCATTTCTCATAATCACCGTCTCCTTTAGCCTAACCGGCATAACCGTGGGACGTAAAACTCAAAGATTTCGAAGTTGCTCCAAGAGCTCGATTCTCGATAGCACATAGGTCGAGAAAGACATAGACGGAAGTCTCCTGCAATTTCTTCACGATTCCACAGCGAGGACGAGCGGAGGGAAGCGAGAGAAAAAGATCTTGATTTCTCCTGGAAAACGGTTGATCCCACGGGAAGAAGAACCGGAAACTGGGACCAGATATGAAGGTGGAAGAGGGAGACGTCGGAGAGCTGTTGTTGACGGAAAAGGTAGACGTCGAGGAATCCCTGATAGAAAAACTGGAAACCGGACAACTATGACAGCTCCAAAAGAAACCCCGCCAGGTAAAGAAGGCGAAGAAAATAAAAGGGTATGATGAAAACTCCTATGACATCTGTATGTGTGACTTTCGAAACTACAAGGGCGGAAAGAGTGGATTCTGCGTGTCATGTGCGAAAAATGGGTGTGTGGGTTTTGCAATATTGGATCCAAAAATCCACAGTATGCCTGTTACGATTGTGACGTTTACGATTAAGGTTTTCATTCCGTTGTTGCATGTAAGGGTATGTTAAAAGTAAAGTTTTAAGAAAAGCTTGTATATGTATGTTGTATAATGACGTAAAAAAAAATCAAGATTTCCTGGTTTAAAAGCATACAGCATATATTACGCATGACCAAAAGAATGTTCACAGGGGCGGACTGGCCCACCCTGCTACCCTGCAAATGCAGGGTGGGCCCCCAAACAGGTGGGCCCTCTCCACCAATTTTTAAAAGATGTGCTCAATTAAACCTACCGGCATCAAAAATATGGCAGGGTAACTCCCGCAAACTTGTGTTTTGCATAAAAAAGACGTAAAGTTAAACTTTCCTGAACAGGCCTTATTCTTCTTCACGTTTATCGACTTGAAAAGGTTCCGTCTATGAGACAATCAGGCCCTAAAACATTGCGGGGTTTGTGATACAGCAGCTATTAAAAAGGAGCACGTTAAATACTACTTTTTTAAATATAAGAAACACAGTAGATTTCAGGCTGTTATTGGATTTGGATACCATTGCCTACTCCGGTCCTTTTACAAGTCGGCGAGTGGCGATGTTTAAAAGAAACAATAGTTTCGTAGATATTGTTATTGTGGAAAGTGGAGGTGGAGCCGGAAAGCTTTTGAACTGCATTGTCCTCAGACCAAGCTTCGAAGAAAGAAATCGGATCAGGCTTCGTTGGTTTTTTTTTTTTTGTTTTTTTGTTTTTTTTTTTCAGTGCGGTAAAGCGAAAAGAAATTAGTCGCCACTATCAACGATTGTTTTATACAAACCTCAAACAATTACTATGAAGTTGCTGCCCTTGGCTCGTGTTTTATTTGTATATTACATCGAAGAGCAAATCCGATAGCATCAATTCAATTATTGGAACACCAGTTACGTGTCGTTTGTCGTGGAAGACAGATGGGGTTGTGTCAGTATGGATGGTAGGAGTGATTGTAAGATTACTGTAAAGAAAAAAATATAAAAGTGGTGCTAAAAAGCGAGAACACAAACGAAGATGTGATTTACAAAAAGCTGCATCTGACCCAAAACAACGTAGGCTATTTGAATCTGTGAAACCCGAAGAAACAAATGAGCGTGATGTGACTCATTCGAGTACTGCAGGACAGTTGCTAGGTATTTTTTTTTTTTTGTTTGTTTTTCTGTCTAAGGTGTTTATAAATTATAATGTATATACCACGTCTTTGGATGATTTCAGTCAATTGTAGCTTATCTTTTATGGCTATTTTTACTTGAAATTACACAACTTTAACAGGCGAGCTTTCAAACGGGTCAGATCAGGCTTCTAATTAATGTTTTGCTTTTGTATGAATATATGGGATACTATTTATGGGTTCGAAGATGGACTTTTTTATGTAATACATATGAAGAATGCCAAGTACATTTTTTACATTTTTATACAGTGGGCCCTCATTTCAGTTTAGCAGGGTGGGCCCTATGGTTGCCAGTCCGCCCCTGAATGTTCACACTGGATTTACATTAATTCCATGTTATAGTATCCCCATACGTTGGGTAACTTAGCCTTACGCAGCAAATACAAAAGGTGTCAAAGTAGCCCCACCCCGGGGGATATTTGACAGGCAATTCTTTAATTTTATCCCGCCAAAACTTACTTGCAGAAACTTAAGTTCAGTAGGGGATGTGATAACCTAGATATCTATTGTTATGATGAGAATAGTATCATTGACTGGTTGTAGTCAGTGTCCCCTGTACGTATCTAAAATAGTACAAATCTGTCAATGTAGCCCCGTTTTACGGTATATTGTTATAGTCTATTTATTGTAACTATTAGGGACATGGGCCTTAATTACTATTGTTTTATATGTATTTTTTAAACACTAAACTAACGTTCTTTAAATTGAAATGGTAGGCGAGGAGTTAGCGCCATCTATTGAGCATCTTTACATTTAGAGAGGAATATATGACAAGTGCAGTCTTTGAGACCTTCACATTAGTTACAAGTTAATGTGGGTTTCAGGAGTTCGTACAGCACTTATAATGCTTTCACACTAGTAACGTTACACTTGTAAACATAAAATATGTACATCTTTTGTATAACTTACTGAGCATAAACGCTCCGCCGGCCGGTGCAAAATAATATCTAATACAGTCATTTTTTGTATACACTCAATTATTTAAACCAACGTCTCTCAATCTTTTGTTTTTTCCTTTCGATCACACAAAAATACGTTTCAAACTTTCGCGACAGCTCTGCAAGTGATTTTTTCGTAGATGCAAAAAAAAAAAAAAAAAACCCAAAGACAAACATACACAATACATTTGTATTATTATTACCTCTATTATGAAATGACTATGAGGTACAAATCTCACAAGCAAATTACGTAAGACTCTTGAATAAAGACATATTAACATAAAGAAACTTATGGCTCTTAAGTAGGAATATGAAAAAGAAATAATAAGAATACATCAAAATTAAAACGAATGAGATATTTGTCACTACCGATTTTTGTAAAGCATATCTATGTATGAACTCTTGACGGATACATTCTCATACCCAGCGTTTCTTTCAAAAGAAAAATGAACAGAGTTAAAAGCAAACTTTCCAGCTTCAAGTTTGGAAGACAAGTGTGAAATCAAGTCGATTAGCAATAAATTTTTATTTTCTTCTAAAAATTATTCTTTGCGGAAGATCTTAAAAGACATTAAAAGTCTCGCGACATACCTGACCTGTATTCGCAACACAGTGGTTGAGAAACGCTGATTTAAACCATTGTATAGCACTTGTAATGGTTGCAGATTAATAACTTTACGATTGTAAATATTAAAAGAAAAAGAGTCAGTATTACAGTGTACAGAAATAGTCTACCATTATAAATTAATATCTAATACTTTTCTCTTTCATATGTAGACGTACTGTCATTTTAGCCGTAAGATTACCAATTTTTTGTGACGAACTATTGTAAGTCTGGATCGTAATTAATATTTGTGCTTTTATTATTACTTAGTACATTCTAGTAGAAGCAGTAGTACAATACGAGGGTCACTACGAAAGTTTTGAGATGTGAAATAACTTACATACTTAAAATCAATTTAACACTTACATTTTCTCAAAGTATTCACCATTACACTGTACACACTTTTGCATCCTCGAAAACCACTTTTGGAAGCAGCGTTGCCAGTCTTTTTCTTAAAGTGTTGAAATTTCATTCTCGTAAGCCACTACAGCTTCTTCAGAGCTGCAAAATCTCTCTTCCCACGCATGCGATCTTTGATCCTGGGGAACAGAAAAAAATCACACGGTGCCAGGTCAGGGCTATACAGCGGATGAGTCATAAGTTCGACCTCTATAAACTGAATTGTGATGTTGGCCGTGTGTGTGCACGCGTTGTCATGATGAAGCAGGATCCCACGCAATCCAGTTCTTGGACACCGTTCCCGAAGCTTTTGGAACACTTTTGTTAGGCAAACAGTGGTGTACCACTGAACAGTAGCAGTCATTTGTTCTTCAAGTGGAACAGTTGCAACATGGCCAGATTTGGAGAAGAAAACTGCGACCATCTTCTTCCCCACACTTCGCGGTCGCTTCACTTTCGTGGGTGGATTTTCGTCTGGAAAGATCCACACTGTATACTGGGGGGTTTATTTTCAGGGTCAAATTGATAGATCCAAGTCTCATCACCAGTAACAATGTCAGAGACGAGTCGAAAATTGCCTCCATCAAATCTTGCAAGCATTTCTTCACACCATTCCACACGCATGCGCTTCTGCTGTTCAGTCAAAGTGTGAGGCACCCAACGAGATTAAACCTTCCTGAGCCTAATAATAATAATAATACTAATAATAATAATAATAATAATAATAATAATAATAATAATAATAATAATAATAATAATAATAATAATAATAGTGTCGTGCGTTATAAGCAGACATCATTGGAAGTAAACCTAAGCAGATTGTATATAGAACATAAATTTATGTTGCCATAGTCCTTTTGATTATGGATTGTAAACTTTACATTATAAATTTTCTAGATCTTATTTATAGTCACATATTAAATTAAACTCAACGTTCATATGTTTAACGATGAATAACGTCAATTTTAAAATGCTAGCAAGTAGACCTTCCAGTTTTACTTTAACATATTTTAAACTGGATAATAAGTTTCTAAGCACTGTATTTACATTTCATAATTAGGGTCTATATAAATTGAAATATCGGGTGTTCAGAAAGTAACTATGCAGTGCCATGTTGTGGTGTGCTAAGTGATGACTAATATGATTGTCAATTAATAATACAACATTTTCCATTGTTAACCATATTTGAACCATATTTGAACCCTATTTGACCAGGTATTTGTTCACAGGTCCGGTTTGATTGAAGACCAACGTCTTGTGTGACATCATTGTGATCCAGGTAAACTGCATAATTACTTTCTGAACACCCTGTATTTTTAAAAGGAAATATGATAACACTTGAGAGACCCATCCTTTATTCAATCTTACATGGAATCTAGCCAAATGATATTAATATATTACTAGACTAGTCTCTGATTTATATATATATAACAACACTTTTGGCTTCAGCAAGGGTATGTGTACATTTTTTTAAAATTATATTTTCCGACCTTCAAGTTTTATTATGTAAGTCGAAGGTAAACATCATTGGATTGAATTTGAATAAAATATTTTATGATTTATGAATTAAAAAAGTCTTATCTTGTTAACCTTCATTCATAAAGCTATTCTACCATTACTTACATGTTCCTTGTCACAAATTATTAAAAACGAAAAAAAGAACTTTGAAATACTTTCCCGTATACGCTAACGTTTCCGTCTTGTATAACTTGTTCGTAATATCACTTGGCAAATAACACTTTTGTTTTCATTCTTTTTTTCTCTTTTGCGTTGCCTCGTTTCTTGTTCAGCAACTCCTACACCATTTTATGATTATTTTCTTCCTATCCTTTTTCTTTTTTTTTTGTCTTCAGTATTTTTTCTAATTCTACTTACCTACCTCACTTCTACTAACATCATCTGTTCCTTCTACCAACACCACGACTTGCACTGTTCCTTTCTTACTTCACGGTAGTTTGTTTCTTACAAGTATTGTAAATTGATGTTCGATCCTTTATTTAGAATTCCTCTGCTATTTCATTTAGCTTAAGGAAGACGTATTGTAAGTGTTAATGGACTGATAATGGATGGAAATATTGAACAAAACGAAAGAAAGACAAAAAAAAAGAACATTGTATCTTTCCATCTGGGTTCGAAGCAGAAACCTTTTTCTCTCTGAACCACTTTGAGCCATGGTTGATTTGACACTCATTTTCCTCTCCCTTGGAAAGAAAGTTTGCACTTACAACTTTACATGGGACTCAAACTTCTTGTACTCCACCGGGAATGGAACCGAAGTTCCCATTCAGAAAGCATTGGTTGGATTGGAAAAAATGAAATGAATTTTTTCAGTTTTACGTCCCACGGTTATGACGGCTAGGCTAAAGGAAGCGGTGATAATGAGAAATGAATGCAATTATGGATTGAAGAACGTGGGGGAAACGGGAAAACTCCGAGAAAACCCATGAATCATACACGATGTTTGTTCGCCACAAACTCCACTTGGCGCGAGCTAAGCCCCAGTTAGGGACCCGCGCAGCAAAGATGAACACTCTACCACTGAGCCACCGCGGCCCCGATCATTAGTTGAATTGGATTTCAACGTCTCTTTGAATAGAGGCTATATGAGAAGCGTACCTACAGTTTAAAATAGAATCCAAGCCAATGTAACATGTTCAACTTTCAAAGTACTTCCTCCGGGGATAGAACCCGAGACGTGGTGCACCAAAGATGAGCACATAGCTACTTGACAAACTGGGAGAGCTTCGAACACACACACACACACACACACACACAACGATAACGCTGGCCGTTCCAGATGCCACCAGTAGAAGGTATAATTTACGGTCTACCTAATAATGAAGTTAAAATTTTCATCTATCAACCGTTTGTGTAAATTAATGCAATATTGTCACTCCAAAGATTGACTCTTTTTAAACACTGTATGCAGCGGACCAATGACCTAACGTTCCTCCTTCAGTAGAAAGTGAGTATTAGCTCATGGAACTGTGATGCAATATTATATACAAGTATGATGAAATGGAGAATACATTTGTTGAGTTCATATGTTTATATGTCCCAATTTCGCGTCTCCTTCTTCTTTTTCCTCTTCATCCTCTCATAGTTTGTCATGCCCTTGTTTCTGTACCTTTCTCTATCATTTGGGGACATAGTGGGTCAGTGGG
This sequence comes from Thermobia domestica, assembly GCF_964235325.1. Classification (NCBI taxonomy): domain Eukaryota; kingdom Metazoa; phylum Arthropoda; class Insecta; order Zygentoma; family Lepismatidae; genus Thermobia; species Thermobia domestica. The sequence goes on from NC_137461.1 coordinate 242,320,954, forward strand.
AATTCATGGTTGGTCAGTTCTTATTTCTGTTTCGAAGAAGACAGTTGGGTGGCCAGAATTCTCCCATAGTCGTCGTATCTTTCATTACATCAATATGGCAACGAGACTCCAATTAGGCATTGCACAAGTATTAATTCTATTGACACAAGTACCAATTCTCCTGGCTGACCTTGAATTACGTAAGTTACAATTATGTTATTACTTGAAAAAACAATTTTGATGTTTTTGATCAAGCAATTATCACAAATTGTTAAAATACGTAATTCCCAACTATTTTAATTAATTATAAAGAAGACAATTTTCAATGGCTAATAAGCCACAGTGTAGGTGTATCGCTTGATATTTTTCTGTAGCCGAATTAGTATGAGAGGTCTTTGGTTCGATTCCCGATGGAATTGAAATGTGAACATCAGCCCGCGATCGAAACTATTTGATTGAGAAAGAACAAACTGTGGATCATATAAAACGTTGACACTCCATGCGTCAATTACAGATGACCAAGTATAATGTATGTTGTCTGGCCTTAAACTTCGATAAGACCCTCCCCTTTCCACGAAGGGAGAGAAAGATACCTGACAATAGTTGCTAATTTGTCCATGGTGTTCTTGCAGAACTGTAGTCGTAACTTCCAATAGCTCCTAATTTGTCCACGGTGTTCTTGTAGAAATATTAGGGTAACTTACAATAGTTGCTAATTTCTCAATGATCTTCATGTAGAAATTTTGCGGTAATCTCAAAATAGTTGCTAATTTGTCCATGGTTTTCTTGTAAAAGTTTTATGGTAAACTTACAATAGTTGCTAATTTGTCCATGTTCTTCTTGTGGAAATTTTATGGTAAACTTACAATAATCGTATATATTCCTTTTATAGAAATACGATTGTAATTTTGAAAGTGGCACAATATAAACATTATGACAGGGCTTAAAATGTAACTATTGTTCTTCTCTCTTAGCGAAATCATAAATAATGCAGAGATTCTTTAACAGCAATTCCTGATCGCAATGGGATGTGTATTTCTTTAAGTCTTCGTGTAATTTTCTTCTCTCTTTTTCAACTTTGGAAATTCTTCTTTTTATAGATGAGTGTTCAGATTTTAGTATACGGTGTGGAATTATTACGCGATTGAGATTGTGTACTAATTGTGTTGCTTAAAGCTTGATATTATATGATTTATGTAAGCTCGTACATTCCAAGATACATTTATGGACAGGAAGTAACACATATGATTGGTGGAAAGTAATATACTGATGCTGCAGTTGTGATGCTTCTCTAAAGTGTCCTAACACTCTCGATATTTCTATTATATTAAATCTCCGTCAGGAACCTGATTCTCGGAAATATACGAAGACGAATTGCCTTATACTAGAAGAAAATGTAAATTCATGTGTGAATTAATTCTTGATTGAATTGCATTGAATTGATTGAATGTGCGTTTCCAGCACAAAAACTGTATCATATGAAATCTTCTGAGTAAAATAGAATCTGAGCCAGTGCTCTAGTTTGTATTTGAAGCAAGGATCTATATTAGAAGAAGAGCCCGGAACCACGCCCACAGAAAATATACGCTCTAGCCACTTGGCTTCGAGAAAGCCCTATGCAAGTAAGATTTTGTGTAATAAAGCTTTGTACTACGTTCTTGTTACGTAGTATTCCTAGTTCGATCTCTCGAACCAGCTTTTCTCAATCTTGAGGTATAGTGGCTCAGTGATAGAGTCCCTACCTCTGGTGCGTGGGGTCCCTGGTTCGACGACTGAACAAATAATTTTCTAGTGGCAACATTGTGTACGTGGGTTTTCTTGGGGTACTCCCACATACCAATTCTTCCACCACCGTTCACTTGCCTTAATCATCCATCTCTCTTATCATTACGGGGAGTTCCTTTGTGGCCAAGCGGTTAACGTACGCGGTTTTGGCGTGGGAGATCCGGGTTCAATTCCAGGCGGGAGCTCATATGGTTCGGATTCCACGTTCCACGTCCCGTCTCATATAGCCTCACTGCTAAAAGGGACGTTAAACTTAAAATCAACTCAACTCAACTCTTATCATGACGGGCATAAGCGTGGAACGTTAAAAACTGAAAGATTTCATTTCATTTTCTTCTCATCTTATTTTGTTTCATTTCATCTTACACAAAAACAGTTTATGGTCTCCTGATATTGATGTCATTATCTAACCAATGTATCAAACAATAATCTCCTGGGTTTCCAAAGAGATATGTTCTCTGATTTGTTCGATCGTAATATCAATGTGCAATAGGATAAACCACAAGTTGAGTATTATATCATATGGGGCCCTCCGAAATACTTGATGGGCGTTCCTGATGGTTATTCGAAAAAATTAAACCTTCAAAACTACTACTACTATTAATAATAATAATAATAATAATAATAATAATAATAATAATAATAATAATAATAATAATAATAATAATAATAATAATAATAATAATAATAATAATAATAATAATAATAATAATAGACTGAAGCAATTAGATACCACTGGATACCATTAAAAGCATTGGGATACCATTCTAGAGGACCCGTGGTCTCTTACTTCTCAGAATCACAAGAAACTTGCAGAAGAAATTTTGATTCTCTTTTATCAATCCAAAAAAGTGCATCAAAAGATTACGATCTTGGCCAATAATTGCTTTTTAGATTAGGGTTCCTAAAATTTTTGAACAGTCCCTAAATCAAGTTTTCGTATTTTCTACGGAATAAGCACATCATACTGAGTTAAGTGATAGTTTGGGTTTGGCTACACTATATGTAGTTCTCCAGATATAAGGCGTACAAGAAAATTTCTGTTTGAAAAATATATTGAATCTTGGATCACGAGCTACAAAATATTTGCACGGCCCAAGTGTCCCTATTTTCTACGGAATAAACTCACTATACTGAGTTAAATGATAGTTTGGGTTTGGCTACACTGTATGTAGTTCTCCAGATATAAGATGTACAAGAAAATTTTTGATAGAAATATATTGGATCTTATGATCCAAAAAAATGTATGTGATTTAACTACAGACTGTGATGCAACATAGACTAGTGAAAATTTATTATATAAAAGGCTTGTTTAAAATGATATGTTTCCTATATTTTATTGGTATTAAGTAACTACCTGAAAAAATATCCTACTTTAATTATACAATCTCATAATTTCTTTATTACAATTTTGCATAGAATTTACTGTTCCGATTATAAGCGAAAGTAAGCATACTCATACAGGTAAATAATTGGTTGATAATATAGTTAAGCGCATGAACATGTTCGATTTCGCTGAAAATTATAACAGTAAATGGTGTGGAAACCTATAATAGAGAAATTATGATTTCTTGTAATTGAAGTTGGATTTTGCAGGTAGTTTTTTTAGTATTACTAGATAACATGATTCTAAACAAATTTTTGATGTAATAAATTTTCACTGCTTTATGCAATATCAGTTTACGGTTCCACTTCTGATCATCACAAGCAGATCTAGATTAATAGCCCATTGTGATTTAACAGCTTTGTATATTAATACAAAAGCTTATAGGCAGGATCGTGAAATTTGCGCCGCTGAAGCAGTAGCAAAGAACAATTATTCGGGAAAATATTTTAGTAATGAACAGTTACTCGAGAAAATATTCTAATAACGAACAATCATTAGGGAAAATATTCTAATAACGAATAATTATTTGAGAAATCTATATATATAAAAGAGAACGTACAAATCCTTTGTTCCCTCATCACGCTAATACGGCTGAACCAATTTCTTTCATTTTTGGGGGGTTATTAGGATTTGGACCCTAGATGGTTTTTATCATATCACTTTAATTTTTAATTACCAGTGTCTTGAGATAATTGACCATTCAAGTGTCCATAACGTACAAATCCTTTGTTAGTTCATCATAGGTAAAAATAAACGTATTTATATGCAACCCGCATGACCGTGTCACTCGGCGGGTTAACATAAATGACAGGCGATATAATGTTAACATTTACTGCAATCTACTATGGTTTTTTTTATCTAAGTAACAAAGTTTATTGCGTTCCGGGGTGACCGCAGCGAAGCGGGGCGGGTTAACATAAATGAGAGGCGATATAGGCTCGGTTCAGACGTGCAGAAAAGTCTGTTGCGGGCCCGCAACAGACTCGCAGCAGACTCGTGCGGGCATCTCAGCCCAACCACTTCACATAGACATAGAAAACAGCTCATTTTATTTTCAGCTGCAGTTGAATGAAGACGGAAATTGAAAGAAGAAAACGTGCTGTTTTTGTATACTTAGCCAGTAATATCCTAAGGAAGAAACAGAGACGATACTGGGTTCATCCGTACGTAAGCTCACGACTGCTTAAAGGTAAATTTTCTTCCATGTTTATTGATTTCCGCAATGACGAAGAAAAGACCTTTAATTATTTTCGCATGAGCATCACTTCATTTGATGAACTCTTATCGAAAATAAGTGATAAAATTAAAGCAGAAGATATTTTCATGAGACTTGCGATACCACCAATTGAAATGTTGGCTGTTACATTAATGAGTTGATTTTGAGTTTAACGTCCCGTTCAGCAGCGAGGCTATATGAGACGTGGACCTACTGATTAATGTGGAATCCGAACCACATGAGCTCCCGACGAGAATCGAACCCGCGCCTCCCACGCCAAAGGCGGGTACGCTAACCGCTTAGCCACGGAGGAGCTCTGGCTGTTACATTAAGGTAAGTTAATTATGGTAACTAATTATCGTTTGTAAGAGTACAGAAAGTTAAACATTCGGAGACCTATTCATAGACATTTTCAGACTTTATTAGTGGCCACTAGCGTAGTTTAACAATTGCGTGACTAATTTCGATTTTTTGACATAGTTGGTGGCCTTAAACTAAAAATGAGACATTTATTTGAGACTTCCCGAATATCTCGCTCAAGAGGGGGCGTTTCAATAATAGTAAAATTTCCCTTTATTTATTCACAAACTACCGAATGTGAGGATTCGCTTCAGTTAGAGATGTAAAATTCGGCACGTAAACTCATATTAAAAATAATGGAGCACAGGTTTCAGTGTCTGAAAATTTTCTCTTGAAGGGGAGATGGGGGATTTCTATAGTAGTGGGATCCGATGGTTCAGTGATAGTGTGTTCACCTCTAGTTCGAGCCCAGTTTGCGTCAAGTGGGCTTTGTGGTGCGAGAAGCACCGTGTGCGTGAGTTTTCTCGGGGTTCTCCCGTTTCCTCCCACTTTATTCATTCCACCATTTCATTCATTTATCATCATCATTATTATTTCCTTTAGCCTACCCGGTATAATCGTGCGAGGTAAAACTCAAAGATTTCATTTCATTCCTATAGTAGTGACATTTCCCGTTATATATTGAGAAAGTATAGGACTCGCTTAGATTGGAGATGTAAAATTCTTAATGTAAACTCTTAAATAAAAATAATGGATTTAGTGTTTCCGAATAATCCATTTATAAGCTGAGAAAAAGGAAACATTTTTATAATTGTGACATTTAACGATAGAAGGTTTTGAGGAAATCCCCAATACGTGTAGCACACCAAAAGGAGGCAACGCAGCAAACGGAAGCAGAAACAGATGGGCTGATTATTTTGTAAGCGACATAGGTAGAGTTCCATGGCAAGATAACTTTGTTTAAGTTGTTCTTTATGTAAGAAAACATTCAGTTGTTATCTCTAGAATAGCAACGACGTGCACAATATTATCAATTGCACAAGAAACGAAAATATTTCTGTTACATCTCGAGCATGCTTTTTTATTTTTTAATCACATGAGTACCCTGATGTTCAACAATTTTCGTGTTAACTCTATTTTTTTTTTAATTTAGGACATTAACAAATAAAGACAACAATTGTCAGCCGAAAAACGATGTTTTTTCTTTCTTTTCTCTTCTGCTATTATGTTGATGGTTGTTTTGGAGTTCAGCGTCCCTTTTGAGCACAAAAGCTATATAATACGTGACCTCGACCCAAGAGCGCCCATGTTGTGGTTTTCAAGGGGGGGGGGCAAATATAAGCGACTTTTCAAATATAGTTTCATATTTTGGTGCAACTAATGTAAAAAGTCTATTGGGTTTTCGATATTCCCAAGTACAATTTCCTCTTAGGGGGGCGAACGCCCCCACCTTGCCCTCCCTGATGGGCGCCCTTGCCTCGACCTAAAGTATAATGCAACGTACGTTATAAACAGTCGGTTCATTCCGGAGTGAGTGACAAGAAATCTCATCAAAGAAACTGCATTAACAATAAAGGCTTTTTCTCCAAGCGTATTTGTTGTCTATTGTTATCACAAAAAAGTATTCATAGCCTCTCTGCTGGAAAGGGACGCTAAACGAAAATCAAATGTAAACACTACATGAATATTAGATTTTTACATTGAAAAGTAATAATAATACATAGCAATGCTGTTTTTTTTTCTTCTGTTTTTTCATTAAATTTCTCACATAAGGTTTCACACACCTTATTCCATGCATCCAGTTTTTTATTTCTATCTCTATACATTTCGCACTTTAAATTCCATATCTCGTGATATTTTTGTATTTCGTTAATGAATATTTCTTCATTCAGTTCTTCGCTTTCCATTTCTGCGGGCGCGGGAAAGTCTGCACGTGTGGCTTGCCTCATTGCCAGCAATGGTTTTCCGACCCGCAACACCTGTGCGGACTCGCTGCGAGCCAGCAGTCCCCGCAACTCAATTTTTGCCCGCTGCGGGTCCGCAGCAGAGTCGTGCGGGAAAGTCTGCACGTGTGGCGTGAACGATAAGAACCAATGTATTTCCGGCTCGCGCGGGTCCGTTCTGTTGCGGGCCCGCAACAGACTTTTCTGCACGTCTGAACCGAGACATAATGTTAACATTTACTGCAATCTACTATGGTTTTTATCATATCACTTGAAAGCGAAAAAGTAAAAATTATCTAAGTAACAAAGTTTATTGCGTTCCGGGGTGACCGCAGCGAAGCGGGGTGAACGCTGCTAGTATTCTAATAACGAACAATTATTAGAGAAAATATTCTAACAACGAACAATTATTAGAGCTAATATTCTAAAAGCGAACAATTATTCGAGAAAATATTTAATAACGAACAATTACTAGAGAAAATATTCTAATAACGAACAATTATTCGAGAAAATATTCTAATAACGAACAATTACTAGAGAAAATATTCTAATAACGAAATATTACTGGAGAAAATATTCTAATAACGAACAATTACTAGAGAAAATATTCTAATAACGAACAATTATTCGAGAAAATATTCTAATAACGAAAAATGATTCTAGACGCGTATGATGCGTCTGCTGCAATGGCTGTTTTGTAGCGTGCTCTTTGCATTTCGTCCACACGAATACCTATGAGATTTTGTATTAATATACAAAATTGTTAAATCACAAAGAGTTATTACACCTAGACTTACATGTGATGTCCAGAAATGGAACCATAAACTGATGTTGCGTAATTCAGTGAAAATTTATTACACTGCTGTATACAAAAGTAGTTGTGTGTGTGAAACTTAATGGCACCAATAATGAATCGGTTTAGCACTCTTTGATCCACACTTCAGTTGTTCCAGCATAGTTAGAAATATTCAAATACCAACCAATTATATTCTAATGTATTATCCCGGCGGGAGCTCATGTGGTTCGGATTCCACGTTAATCAGTAGGTCCACATCTCATTTAGCCTCGCTGCTGAACGGGACGTTAAACCCAAGATCAACTCAACTCAATAATAAAAAAATATGTTGTTTGGATACTTAAAAAAATGAACATTTGAATAATGAAGAAAAATATATATGATTAAATAACTGAATAATATTGAGAGTATTATTCGTTACCTTCAATTGCAGACATTTATTTTTTCTGAAAGAAATGTTTCAACAGAGCACTGAAAATAATTTGATTGAAAAATTACCAAAGGGAAGGAACGAAAGAGCATGTTCCTATGACATACATAACTTTTTTTCTTTGATCTAGTGTGAGTGGCAACTGTAGCAGTAAATGACACAAAAATGTGTTAAAGTATGTTTTATGCTACGGAAGCCCAATTGAAACCTGTAACGGAAGGATTAAGTGCCACGTGCTACCTCCTTGGTTGTCAAGGATAACTGCTTTACCTAATCCTCTCGCTTTCCCCTAAATGTCACGGCCGTTCATATTATGTTGCAAGTGCATGTGTTTGCACAATTAAGAAACACTTCCCTTCTTTCTTGTCTGAAAAAAAATGAAGACATACCGAAAGGTCAGTTTGAGGGTATTGTGCTACTAGTTTAATTTCCTAGTTTCCTAGAGCGGCATCTGGCTAAAAGAGCTGCTCTATTTGAATCTGAGCAGAGAACGTGATTTTCTTACTTAATAATAAACCTTATAATAGGGCTCAAGTCTCTCAGCTTCATATTATTTCTTGCACACATAGTGTCTTAATGCCAGAATGGTCACCTTCGTTGCGAAGAATCCTTGCTTCAATTTCAGTAAACGTGGTTTTGTGGTTGTGGTGCACAATATTATATCCGTGGGTTTTCTCGAGGACCTCTCTCTTAATTCTACATAATCTTTCATAATCTTTCATTTTTTCATAATCTTTCATTTTCATTAATCGCTCAGCAATGGCTCGGTGGTAGAGCGTTCACCTCTGGTGCGTGGGGTCCTTGGTTCGATTCCAGTTCGCGCCAAGTGGACTTTGTGATGGACAAAAACCATGTGTGTGGGTTTTCTCTCCGAGTTCTCACGCTTCCTCCCACTTTATTCATTCCACCATTGCATTCATTTCTCATCATTACCGTCTTCTTTAGCCTAACCGGCATAATCGTGGGACGTAAAACTGGAAGATTTCATTTAATTTTCATTAATCGTCGTCTTCTTTAGCCTACAGAGTATAATGGTGTGACATAGAACTAAAAGATTTCATTCCATTTTTTTTTCGTATTCTTTTTGAACTTCAGTCTCACACTACATGGTCCTCTGCAACATCACTTATGGTTTCCCATATGATGTATAGGGAGCTATCTATTTGATTTCCCCATATTTCCTCGAATTTTCGTCAATAACGCGATGGTAAACTAATATTGGCTTTAGTGACACACAACTCAAAAATTATATAGTAAACTGAGCAGGAGGTACGGTGGCTCAGTTGTAGAGCGCTAGCCTTTTGACTGGGGGCCCCTGGTTTGATTCCCGGCCAAGTAAATTTGTGATGGACAAGTTTTCGTGCCACATTCTCATCCCACCAATTCGTCCATCATCATTCACTTGCCTTGACCATAGCTTCCTTTAGTCTAAAGGCCATAATCATAGGACATTAAACTGAAGAGAAAGGACTCATAAATTGAACACTCAACAATTTTCTATTATATTATTTGGTAGTACACTATTTCTAAGTGGTTTACTTTATGAGTTTCCATTCTTTTCTACTTTTATTAGTTAAAATTTACAAGAGCGAAACTCATGAATGAGAATGAGAGTGAGAATGAGAGAGAACGAACGAGAATGATTTTTTTCCTTCTTTATATCACTAGTGGGCAATAATATGCTCGCTACTAACTGACCCTTACATCAATGGTGGGGAATAATATTGACACTAACCTGAGATTCAATTAACTATACTGACAAGTAGTGTCATGCAGTAACAGGGTAAGAAACGAAAAGTTTCAAAGAATGTTCTCAATAAGGCCTCATTTCCATGAAGGAAAGTAAAAATATTGCACTCCGGGCTAGAGGTCTGTACGGGTTCGGTCCTACAAAGCATATATAACTTTGGGCCCGGGCCGGGCTCCTGCCGTAAATTTTTTAATATACAACCATATTTCTCGGGCCTTTTTGGTCCTCACTTTGTAAATATACTGTACAACGATATATATTGCACCGTTCTTTCTGGAGAACTTTTAAAGCACAATTACAAAATTAAACCTCTAATTGCTGTACATAAAAATACAAGTTTGCGTTAATTAGTATATTAAGTTTCTATAATTCGGGCTTATTTCGGGCTCATTTGATTATTATACGAGCTCGGAAAGGACTCGGGCCTAAATGTTAAAACATATTTCGGACTGGAGTCGGGCCTCACATTGTAAATTCACCATTCACGGACCGGGCTCGGGCTAAAAATTCCGACCCATGCAGACCTCTACTCTGGGCTGCCACACTAATCCTAAAGTTGATAAAGATCAAATGAATAGGTTGCTTCTCAAAGATTTTTGTTAGGATGATTTTACAGTTTGTTTTAGAAAGCAGCATGGTTTTGGGCAATGTTCAACTGAAAGGGAAGATGTTGGTTATCGTAGGATATGAATTTGAGAAAATAACTAAGGTGAAGAAGTTTTTTTTTTTTTCATAACATCAATTAAGATTTTATATCTTCAGATGCTAACCTAGATCCCGGTCACTTAGTACATCCTGAAGTAATATTGTTAGCAATTATTTCGTACCACAGTAAATTCAATGTATATCATTAATGACTTTAATCAATGATTATGAAAAACAGCAGAATTCAAGATGCAGAGATTATAACTGTATCAGCTAGGTAATCAGTCTCAAAGGTAAAGGAATCCATTTTTGAGTTAATTTTCTTAGTAAAAGATAAAAAAAAAAGCTTTGAGAAGATTTTGAAATATTTAATGTAACGTCCCACGGCTATACCTTTCAAGTTAAACCAGTGGTTCGAAATATTTTTCGACTGACAGCACACTTAACCGAAAGCCCATTACATCGTGACATATTTAATTGATTTTTTTATTAATAATAGTAATATAAATTATAATTTATATAGTACTGAAATTTGTTGCTGTTGCAAGCAGTGTTTTTTCTTTCAGAAACTATGTTCCAGGGGGGCACACTTCGTATTCCGGGGGCACTGCTGATACTATTGTATTTATTATTATATTATAGACGTATTATTTTAGTCTCCTCCGGGAACACTCTCAGAGCTACGGGGGGGGGGGGCAGTGACTCCCTAAAAACATGTCTGGAAGAAACCTGGTTGCAAAACGTCTTGATATCTCCACTGTTGGATTAAATGCTCCCCACTGTAAACTTACTCTTAGTTACACTAGCCTACTCATTTTATTAGAAGTATTTGTTACAGAAAGAAATAAATATGAGGAAAATTTAGTTCAAAAAATTAAAATCCAATAGACCTCCGGCTATCGTGTGTATTGTGGTGGAAGGACAGGCTGGTAAGCTGGAGTTCTATAATTAGAAATAATCACTTCCTGCTCCACCAATTTTATTAAAGCACACATTTTATAGCAAAATCCGGTCTTAGTCCTACCGCTTCAACTCTTAGTACGAGTCAGTATTTTATTAATGTTTTTTACGTAATGTGTAGTAAATTTTAAAGAAGTTACTACAAAAGCGGTCCGAGAATAAAAAATATTATACAAAAGGCCTTTCCTAGTAAGATAGTGAAATCGAAACTTGATGCAAATTGGGTCGTTATTACTTTTGACCTAAAACTACCTCCAAAAAAGATTCGCCCTCCTACCCTGACTTTTACCGAATTATCGTATCATATATGCTCAAAATTTAATATTTAAAAAAAAAATCTGTTTGGGGGTGGTCCAAGTAATTCGAAAGTTTCACAGATTATAGATTCTATGTAGGTGTAAATGAGAATTTTCTTTTTAAAAAAGTCACACTTACACCTAAATTACACACACCTAAAAAAGCCACATTTGGAAAACTCCCACCAGACTTTCTTAAAATATTATATTTTGAGCTATATAATACGATAATTCGGCTTATATATATTTTCTTTTCTTCTATAATAAGCTTTGAGTTATGAAATTCATTCTTATTTTAAATGAAGAGTGTAAAGACTAAATTTCATCTCTAACTGTAAGAAACTTCGAGATGTGGGTATCTTATTATAGTAATTATTGCAACCTCTTTTCTTCCCACATCTTTTCTTTTTTCTTAGAACAAATATTTTTTTCCACAAATACTAAAACACGTTCTAAATAATTTGAAGTAAAAAAGCCAAATTTCAAATTTCGTTACTAACTTTAAGGAATTCTGCCATCTTATTAAAATAATTGCAATCTTCACTTTTTTCCTGTCCATCTCATTTTCTTCCCTTCTAAGCCAAGTATCAAGAGACGCTGAAACACGAAGGAAAGTTTAAATACAAAATGTTATGTTTCTAATGGGCCCTTAGTATAATTATTGAAATCCCTTCCTCTTTTTTTCTATCCACCCTGGTTTCTTCTTTTTTAAATTTAATATAAAAAATAACGCTGAAACATGTATCTAATTATTTTAGATGAGAAGTCCATATAAAAAAAGTATATCTGTCTATCAATCAGAGATTCGAATATAATGACTTATTATTTGCCATTTCTTTTCTCTCTTTCTTATCGAATTTCCAAGAAAGATTCTTGCTTAGTGGTAACTTTCATCACAAATCCTATCTACTGTCCAATTTTGAATTTTCTATCTTGAGTGGTTTGGTCTGGGTATTGATCAGTCCGTTACTAAGGACTTCTTCTATGGAATGATGATGATCCGTTTGGCAGCGGCAGATCCAGGGGGGGGGGGGCGATCGGGCTTATATATACCCCCCTCAAACGAGGAATCTTTCGTATTTTATATATAAATAAAACCCATCCCAGAGTTTAGAGCTCTTAAAAGTAGCTCTAAGTAACAGTTATACAACCCCCCCCCCATCCCCCAGAAGTTCGTCCTGGATCTGCCCCTGCCGTTTGGTTTGGTATGTTTTTCAAAACGATATTTTAAAATTCGAAATCATTTATGTATTGGTTTTATTACATTGCAAAATTTCATAATCATCGTTTCAGTTAATATTGTTTTACCGTTGAAAACGATTTTTTTTTAGTCTAACATAAGTAGAAAAAAGCAATTACCTTGTAAAATAGTAAACTAAAGCGTTCATGGCTTTTATGTTTATGTAAGTATGTATTTAAAAAAGAGAAAAGGTATTTTTTACGAACTTTTTCCATCCTTTTAGCAGTTAATTTGTATTTTTTCTTTTTAAATTCTATACATTGTTGAACGTACCTACATTTCCAATTGTTTCCTTAAAATTTCAAAATTTCCCCCAAGTGGAGCGCACACCCCACTCGAAGGTCTCGGACTTGGGATAAAGAAATGAAAAGAAAATCAATTTGTAAATCTCTTTTATAAATATAAGCTTTAATAGTAGTTGTTTGGTTTGTTAAGTTATCGTTTAGGGACCTTCCGCAGAAAATCGAACCCGATACGTCAACTAATTAAAAATACTATGTGCATCATTGCTTTGTGAGTGAATATCACTATTAGAAGACAAATATACAGTCTTCTAATAGTGTCCTGTTTTTTACACAACACACCACATAACTAAATAAACATTCTAGCACAAAAGAACTTTCAACTTTCTGTTTTATTATTTGTAACTAGAGTTAAGTGTCCCTTTTAAGCCGAGATCATATGAGACGCGGACCTACAGTTTAAACTGGGATCCAAATCAGATGAACCTCCGCCAGGAATCGAATTCGAGTCTCCAGCGTCGAAAACTTTTGGTTTAACCATATAGCGAAGACGGATCTGAGGGATCGTTTTATTGACAACAAGAGATATACGCATTTTAGTGCCATATAAATCATTTTTTTTGGGATTTGCCATTTGTCCTCAAGCATGTTGTTCAAGTTTGTGTCAGTTAACGATTGATAGAAGGGTAGGGTAGGGCTTCTTGACGTCCACTTTAGACGGGACAGTGCCATATTTATATCATCTGTCCCCCTCACCTGAAAATTGATCAAAACTCAAAATGTCCCAGCAGGTTTTACAAGATTTTTAATTTGATAGAAACAAAACAACAAATATTTCTCACTTGCCATTATGAAAAAGTAATTCCAATTAAAACATTGAGATGGAAGTTAAAATTTTCAACTTCTAAACATAATTTCTTACTTTTAATACTGTTTGTACAAAGTTATCAAATGTATTTGCGAAAAGCAACTAAGCAACACACTCACCCACTCCTTACCTTTCTCTTGCCTAGTCAAAGGCAGTCCCCACAATAAAAATAGAACTATATTGTGAATAGAATCGAGCACAGCCCTTTATGACAGTGTTCATAAAAGATTTTAACTAAAAGGAAATCTATCAAAAAATAATGAGATTTCCATGAAAACTTATAACATGTCCCGCCATTGATATGCACCCACACAAATTTAGAAAGTCGGCGCGGTTGTTTGGGTTAACATTCATAACCATAGAGTAAAAGTAGTAATTGGTAACGAGAAAACATTTTTTTTCTTTCTTTTTTCGTAAAGATTAGTTTCATTTATACCCTTTTCTTGTTACTAAAAACTAAAAACCTATTGACATCTATTACCAGTTTCTGGTTTCAATGTTGATTCTGAGAGAAAGGAATCCATAAAATATCGGTAAAAGTTGTGTTTTGACATGCATACAGGATGACAAAAATACAAATTACAATTTCCGGTTTGAATTTACTTATTGGTTCTAGTAGGACAAAACCTGATAAAAGATAGCAAGAAACGGTATTTAATGTTGATTAGCGTCCTAAATCAAATATCCGTTTCCCCACTCATCCTTCTTTTTTTCTCCCTGTCTTTCATTCCCATCTTGTGATGGGCGGGCCGCAGAAGGTAACGCCTTCTCTGTGGCCAGAGTGATGATTTTACTGTGTGACGAGTATTATTGTGTTGGTTTACAGGTTGCTAGTAGATTGTAGGTTCAAGCAGAAATCTTCTCAGCAGTAGTGGTGCTTGTCCAATTATCGGAGGTGCTTCGTGGGAGTTGATGGGTTATTTTGAGGTTAAGTAGAGTGGTATGGCATAGGTGTCATGGGAAAGTATGTATGGCGACTAAGCTATTATCGATAGATATGAAGATGGGTTTGGTATATTCGACGCTCAGGGTTGTAGTCATCGGAATTGGTTTCTCTTTCATATATCGCTAGTAGATGGTCTATTGGAGGATATCCAGTACGGGAGAGTGCAGGGGTCTGATCTAAGAGGCCTGTGAGTGTTAGATGTGATGTTGCTATGCGGTGAATAATGTATCGTGTTCGTAGGCGATAGAGGTGATCCAAGATAGGAGGTATTGCGGTGATAGAGCTCGTCATTGGAGGTTGATCCTTCTTTAGAAACCAGAAGTCATAAAGGAACCACTTCCACTTTCAATATTGAATGGCAGAGTTTAGAAGTGCATTGTACTTTTATATGGTGATAGAGACGGTACCGAGAATATTTTTACTCAAAATTCGTGTACTGTTATGTTTCGTATAAGACGGCGGAAGGATTTCCTTTGGGTAGCCATAGTCATGGGCTTATACACGATAGAATAGGGGGACAAATGCCATCTCCGACCTATTAAAAATGCAACTTTTGAAAAGCCGCTATTATTGTTGGTAGCACTGAAGTTAGTAGTATTGAGTAAGTTGGTAGCACTGAACGTTAGACTATTTACATCTGTTGTCCTCGTGGTTAGCAGTCTCTGACCGCCGAATAGCATATGATCGCCATCTGTTTTTCCGTACGAGTAGGAATCTTGCACTTCACGATGAAACAGCGTGTTGTCATAGCAGTGTTGCCACAGTCCTAGCTCTGAAGTGGGCTGAAACATAGTACCAAATTTAAACAAAAGGGCTGAATTCATCATTATTTTATACCAGTGTAATACATGGCTCTATAACACGAAACTAAAACGGGTAAACTTCTATAACACTCCTCCCCCTTCGAAGAGTCCAAATCAACAAAGTGTTCTTTTTAAAAATAACTTTTTAAAACCATCCAAATAGGGGGACCCGGTGTAGAACCGTTTTCTTGTAGAATCTTTGCAACGGCACATAAATTACAGACTTACTTGAGCACGCACTGGTCTTCTTCAGAACATTCAACGTGTGTGTGTTTTTTTATTTATTTATTTAAAGTTAAAATGTCCACCACATTGCTTCTTTCTCGTCTTCATGCGAGGCGCGGATGAGCCCATCTAGCGTCATTTGTTTCCCAGTATAGTTTGAATTACGATTATTCCACAAAAGGTTCGTAGTCTTATGCGGTGCAACGTCACAGAATGAATGTTCAACATAATTTTTTAAGAGCCCAATATGCAGTATGGGTAACGTGAGATGTAAGAAGAGTCTTACTGACACTTTTGAAAATGTAACAAGTACTTGTTAAACGGTGCTGAATTGGGTAGAATTGTACCAATTTTTCACAAGAGGGGCTGAAAATGCCAGCGTGGTACCAACGGGCCGATGAATGACAAAAAGGGCTGAATTTGGTACAATTGTACCAAGTGTGGCAACACTGTGTCATAGTGAAAAAATGTTGCAAGGTTTTGCACAACCAAACCGGTTTTCTCAAATTTAGTAACCAGGCTTATCTCAGACGACGTATTCGATGCCTTACGTTGATCAAACATTCCACGGAGTTTGCGACCAGTCTCTTGCATAACATTTAGCACATTTGTAGTAAGTTTTCACGCGGGCATTTCAAACGTTGCGCTCTTTATGAGACACTCTTTATATTGAATAAGCAATGCTACCAAGATATTCTGAAGCGTAACTTTGTAACGCACGAAAATTCAATCTTCCAACAATATTACCCCACACAGTTCAGGAACATACCCAGGTAAAAATATGTTTAAAAACACTATTGTTTTACTACAACTGCTCGTATAAATATTGATACAAAAAATCCTTCAACCCTATTGTGGGCATTGGGAAGTAAACTCACAATAAAAAGTGTCTATAAATATGATTTTATTTGCCTCATTGGGAAGTGTTATTTTCCATCACAAACCATGGGTCTTTTTCACCAGAAGAATGAGAGTTACACTAGAAAAATGTTTAGCATATGTTGCGTAACATGGAAAAGGTATCGTGCTGTCACTTCTAGAAAAAGTGGGGCACAAAAGGGTTAAAACTCATATTAAAATTGTAGAAGAGTATGAGCAGAAATTTTGGAATAAAATAGGGCAAGATCATGGAAGAAGAAAAGAGTATCAAATTAAAGCTGAGAATTGATTAGAATTATTATCCTGTACTTTACATTTAACATGTTTTACTAAGCCAGAAAAAGCAAACATTGTATTTGCTTCTCTTTCTTTATCACGACGCAAACTGTAGTTTGAGATACAAATCCAATATTTGTAGTGAAATTACGGATTTTGTGTTGCGGTAATATCTAGTACTACATGGTAGAGCTACTTTATAGAAAGTTACAGGTTTACATTTTTATATATAAAAACAAACGCGTCGTGTGTAGTGTGGCGTTAAGTAAAGTGTATTGTCGGACAGAAAAGGTTGGGGATCACTACTATTATCTACTAGCAGCGTTCACCCCGCTTCGCTGCGGTCACCCCGGAACGCAATAAACTTTGTTACTTAGATAATTTTTACTTTTTCGCTTTCAAGTGATATGATAAAAACCATAGAAGATTGCACTAATGTTAACATTATATCGCCTGTCATTTATGTTAACCCGCCCCGCTTCGCTGCGGTCACCCCAACCCGCCCCGCTTCGCTGCGGTCATCCCCGAACGCAATAAACTTTGTTACTTAGATAATTTTTACTTTTTCGCTTTCAAGTGATTTATAGCGCCTGTCATTTATGTTAACCCGCCGAGTCACAGGGTCATGCGGGTTGCATATAAATACGTTTATTTTTATACCTATGATGAACTAATAACAAAGGATTTGTACGTATGCACACCTGAATGGTCAATTATCTCAAGACACTGGTAATTGAAAATTAAAGTGATATGATAAAAACCATCTAGGGTCCAAATCCTAACAACCCCCCAAAAATGAAAGAAATCGGTTCAGCCGTATTAGCGTGATGAGCGGACAAAGGATTTTTTGTACGTATGGACACCTGATTGGTCAATTATCTCAAGACACTGGTAATTGAAAATTAAAGTGATATGATAAAAACCATCTAGGGTCCAAATCCTAACAACCCCCCCAAAATGAAAGAAATCGGTTCAGCCGTATTAGCGTGATGAGCGGACAAAGGATTTTGTGCGTTCTCTTTTATATATATAGATAATTCAAAATTATTTTCCTAGTTGTAGAAAGAGGGACTTCACTTCTGCTGAATTATATATAGGGTGTCTATAAAGTCCGTTGCCACCCCCTAAAGTCGTTTCGACTGGGAATATGAGAAAACACAAAAACACGTCCATTATTATTTTAAGGGGCTTGAGTTTTGAGCTATAGAAGGTCCAATCCACACACCCCCATATAGGGGTACGTGGGGTCAACTTGAAAATTTTAAATGACAAAAGGTGTCGAGTAATATATTGTTGGAAAGGTCTCGACAAGAGAAATATTTTGCCTGAAATTTTCAAGTCCCTATGTTGTCCCCATCCAAAATGGCGGTGTTCACGTATATATATATAAAAACAGTGAAATTAGTATTACGGTGTTGTTAAACAGATTATTCCACATCCATGAAAAAAGGAAACAAATTCTCATGTTTATTCTACTCAGTAGTTTTAGTTCAGAGCAGATACACAAAAGTAAAAGGTAGAGAAACTCTCCCCGTTTGGGTGAGGGACAATGGGAGTACGGCATCAGACGACTTCCACTATTCCACTACCTCGGTATTAAGAATAGCCGATATGCATTAACATAGAGTTCGTGAATGCTTGTAGTGAACACATCAGTTAAAGAAGAATATAACGGATAAGAAATTAGAAATTGTAAAATATGAATTTTAGTCCGTTTAAATACACTCTTACTGCTATGAACTGCATTATCTAGTGTATGGGATTAAATAACACTGATTCAACAAGAAGGGTACAAGAAAAGAGCATTAAGAGCTGACAGTTTGTTTGTCGATTGATTGATTGACAGTTGACAGAGCTTAGAAGGCAAGGTGGCTCGATGGTAAAGCGCTTATCTCTGGTGCGAAGGGGTTGCTGGCTCGATTTCTCTCCAAATAAGTTTGTGGTAGACATCATCTTGTCAGTGGGTTTTCCTCGTGCTACTCCCGTTTCCTCCCACTTTCTCATTCCACCAATTATTCCATCATCATTCACTTGCTTTAATCATCTTCTACATTAGCCCAAAGAGCATAATCGTGGGACGTTAAATTGAAAGAAATTCATTTAATTTAAAGTTAAATTATATAGCCAATATTCAGACTTTATGAGACAAGATTTATTACTTTAAATGAGATGTAGATTATTAGTTGGATTTTATCCAAGGTATGATACACTCATTGAAGATTGAAATAACGAACACACCTGTATAAAGTATTAGCGTTAGCCACTTAACTATGAAGGGGTACGCGACCTACTATAATTCTGCAGTCAGGAATAAAGGAAAATAAATTAAGCAAAATAAATAAATAAATGTGCACACACTATGAGTAAGACTATCTACTTACAGATCTTAAATTTTCGTAGAATTTATTTTGAAATTATCGAGACGAGATCGTGACAGATATTTGTCAATCGAGGCGAGACAAGGATCTTGAAGTGTCGTCTCGACACCAACGTTACTGTGTGAAACCTATCATATCTATAAAGACTAGACTTTTATGTTGTTTGAATTTCTCTGTCTCATGCTAAAAACATTGTTTAGTAACATGTACATGTAAGCATTACCAATAACAACGAAATACTATCTTCTTTAAATTTGTTACAAGGTCTAGGTCACGGTGTTGTATAAGCCTCAAGGGTTATGTAAAAATCTCAAGAAGACTTTCTTTTGCTAATAGATAGGTTTTGCAACAATGTATAACTTGGAAGACGCAGTAATAATGGCTAAAATTTATTATTACCATTTGCTAAAACATTACGTTTTCATAATTTATGTAAGAAATGACTTTGCACAAGAGACTTTCCAACAATTCAAATACAGTAAAACCTCGATTATCAGCGAGTGCCATATTTTTGTTTTTTTAAATCTTGCTTCAGTCGTGCTTAATTATTTTTCACAAGTAGTCGCTGTGGACTGACACTCTGCATGAAAATAAGTACTGTATGTTCTAAAACATAAAAATAAATTGCATTGTAAAAAAACAATATTTCTAACAAAAGTGCAGTGATTTAGACGTCGAGTTTTGCTATTTGCAGTGCATTGCCATCCAATTCTGAGGATAATCGTGGTTTTACTATATATTTATATCATTTCTCAGCATATTTACTAGTGAAGTGATTGAAGTGTTGGTTTTAATTTTTACTTAATTGTAATTGCATTGCTAAAAATTCACTGAAGGATACTAGATACTTCCTAGATACTAGGTTCAAACTTCAGCTTACTTACCACTCAGTCAAACTTTGATCCATCACCTTCACATAATCCAGATTGGAAAGTTCTTGCCTCTCACTGTCAGGTAAACGTAAATTCTTTTTCATCCCTAACACTTCATCTCTCTTCACTCCGTGAAGAAACGCTTACCTATCACCTCATTCCTCATGGAACTACTGATTTCATTTTACCTCATCTATAACGAAATTTCTGACTTAACTTTATCTCATTCCTCATGGAACTTCTGACTTCATTTTACCTCATCTATAACGAAATTTCTGACTTAACTTTATCTCATTCCTCATGGAACTTCTGACTTCATTTTACCTCATCTATAACGAAATTTCTGACTTAACTTTATCTCATTCCTCATGGAACTTCTGACTTCACTTTATTTCATCCCTCATAGAACTTCTGACTTCACTTGATCTCATCCCTCATACAACTTCTGACTTCACTTTATCTCACCCCTCATAGAAATTCTGACTTCACTTTATTTCATCCCTCATACAACTTCTGACTTCACTTTATCTCACCCCTCATGCAACTTCTCACTTCACTTTATCTCATCCCTCATGCAACCTCTCGCTTCACTTTATCTCACCCCTCATACAACTTCTGACTTCACTTTATTTCATCCCTCATGCAACTTCTGACTTCACTTTATCTCATCCCTCAAACAATTTCTGACTTCACTTTATCTCATCCCTCATGCAACTTCTGACTTCACTTTATCTCATCCCTCAAACAATTTCTGACTTCATTTTATCTCATCCCTCATACAACTTCTGACTTCACTTTATCTCATCCTTCATACAACTACTGACTTCACTTTATCTCATCCCTCTTACAACTTCTGACTTCACTTTATCTCATCCTTCATACAACTACTGACTTCACTTTATCTCATCCCTCATACAACGACTTCACTTTATCTCATCCCTCATACAACGACTTCACTTTATCTCATCCTTCATACAACTACTGACTTCAGTTTATCTAATCCCTCATACAACTTATGACTTCACTTTATCTCATCCCTCACACAACTTCTGACTTCACTTTATCTCATCCCTCATGCAATTTCTGATTTCATATTATCTCATCTCTCATGTATTTTGCTTCAATTTACCTCATTCGTCACCTAATTTCTAAATTCACTTGACCGTATCTTTTAGGGAAGCCCTTCACCTTTACCCTAACTCATTCTTCATGCGAATTTTGCCCTGCAAACTTATTCTGCTCTGAGGTAAACTTGCTCTTCTCACCTGATTTTACGCCACATTAGTCCGAAAGAAGTTTCCAACCCCCTCATCTCACCTCATATACCTATGAGAACTACTGGATTGTTACCATATCACACTAACATTGTTGACTGTAAAAGATATCTTCAAGAGAGAGTCTCATAAGAGCGAAAATCTCAGGTCGTTGACTTCAAACCTTTAGTTCAAGACCATAACAGAGAAATATCAATTCTTAGAAAGAAAAATCCTAATTAAACTTCAGAAAGAGATTCAGAATAAATCTGCAGTAGAAAGATAGAAATTGTGGAAAGTGGAAATTATTCTGAATATCAAATTCTGGGCACAGTTAAATTTTCATCTGGAAGAATATTGGAATATATCATATTGTTTATTTAATTATGGTATATTTCACCTTATTAATTTATTGCAAGACACAGAAGGTCGAAGTATCCAATTACAAATATCTAGAAGTCTGTCATAGTTAATTATTATAATCTGTCATTTATGCGCATTTTAACCATTCAAACCATTCTAACAAATTATGTTTCCGAAAACAAATTTTGAAGTGTTCTACATTCTTTTCCCCTTTTAGTGGTTGGTTCGGTGTGAAAGAATAGTACAGATTCAGTTTCAGACTCATTTAATACAAACTCGTTTATCTCAAACCATTTCATATTTATCAGGAACCTTTTCTATTTCTTCGTTTTCTTTTCTTTCCTTTCTAATGATTTTCTTTTTTATTGGTTGGTTGATTTGGATGTTTACATCCCATATAGCATTCGGTTTAACACCAAGGCTATGTAAGTCCTAAACCTGCAGTTTGACATAGGATTCCAACAACATGAGCTCTTAGCAAGAGTCGAATCTAGGTCTCCGGTGTCACAGACGCGTAAACGAACCATATAAGTATGAGAGTGTTCATTTTCTTTTTTAGTTTATTTATTTATTTATTTATTTATTTACAAGAGTGTTTGTGTGTCAGAGTACGAAACAGTCTTTGGCGGATCTAGCACGGGGCCGGGAACCCTAGACCCCCAGTTTTTTGAGCAAAAAAAAAAAAATAATTGAAACTATTATTTAATATTTTTTTAAAGTTTGTAGTAAAGTTTGCCTTTTATTCTTTATTGAAAATGGCGTGGGAGACCCGGGTTCGATCCCCGGCGGGAGCTCATGTGGTTCGGATTCCACGTTAATCCGTAGGTCCATGTCTCATATAGCCTCGCTGCTGAACGGGACCCTAAACTAAAATCAACTAGACTCTTTATTGAAAATTTTTTGAAACATTAGATGTAGTTTCAGTTACAGTTTTTCTGTTATGCAATGTGAAAAACAATACTTGAGGTCCACAATATCAACCTCCAATATAACCAAGGGCGCCCATCAGTGGGGGCAGAATGGGGCGCTTGCCCCTCCCCCCCCGAGAAAAAATTTTACTTGGGAATAACGAAAACCTAGTGTTTACATTAATTATTTGAAACTATATTTGAAACGTTGCTTGTACTGCCGCCCCCCCTTAGAAACCACAACATGGGCGCCCTTGAATATAACCATAATATCCATCAGGAGAGAGTTAAGTTGGTGACTTCTGCAGGACCCATTCAAAATTGTAAACTCATGATATACCCATCATATTCTAGGTTCTGGCTGCCTCCCTCCAGTTTTTACTTTCTAAATTTACTGGAAACAGTTTGTATACTTTCTGTTTATTCTGGCAGGAAATTGTTGGTTAGTTGGTTATTATTGGTGGTTTGTAAACCATGTGTTCACCTACTTTTAATGAGAAATTTACATAACGAATTTCATCTCCCTACCTGGAGTGAGATATATATTCTTGGCACGTGCGTCTCTGGCGGGGATACGAGGGGGACGCGTCCCCCCAATATTTTGAAGTACAAAATATTCAATATTTTATTCTAATTTAATTTATTTGCTAACCACAGAATAATATATAAATAATAATAATAATTACACTTATTTGGAATATAATATTCAGGCTGTGAAACGATTATAACAGAGTTTTTGATATACCTTAGGGGTCCATGAAGGTAAGCAGGAAAGTAACAAATGGAATCGAAGCTAATAAACAGATTGGGCTACGTAGTACCATTTAAATAACTTTCTTTGATGTTCCCACCAAGGGTACATGCCAGAGACGCCAGTGATTCTTGGCATACATTATGAACTCATTTTTCCCCAGTACGATATGTATTTGAGTCGGCACATCAAAAGCCCGGCTCGAGGACAGCGCTAAACAGTGAAAACGCCAGCATTAGTTGTTTTTTGGTGAGGCGGCAAACGGATATGAAATCTTTAAGTTTTACGTCCCACTTACGCGGGATAGGCTAAAGGACACGGTGACAATGGGAAATGAATGAAATGGTGGGATAAAGAAAGTGGGAGGAAACGGGAAAATCCCGAAAAAATCCACGTACACGGTGTTTGTCCACCACAAAGTTCACTTGGGGCAAGCTGACATCGAACCAAGGAACCCATGCACCAGAGGTGAACGCTCTACCACTGAACCACCGTGGCCTCAAAGAGGGGACAAATGAAGCGCGCTAGATAATTATTTCGAGAGTTAACTAATTTGATGTATACGCAAAGGGATAATTTTATTATTACTTGACTTATGATACAATATAACATGCCTCGAGGGAATATGAAGCCACTGGAGGAGACTAGCCCGCATGTCCTTCCTTTGGTGTTGTCACTGATGCTAGATTGCTTTAAATTTCAAACGGTTCAACTGTTTCCAAGTACGTAGTGACGTACAGCGGCCATTCCATAGGAGTACTTGACCTTAAGAGCTTGTTCTCGATACTTTCCCACATAAATAATAATAACAGTGTACTTGCAAGACTTGAGGCAGATGGCAAGGTATTGAAACTACTTATTATATAACTCTCGTGCGCCCTTCATTCAATTCAAAACGAAAAAGAAAAAAAACGAAAAAGAAAAAAAAATGAATGATGAAGAAGCAAATATTATGTCATCCTCTGAATAAGCTTAAGCTATTAAACTGTTTAAAATATAAATTAAGTTTTTTTTCTTTTTTTTTCTTTGATACGCACGCATAAACAAAGAAACAAAAAAAAACCGGTCACGAGGTTGTCTAACGCAAATAGCTTAAAACAAGATTTAGGACATGTATATATACATATATACAAATAGAATAGCCTACCAAATAAAGAGTATGGTAGCTACACATATACAGTGAAAGTTGTTAAACATCTTAAAACTGCCTAACTGGCGGCCACAAAACAATTAGGTTTGTACTGGTAAATTGTATATGAATACAATTTGGATATATTGCTCAACATACGTTATAATAAGACTGTGTTGGATTCTACATACGTAATTAGTTGAGGTAGGTAAAGGTTGATGGTTCTTTGAAGTATGTATGCTGTGCCAATCGGGTGTAAGGATTGGTTACTTTTCTCTTTCTGCTTCTTAACAAAAAAAAAAAAAAAAAAAAAAAAAAGGAGAGAGAGAGAGAGAAAAATATTACCTTTCTTTTGACTGTCCTTCAGGTTATCAGCAATATACACGTATTAATGAGTGTAATAGCCGCGTCCTTATTTATTTATTTAGCGTGTGTGTGTATAGGCTACAACTAGCCTAATGATAGGCATTTCGTATAACTTGCGCTTTGATGTGTAGCTAATTCTTTGTATGAAATGTTTAAAATTGGGACTACCGCCGGCTACAACTTGACCGTGCAGTAGTCAGCTTTTGCACTATTGATTCCAAATGAGTTATCCCAGGGCATTAATCTTACTCAGCATAATTACTATACAACATATTGCAACAGCTTTAAATAAGAAAAAATAGCTACTGTACACATAGAAATGAGAACATCTATACTCTGCAATCACGTTAAAGCTATTGCGTGTAATAACACTCACTGGCGTCTTTGGCATGTAAAATTTGGGGGAGGGGGAGGGCATCAAAGAAAGTGATTTAAATAGTACTACCTAGCCCAACCTGTTTATTATCTTCGATACCATTTCTGCTTACCTTCACGGATACCCTGAGGTATACCAAAGACTATGTTATAATCGTTTCACAGCCTGAATATTATATTCCAAATAAATATAATTATTATTATTTATATGTTGTTCTGTCGTTAGTAAATAAATTAAATTAGAATAAAATATTGAATATTTTGTACTTCAAAATATTGGGGGGATGCGTCCCCCTCATCCCCCCACCAGAGGCGCCCGTGATAACATCGTTTAAATCTAAAGTTTAATATTCATGCACAACAGCCATAGGATCTCGTAGCAAAGTTTTCTTTACTTGTGCAAAAGCATATGTCTGCAATTCTACCTATTTATTTCTTTGAAATAAGAAATTTTTCTACCCATTAATCACAGAAAAGTTTTATTTTCAGATTGTTAGAAGTTACTTTTTTTTTTTTGAGGGAACACATTGTTGTTTACATCAATATGTACCGTATTTTAAGGACTATAAGACACACTTTGTTCTCCGGAAAATTGCCTCCAAATTCAGGTGCGTTTTATACTCGAAATAAATATAAAAATGTCCAGTGTTTTATTTAAAATTCCCGCCAGTCTTAAAAATGGCCATATAGGTTATTCGATACCGCAGGAAACCTCTCTCTATCTGGCAACATTGGATTCAACTGGCAGCAGCAGTGCACCGATGCGACGAACATTAGTTACAGGTATTCACAAGCTTGCTAACACTGTCTCCCTCCCGTCCCGCCATATAATAATAAAAATCGTAAAAATGATACGGTATTTTTTAAAAAAATGCTTAAAATATGAGGTACATCTTATATTCCGTAGCGTCTTATAGCTCGTAAAATACAGTAATGAATCTCTTACAAGCCAATTAATGGGTTTCGGAAGACTAACGGTGTTTTAAGAGGAGTTGGCTTTCCCCGACCACACTGTAGTTACACCTGTATTTACTTGTAACAGCACCCTGTATCATCGGCAGGGTTGCCTACGTCTCGTCTCTAAAACGTAATGACAACTGATGTGTTGTCTCAGAAAAAAAATGTATATTTCTATTGTATACGTTGTCTTCCTTATGCCTTGTGGACAACCCATATCACTGCCGACTCATAAATGAAAACACTCAAGTTTAGTTATAAACTTCAATAGTTCTTTTGGTGAAAAAGCTTTCAGTGTAATGTTCCATTATTGTGCTTCTTAGGCTAAGGGAGACGGATGATTAAGGCAAGTGAATAATGATGTAAATATTGGCGGAATGAGAATGTGGGAGGAGACGAGAGTATCCCAAGAAAACCAACGGACACGAGATTGTCCACCACAAACATACTTGGGCAGGGATCGAACCAGGGACCCCACATATCATAGGTAACTGCTCTACCACTGAGTCACTGTTCCCCCCTCCCCGTTCTTTTGGTAACCAACTTTACTATTATATATATACAGGGCCGGATCCAAGGTTTTCTGAGGGGGTGCACCAAATAACTGCCAGTATATTTGAATTAAATTTGATTTTTTAAAATGCTTTTAGGCATCTGTGATGTGAATGAGGAATTGCACTGAGAAAAATGCATAATCCAGTCGGCATGTAAATGCTGTTTTTACCAGGTTACGCGCGTCACCACATTAAGTAATGTTGTTTCATCCTTAGTACGATCTACACCACCGTCCAGCGAAAATTTTGTATTGTGGGACCACCATTTTAAATCTAGAATTAACGCCATACCCATTCCGACGGTGGTAACTTACGTATATAATGTTGTTACTACCTTCCTACGAGTGCCCCCTCTTGGTTCTTTCTAAATCTGTGACTCCCTACCTTACGAGAGTAATAGTTTTTAACACGAAATCCATCATGTGAATAAAATTATCCAATCACAGCGAGTCTAGTTCGACACCGAACTCCAGACTTGGCATGGTGTTCCCACCTGCTGTACTTTTATACATGAAATTACATTACTTAAGGAGCGCACCCTCGTAAATACGATGTATCCACACAGAAATCCTAGTCCTTTTCTTCTCAGTGTGCCCTTGAAATGCTAAGTGTCTGCTCTCGATGAATCCTTTTCCTTCAACCTTCAGAAAATTGACTTAAACTATTGATTTTGCAAAACTCACTGCCAGCTTCTCATTTTAGGTAGTGTATATTTACAACGAAGCGGGGGGGGGGGGGCACGTGCGCTTTTGCACTCCCCCTAAATCCGGCCGTAGGGCTATATATATATATATATATATATATATATATATATATATATATATATATATATATATATATATATGTGTGTGTGTGTGTGTGTGTGTGTGTGTTTTATTAAACGTCATAAATAAGTAAATTATTAACCCTAAAATATAAAGTTCAAAATGTTTGGAAATGTTATATTAAGCAATACTTTTATTGAAAGCCACAATGACCCAGTAATACACTGAACATGTATCATTGACTTAAATACGTAATTATCGTTTAGCGCTAGAAATTACAAGGACAACAAGCTAAGATAATTATTTTGCATTGAGTAAAAAAAAAAAAAAGTAGTTTGCTCCATATAATTTAAATCAAAATGTTCTTTAAGAAAAAAACAAGATGTATTAATTAAAGGAGATAGTTGAATAAGAATGAATAATTATTTAAAAGCGAATAAGTGAGATCTGTTCTACGTCGTGTGACTTCAGTGGACTTCCTATACTATAAGAACTTACAACTGTTCTTCAAGTAGTGACTCATAGTCATACGAGCTGCTGAGCACGAAGCCATAAATAAGGATTTCTTGTCTCGTCAAGTAAAATTTTGTAGAATGTAGAATGTCTCGTCTTTCCGCAGTGGATCAGTAATAGAGCATGGCCGCTGGTGTATGGGGTCTTTGGTTCGATTCTAGCTTGCGCTAATTGAACTTTATTGTGGTAATCACCGTGTATGGGGTTTTCTCTGGGTTTTGCCGTTTGCTCCCACTTTCTTCATTCCATTTATTCTCATCATCGCCGTCTCGTTTAGCCTAGTCGCCATAATCGTGCCATGTAAAACTTAAAGATTTCTTCTCGTCTCGATTCGTGAAGAATTCTTTCTCGTGTTGTCTCGAGTCACGTAACCCTTTTTCTCGTTTCGTTTTGTAAATTTATGTACAAAATGTATGATATGATTTTCTTCTTAATTACATCTAGATTAGCGGCGCAAATATGTTTTCAACTTGGGCGGGGGGTGAACAGTAAGACCTTTACTTTTCTTTTTTTTTTTTTTTTTTTTTTGTTGTTGTTGTTGTTGTTGTTAAGCGATGCTCAAAATATTTGTGAAGTTGGAAAACAGTCCTGTGGAGGATCAAGGAGCAGAGTTGTTTTTAACATTGGGAGGCGGGTAGATTTTAGGCTTATTCTGGGGGAACATCAATTTCATCTCACTTTCCTTTGTGGCAATCGGACACAAATCATCACATTTCCCCCCAAAAAACACATTTAAAATATGATTATTGAGGGGGACAGTCCCCCCGTTCCAAGATTGGAGGGGACATGTTCCTCTATTCCCCTCGGGATTTGCGCCAGTAATCTAGATATTATTTTCCCGTTTTTCGTTACTCAAGTAGTTTCGTCAAATCTGACAACAAAACACGAATGAACAAATAAGTACCGTAATAATTAGTTATCAAAATTCTTGATTTTTAAATTATTATTAATAATGAGTACGTACATTCTTTCGAAATAATTTACTACATTTGTGAAAATCATATCAAGATAAACGAGTAGTAGCGGGTGCGGCCTAACATCATTTATCAGCTGACAGTTGGTGGTCGTAGGTGCGTAAGAAATATTGGAATTCTTAGAAGCCGACGTAACATATTGCGACGTGAAAAATTATTGAACCTTCCACAAAACAGAACTGTGTTTTACAATTTTCTTTCGAAAAAGTCGCAAAAGTAGCGCAAACCTGTAAACATATGAGTACAGTTTATGGGCAAGATTCGTTATCAAAAACAATAGACAAAAGATGATTCGTTCGCTTTCATCTTTAAAATGACGATGTTCTAAATGCTCCTTGCAATGGGCGACCAATCACAGAAAAAAAAATATGTTTTGGGAACAATTGTGGGAGACCAATGACCATCGCCAATGAGCTAAACGTCCATCACCAAACAGTATTAAACATTTTGGAGAAAGCTGGCTTCAAAAATGTTGTCAACCATTTGGTATTACGCTACCCGCCTTTAATTGTTGAATTACTGGATGCAGCATATTTTAGAACAAGTTTTTCTTATTAGGATTGCAAGAATTTTTTGATTAAAAACAAAACATTTTTTATCAATTTATACGTATTAACCTTTCTTCGAAATTACATATTTTTTTATGAAAACTGCCTCGAAATATGACGAATGTTACTCAATACAATTGCGAATATTCCTACAAATAAATACTTACAGGTAGAGGAGGATCCAGGGAGGGGGCGATCACTCTGATCGCCCCCCCCCCAGAAGAGGAATTTTTTTTCTTATTTTACATATACATAAAACCCATCCCAGAGTTTGCAGCTCTTAAAAGTAACTCTAAGTAGAAGTACTAAAATCCACTGCCCCCCCAGAAGTCCGTCCTGGATCCGCCCCTGTTTACAGGCAAGGGAAAAGTGGATCTGAAGAGGTAGAGTAACGCCTGACGTCACGCCATTCCCAGTGCCTATCTTTTGCTATTGTAATTTCTTTAGAAAGTGGGGTGACGCTATAGTTATTTTTTTGGAATTGGGGGAACGACGTTCGCCTGCGTCCCCTCTCACTTTTACCCCTGCTTACAGGTGAAACTGAGAATCTCTCTTTCTCTTGAATTTGGTTAAAAAAGGTAGCCACTCTTCCATCGATTAACAATATGTAAAACTTACTTCTTCTGTAGAAACTATGAAACAGTATACACTGAAGGCAACATACAAACATTCGATCTAGTCGCCTATATTACTGAAACGTATTATATAATATAGAGTTCCGTAGCTCAATTTGTTAATACAGTCGATATATCACATTCGTTTGTGTATTTGTTTCTAAGTGAAAGTTGTTATTTCGTTGCAAATCTTCATATAAAGTATAAAAATCCAGCAATGTTTAGACAATATATTCGTCATAATTTGTGCAGCTTCAAATACCTATGGTAAATTACCAATTTGTTGAATATTTCCCTTATATATATTTTATGTTATTTTTTAAAAAAGAATTAATTGTACAGTGGGTGGACAATAAGGAATTTCCAAATATGGTTGTAATTTATGATTTTATTTGTTTGCTTCTAGTATTTTCAATTTTATAACGTATTTTAAATATTTGTATTCAGCGTATCCAGCATACTTATTCTTTTACATCACGTGGAGTGGGTAATACTTTGTTGCATCATCTTTTGCCTCAATAACAAATTAGAAATGTCTTGACATCCTTTGGGTGCTCCATGACACCATCTTTGAAATATTTAAAATCTTGTTGGCAAAATTTTTGTAGATACTTTTTCAGTTAGGAAATATTAATGCAAAGGAGACTGCTGACTCTGTTGTTCCCCATACCTCTCTCCCTTTCTATTGGGTTGAGGTCTGGACTCTTCCCTGGCCAATTCTATACTTTCACTCCATGCTGTTGATTTACGTACAATAAATTTGTAAGTATGGTACAGTACCTTATCCTTGATAAAAAATCCATCTTCTTCTGGATACCATTCCTTAATATGAGGAGTTAGACAAGTATCCAATACATGTTTGAATCGTTTTTTTCCTCATGATGTGCTCAACAAACTAAAATACTCCTGTAGGTTCCAGTGATGTAACATTCCATACCATTACTTTACTGAGTGAACACTGCATTCAAGGTTGAAGTAGAGATTACGTGTATAGAAAATGAACACTTAAGCTACACGACCACAAAAGAGCCACGTAATGCTACTCGATCCACTGTGTTTTAGCTTGCACTAGTCAGTCTAAACCTTTAATACCATAATACCATAAAGCCAACTTTCATTTATTACTTCAGCTCTGAGAATCCTTCGTACATGTTAGCTTTTTTTTAAGCTTTACGTCCTACGGTTATGCCGGTTAGGCTAGAGGAGACGGTGATGATGAGAGATGAGTGAAATGGTGGAATGAACAAAGTGGGAGGAAACGGGAGAACCCCGAGAAAACCCACGAGCACTGTGTTTATCCACCACAAAGTCCACTGGGATCGAACCAGGGACCCCAAGCACCGGAGGTGAACGCTCTACCACTGGGCCACCGCGCGCCCCTTCGTACATGTTAGTAAACGCGCCTACTAACTGGGAGATCCTGTTTAGCATCCTAACGCGAGCTTACATGGTTTTGGCCTTACGTTGAGATGTATCCCACATCTTGCATGTTACCGCTACTGAAAATAGATGCTAAACTACGACTCAAACAAATTACGAAATGAAGGTAAGGAAAATATTACTTAAAAGTCTCTCAAATACTTATAATGAAACAATTGACACATTGGAGCTACCGTATCAAATATTTTATACCACATAGAAATTTATTTTTTAAATTGCATGTATTTTTATATACATATCAATATACAAAAATGGATATATGCTGTATATCTATTAAAGCACTACTCTGAAATGTTTAGAACACTTTCTGCTACATTTCTTACATATATAATCTACAATCTGTAAGAAAATACTGTTGGCTAAAACACTCTTAGCGCTTGCAGCAAACTGGGAAGGGAGTGTCATGGAAAACTAATCAAAACCCAACGAATTTTCGTTCAATACCTAGTTTTCGTGACCTCTGAGATGAATACTGACACTGCCGATGCTGCCTGAATGGCAACACTGCAGAAATCCAAGTTCACTCCATCGGTAATTGTAAAATGTTGAAAATGAACGACTTTTTTAATGATATTGACATGACGTTATCTGTCTTTTATTCCAACATAGAAAAATGATGAACCGTTTGAAGTGCATTTTGAAATGTATCTCACACGGGAGGGTCCCACAAGTTGTCGTTAAAATCTGATTACCACATAGCACATCTGATAGAGCATAATGAGAAATGAACATGAGCAAAATTTAAGGTGGTATGGACCAGAAGGATAGGAGTTAGGGGGATTCAAAATTTAAATATCCAAGGAATTATAGAATAGAATTATGTACGTTTAAAGTAAAAATCTTGAAAACCGTGCAAGCAATCAAAACAAAAGTTGCACAATATAATGAGAACCAAATACCCTATCGAAAACTATAAACAGTGTTGTCAACTCAGCACAAATATATTTTATTACAAATAGCACCATATACAAGTATGCACAGATTTAAAATGCACTATTGTCACTAAACATAACAGTGAAGTGTAGTGGTACAGTGTTGTACACTATTGGAGCTACTTGTGCTGAAAATACACAATGGAGAAGTCTCATACCTGGCAACAGATGGTAATAAAGGGATCTGAGTCTCATACTATGAATTACGTTCAAATGCATAACACAGATAATTATATTTCCAATGTAAATATGGCAATATTACGGTGTACAAATATAATCATATGATATGTAGGAGAGAAAGTAAAAGAATATGTTACTTAACTCGAAAGACACAAACCAAGAAAGTACTCTTCCAAATATTGATAACATGGAGAACCAGTCTACAGAATTAGAAAACATGTGTTTCTTTCCTCGCGTGTATCATTTTGTTTTCGCGAGTTATCTACTTATTCATCAGGGCTACAGAAGTATATTGCAAAATTCTCACTTTTTTCTAATGCATTATTTTATTAGACTTCTGCATTGTACATTTTTAAGACATGTAGCACCAATAGCGTGCAACACTGTACCACTACGCTTCATTATTATGTTTAGTGATAATAGTGCATTTTAAATCTGTGCAAACGTGCATATGATGTTATTGATAATAAAATATTTTTATGCTGAGTTGGCAACACTGCTTCACCTATGGCAACACTGTTTATGGTTTTCGATAGGGTATTTTTTTTCTCATTATATTGTGTAACTTTTGTTTTGATTGCTTTAATGGTTTTCAAGATATTTACTTTAAACTTACATAATTCAATGATATAATTCTTTGGATATTCAAATTTTGAATCCCCCTAACTCCTATCCTTCTGGTCCATAGCACCTTAAATTTTGCCCATGTTCATTTCTCATGATGATTTTAGAGACAACTTGTGGGACCCTTCCGTGTCAGGCTAGAATTTTGTCATGCCATTTTGTTTAAAGGGAATAGAGAGATACAAAATATAGCAATCCCTAAAATAGATTATCTTATGAGTTTTTACCATTACAGTTTCAATGAGGATTTAAATATTTTTCAAAATCTACTTTACCTATCCAAGGAACGGGCATTTCTGCTAGTTATTATAAGGCATGAGTTCTTTTTTGTTCAGAACGAA
Source organism: Thermobia domestica (assembly GCF_964235325.1). NCBI lineage: Eukaryota > Metazoa > Arthropoda > Insecta > Zygentoma > Lepismatidae > Thermobia > Thermobia domestica. The sequence continues at coordinate 242,354,756 of NC_137461.1, forward strand.
AAAGTAAAATGGAAATTAAAACCAAAAGTAAAAACTTAACCCTCTCTCTCTCTCTCTATACATATATATATATATATATATATATATATATATATATATATATATATATATATATATATATATATATAGTTTTCACTTTTACATATATATGAGAGAGAGAGAAGAAAAAGAAGAAGAAGCCATTTGAAGCAAACATTCAGTTAACGAGAAATATTTTTCATCATTTCTACTTCACATCTTGATATGCCTTTAAATATTATGGAAACAAATTCTTTAGCGAAAGATTTGAACAAAACGACGGCATATTTATATGATCGTAGTTAATTTCCTAGCGATCAACAATGTGTGACGTAAATAAAGAAAGTATTGCTATTAACAAAAGCCTCGAGGGCATCAATCCCAGACAATTTGAACTTGATGGATATTCTTTCATGTTTTAAGATGTTCTCCTCCTTAGATCTTTGTAATTGTGTCACTTTGTAGGCGTTTCTGATTTATTTCTAGCCTCTTTTTTGTGTGTGTATTTTTTTCTATATTTTAGTAGAAACATTATGTTTCATTACCATTTCACACTGTTTTAAGTTAAAACACTTCAATATTATGTATATTTCTTTATTTTTACTTGGAGCCAAGTCTTTCCATTTACTCATTACTGTTGGATCCCTCTTAACACTCTCAGCCCCAACCCTGTTTGAGTAAATTTCATCCCGGGACCAGGCTACAGTTTGCTATGAACACTGTCAGCCCATGTGTATCTATTTGATACACGTGGTCCATCAGTAAACCCTCACTGTGTATCAAAAAGATACACATGGGGCTGAAAGTGTTAATACCCGTATCATGCTAAATTAAGCATTAGCTTGCTATAATTCCCATACAAAAGGAAAAAATACCACAAAGTATATTGCTTCACATTAATTTCTACGTAGACAGATGCTCCAGGTGTGTGTAATGGTGTTGGAAGTTCGTGAAATGAAATCCAAATAAAAATTCCTGATTCGTTGTCCATTCATACTGTATGATTATTTGATGTTTGATTCTCCTTACATTGATACGAAATAACTTCTATGAGGTAGTTCTTGTAGGAATTACTTCTAATATGAGTTACTTATATAAGAATACAGTTTTAGACTTTATAATTTTAGTAACTAACCACAATTAGAACATCAGATTGTAGTAAAAGATAAAATAATATTTATAAAATTCTTATTTTTTAAAATACAAATTTCATAATCATGAACTTTCACATGTATGCGTCATTTGCATCAAACTTCACTGAGTAATATTTTATTATGAATACCGTTATCTAACCTGTATCGAAATGTAAGCTATGTTTCCATATAACGACTACAAAATATTGTATACATAGAATTTTTGCTACTATTGTGGCTTCAAATTCTAAAATTAATAGTGAAAAGTAGGGAAAATATCCAGAGATGAGATATGTGTTGAGTTCGATTTTGAGGTTAAGGTCCATTTCAGCTGCGAGGCTATATGAGACGGGACCTACTGATTAACGTGGAATCAGAACCACATGAGCTCCCTCCGAGAATCGAACCTGGTCTCCTACGCGCTTGAGCGATTGATCGTAGAAATTCAAACTCCGATTAATGATAATTTCACAGCCTTGTTTTATTATAAGTGTAATTTCTTTAGTCAGTGGAGAGCAGTACGTGAATCATGGGTCAGAGTTGATGACGATGGGTTTTGGTGGATGGTGAGTCAGAGTGGGTCATGGCGTGTCTTGGGTCCAGTGGGTCATAGATCATGTTGTGTGGTGGGTCAAGCTTTCATTGACCCATGCCATCTCTGGTTAGTGGGAGTCTTGGAGGAGAATAGTCAGTGGAAATATTCCTCTTTTTTGAAGCGAATATGCATGATTATGTCCTGACTTGTGAATGAGGTCTGTGTTATGTTTATATATACGTATAGAAGCAACGAAACAAACACATATACTATGTCACTCAATTTTCTTTGTTCTTGCTTTTCGTTCATATTTTTAAAATCTGATATTTTCTCGTTTTTATTTTTGTTCTGGTAGCGGGAATGGTGGTTTGGTGCACCTCACATCCCCATTGAGCACCTTAGCCCCACGCTGACCATCCGATTGGGTACTTGGCAAACGGATTGCAAAGAGACTGGCGTTTGTTCATCTTCTATGTGGTATAGTGTTGTGGTTACTATTCACTATTTTCCATTATGATTTAAAAGTAAACGCATTTTATGTTCAAATAGATTTTTAACTTCGGATCCGAACTCACTCTCTAGAAAAAAGCCAAACATCTTACCTGAACGAGACCGAAGATCAATCTACTGAAGATAATGTGAAAAAAGACAGTTAACACCATTCTTATCTTGTAATTAAAGAAAAGAATGTTGATTGAGCGAGTGTTAAATCCAACTGTTCAAGAATTATCAATGTCCTGTCTCTTTTGCTATAAACAAAATTATCACCTACACAACCAGATAAGCTGAAAGATATAAAGATATTAGAAACTACGTAATGGCACTTTGTTAGTGTGAAAGGTAGTTGAGAAGCTACTTCAATTGGGTAGCATTGGACCGGTTCCCGTATCAGTAGAATCTCACGGTCTACTGAATGTCATTCGGGAGTGGTTTCATGTTGGGATCTCGTAAACGTCACTGAAGAGAAGATCAAATCCGAGATAGTTGATCAACTTGTCATAGACGGAGCTCGTAAAAAAGTACGAAGTCGGATGAATTGGTTGGTATTCAATTGATTCATACTTTTAGTTTGTATATTCTTCTGGAATTCGTGAAAAGTGAATATCAAATACACGTTTGTACCTGCATTCTCAGTCCTCTTCGCCGATTGCAATGGTGGGCACACCAGCACATTGAGTAATGTGATTGCTGTTAGTTTTGCTACAGGAGTGTAATGGTGCAGATCTTCGTATAGCGACCAATCGCTATCGCGTTAATTCTAAGCGTGATCAGTCTGCATGGCCTATGCTTAATATTCACTCCTGAAATAACAGTAGTTAAGCTTGATGTTGATCACGGAGTTCAGTTTTCACTCCTTCACGTGTTTATCTGCCCTGAATCACGAAGCTTCACTATACAAACATACGGGATATCTTTAAGGGAGATCTCTTACCGCAAGACAATCTTGAGAGATGCCATTAGCTACAGCAACAGAACAGCGTGGTTGTTTTCTTCTGGTTGCCGGGACACATCGGTTTTTTTTTAGAAACGAAAGTCCCTGCTCAGTATTCAAGAATGCGACATTGGCAGCTGTTGCATTGGAGCACTTTTTCCAGTGGTCGGATCTCCGTAGTTGTTTTGTCCGACAGATGTGGTTTTCACTGGCAAATAGAACTGGCAAGTGGAAAGAACCAGGCAAGTGAAAAGAAGTTATACTCTCTGAAATCTATTTCGAACAATTGGCAGACGTCATCGCGCACTAGTTGACTAGAGTTGACAATTATCCTGATTCGACTGTGCATCGGACAATCTCATATCTTGTATTCTTATCTAATACGCGGCACAGACTGTTCATATTATGCACTATGCAGATTGTGTCGTCCCTCTGAATGTTACGCACATTCTTGAAGAGTGTCCAGAATAATCTTATATCAGAAATAATTAATACTGTCTAAATTTAATGAGACTTTGTGGGATAATGTGGTCTTAAATGAAGGCTTCAATAAATCTCATTTTACTTTGAGAGATTAGAATAGTTAACCCCTTACCGCGTGCCGTGCCATATATGGCACATACCCTTTTTTCACTTTAGCTTTTTTTTTATGATTTATCAAAGGCACCAAATGACTGTTTTGTCTGCTGTGTGAAATATTGACGTGTATGATTAAGAGATTTTGGTGTCATTTGGCATGTTCTTTGTGAGTTGTAAGTGTGTCATATATGACACTTACTTATTTCTCGTCGGAATTAAGTGAAAAATCTAAAATTCAAGTTTTAATTAATTTTTTAAGTTCCCATATGAGGATTTTCAATACTGATTATTTTTTTCGCTAAAAGTAAAAAATCATGCAGAAAGTGGTTAACGTAGTCTGTTTTTTTTTCTAGATTTTCCTTGTAACGTGTTTGTTACTTTCTAAATTATTTCTAGTTATATGTACATTTTATATTATATTATTTATTCCTTTTATCCTTTTTCATGACCATTGTCTTAATTTTCATAGCTCTTTTTCTATTTCTTCTCTTTAACTTTTAAAAAACTTTAATGAGATTATCCCCTTTTCAAACAGATTTTTTAAATTTAAATTTTTAACATGCAACTTGCGTAGATAACTGGTCTCATCATGACGTTAACAGATATCCTGGCTATTGACATACTCAATAAACTGTGACAATTAATCAATCAATAATATGGATATTCGTCGATCCAATGCCAAAACCGCGAATGTGCTGAATTTGATTTTGAGTTATAAGCATTTTATTATTCAAATTACCCCGAAAAATCAGTATATATACTTAAGTACATGCTTTAGGAATTGACGATAACTTCTAATATACTCATATTTCACAAATTGGACATTGATATTGGAATTTGTGAGATCCAAATAACATAAAACTGCACTTAGGTGAAAATAGCAAAATTTGCACATTCGCGGTTTTGGCATTGGACCGACGATATGTAAATCCTCATACATAGTTTTGGGGAAAATGAAAAAGGAAACCGAAGCTATACGATAACCGTGCAACCTATTAAGACGATATTGCTCACAGTTGGTCGCTATGAATTTAATTTATGTTCATCGATAATATTATGCAAAGATATATCATTTACTCTACGAACTGAGGTACCACTTAGAGCTGAATAAAACGATATATCTTTGCGAAAAATTCTGATGCTTACTTTATGAGAAAATTACGAAAAACTATTGTTTTTGGCGCTAAAAAGTATGTCATTTATCGCCAATATTAATTGATAGGAAATCTTTTAGTCTGCTGGAACATTTTATTTATTTATTTATTTATTTATTTATTTATTGGAGTACTGTTTACGTAACGGACTAATATACTGATATTAGGAGTATGTGCATCGTTTGTATTCTCTTAATGGTGACACATGTACTCAAAATACTGATGCGCATGCTGCTAACGATGATTTGTTTATTTATGTTTTTTGTATGCAACGTTGTACTGATATTAGGAGATTGTGTATAGTTTGTGTTCTCCTAATGGTGACACTACTAGAGACAGTGACGCACATATTGCTAACAGTAATTTATTTATTTATTTTGTGTACTGTGTATGTAGCGGTGTACTGATATTAAGAGTGTATGTGTCGTTTGTATTCTCACAGTGATGACACATATACTCCAAATACTGATGCACATGCTTCTAACTGTGATTTATTTACTTATTTATGTACTGCATATGTAACGTTGTACTGATATTAAGAGCATGTATGTCTTTTGAATTCTCCTAATAGTGACATACTCGAAGTAGTAACGCCAATGCTTCTAACGCTGATAATCATAGCAGGCTTATGTGTAAATGTATTCGTATTGTCACCACAATTCAATGTTTCTTTCTATATTATATAAATAACTGGATTACTTATTAGATACCTTTATATTTTCAAGCTACTTACTCTAATGATATAAAATTCTATCTACTTTCTGCTTTCAGCTGATTACATCACTCCATGCAAAAGAAGTGATCCAAATCTTGCGGAATGTATAAGGAAGAACGCGGAGATAGCTCTGCCACATTTAGCTAAAGGTAATTTTGTACAGTAGTATTATTTAAAACAATTTCTCAACCATACAACCATACCATTTTTAAAGAGCAATTACAATATTTAAAATACTTAATTAAGGAATATTTAAAGGTGTACAATTGAAGTATGTAAGGAACGGCTTAGATATATCTCATTTTATTTTTTTATGTTGGTACTCCTAAGGATAAGTAGGAGAGTCATCTAGATCGCTCAGATGCCAAATGGAGTAAATCCATAATAATAATAATAATAATAATAATAATAATAATAATAATAATAATAATAATAATAATAATAATAATAATAATAATAATAATAATAATAATAATAATAATGTTATTGCATACTGGGCATTACAGACTTATTTGTCCAATTACAATTTCCATTAAGTAGAAATAAAAACATATAAGTGATGACAATGAGCAGAATGTAAAATAGAATACAATTAAGACATGCACATAAAAAATACAGAAATCATATATAAAACAGATCATACACTTATATGAAAGAAGGTAATAATTTCAGCTGCTTATAAAGTGAGCATACAAAATGTCTTTGAATAACACTGAAATTATGTTCAAAAATAGTAATAATATTAGCAAGATCATTGGCCACTGACACAGTTTTATACATGAGTACATCATTGAATCAGTGAATGGGTCTAAGAATTTTGGGGTTTCTTGTATGACAGCTGGTTGCATGTAGAGTTACCATTGACAATAAATTCCAATTACCATGAACAATTGAGTGCAACATTTTAACATCAACGATAATCCTTTTTTCAGATAACTTCAACATACCCAAAAATAATCTAACTTTGTTTAAATACCTACCTTTATAACACTTGACTTTCCAACGTAGCCAGGCAAGAAAAATATTTTGAGCCATCTCGAAGGTATTTGATATAGAATGTGTACTTCTGTTCCACATATTTGAGCAAGATTCGAGATGACTTCTGACATTAGAATAATAGAAAACAAGGCAGGTTTTGACAGAATAGAAGTCTTTGGACGTCCATTTCAGAATGCGAAGATTCCTTCTCGCTTTAGAATTTTCGTATTGTTAGAAGTTACAGTTGTATATTCTCCACACGTTGTTCAAAAAGTAATTTACTGTCATAAAAAATGCCTAAATCTCTAATAGCATCTATAGTTCTGACTGGAGACTCATTTATGTTATAAATAAAGTAGATTGGATTTGTTTTGTTCGTAAAAACAGTGAATAAGTTTTCTTAGAATTTAAAAGTAATGCATTGTTTTTAGATCAATGTAGTATTTTATTAACATTGTTTTGTACCACCAAAAATCATCTAAATTTACAATAGTTTTAGATTTTCAGGTCAACTGCATACATGAAACACTTACAATCTAGGTTTTCAATTATATCATTAATAAACATAAAGAACAGAAGTGGTCCCAGGTTTGGTCCTTGTGGAACACCGGAGTAAATGTTATATACATCAGAATAACTACCTTTATATCTAGCAAAAAACTCTCTGAGAAAAATATGATGCTAATCAAGCAATGAATCAAATAGAAAGATCATAGGATTTCAATTTATAGACCCTACATTAAAATGTCATACAGCAGCTTATCAAAGGCTTTAGAAAAATCAAAGTAGATTATATCAGTCTGCCCATTACTCTTAAGAATAGGAAGAACATCAACCATAAAATATGTCAAGTTCGTTGTGGCTGATCTTTCTTTCATAAACCATGTTGATACATAGTAATTGTAGGATAAACATGATTGTACAAATACGAGGGGCATTCTGAAAGTCGCGAGCAACATTTTTTCACAAAAGTAATCTTTATTTGTAAGTGAAACCAAATATATAATCTCAATCTACAATCCTTCCTTTCACTTTTCCACATAGTCTCCGTTCTTTTACACACGTTTTCCCCATCGTTCTGCAAGTTTGAGAATACCCTTGCGATAGAATTCTGTTCCAGCTGCCCGTAGACACTTACACACTGCTTGCCGAATATCTTCCAGTGTTTTGTAGCGATGGCCTAGCATCTGTTCCTTCACAAAACCGAAAAGATGGTAGTCGGAGGGTGCCATGTCAAGCTATATGGAGGATGTGGGAGTTTTTCCCACCCAAATCTCTGATCTGCTCCATAGTGACACGTACAGTATGCGAACGCATATTATCCTGTTAAAGGATGATCTTCTTTCCAAGATGTTTATCATGCAAGGCACAACGGAATTTCAAAAGTGTCTGGATGTAGCGGGCAGAATTTATGGTTCGTCGAGGCTCAAGAAAGTCAACCAGAATGCAACCCTGTGCATCGCAGAAGACGCTCCCCATAACTTTTCCTGCCGATTGCAATGTTTTCGCTTTTTCCTTCGGTGGCGAATTCAAGTAGTGCCATTCCATACTCTGTCATTTTCTTTCAGGTTCATAATTATGGAACCAGCTTTCACCTCCAGTCACAATACTCATCAAAAAGTAGTCATCACCTTCATGTCGAAATCTCTGAAGAAGGGTTTGGGCAATGGTTAGTCTCATACGTTTGTGGTCCTCGGTTAATAAACGTGGGACCCAACTAGCACAAACCTTCCCATGACCTAAGCTGTGAATCATTTCTTGCACCGCACTATGTCCACCACCAAGTTTTGCAGCGATTTCATTCACAGTGATACGCCTATCTCCCCTAATCAGGTCCCCTCGCCTTGTTGCGTTCCGTGGAAGCAGTTCGATGCGCCCGCTGGGAGGCTCATCTTCGATACTCGTGTTTCCATCTTTAAAATGCTTCACCCACCTCCTAACACTGCTGGCAATCCGTAGTCACGCTGTAGTCTGCGGTAAATTTCAGAAGCAGATTAGTCCTCTTTAACAAGGAATTCAATCACAGTACGCTGTCGAAACGAAACATCGCTGCCCACCATTTTGGAAATCCTGCCTGTGGTCACGTGGTAGCAACAAACAGCGTCAACGTTTGGAAAGAAAGAATGAGAGTTCTGTAGATTGAGATAAGACACTTGCTTTCACTTACGTACAACTAAAGATTACGGTTGTGAAAACATGTTGCTCACGACTTTCAGTATGCTTCTCGTAATTATCTATCAATTTATCAAAAACTTTAGGTGTGATACTGAACAGAAATTGATCTATAGTCAGTTAGATATGTATCCACAATTTAAGGAATAGAAACAACAACAACCGTTTCCCATTGATCAGGATAATAATAATAATAATAATAATAATAATAATAATAATAATAATAATAATAATAATAATAATAATAATAATAATATAATGGACTAACGGTCCACGGCCCTCATTGACTTCTATACGTGCGTACTTTTTAAAAAAGATTTTTGTAAACAGTAAATGATAAGAACATGAACTATTAGGGTCTAATCCTAACATTACAGAAATATAAATTGTTTATTAGGTGTTGAACTTCAAATTTCCCTCCTAGAAAATCTCAATTTGGGATTTCGACCATTTGCCATCCAAGAGTACCATTTGCAATGTACTCTTAAAATAGAAAGTACATTGGTATTTTTTTTTTAAATCAGGAATACAAGTTTCTATACTAAACAAAGTTTTTCCTATAAGTTTAGAGTAGCAAACTAACGAACCTGATTTTTGACGAAATACAAAACCATCATATAGTATGTCGTAATATAGAATATAATATATCGTAATTCTATATTATTCTATAGTCATTGAATGTGGTAATTTTATTACTTTGATAATTATTATATATATATATATATATATATATATATATATATATATATATATATATATATATATATATATATATATATATATATATAGTAATTGAAAAATTAACACCAACTCTATATAAGTTTATGCGATTATCTCACATCACGACGTTCATAAATATACTTCGAACTCACCAGACGGAAAAACACATAATCAAATTGACCACATTTTAGTAGGGCCTATATAGTAGAGCACTGTGTAGCATAAGATATGTTCGGTCGTTTAGGAGGGTTGACTGTGACATTAGCATCAGTGATAATAAGAGAGAGATTGTCGTTGAATTCGATGACTGAAAACGGAGAGATTTAATTTAAAGAAATTACATAGAAGTCACGTAAGACGGGAATACCAGATTAAAGTTTCGAATAGATTCTTGGTTTTAGAAGATTCGGAGTGTTGTGGATACTTGGATCGAAACCAGGGATAGCATTAAAATTTCAGCAAAAGAAATGCTAAATGTTTAGCAGAAGGGGTCCAGAAGTACGTAAAAAATACAAAATTTACGAGAGAAATGGATGATGCAAGTATTTAGGCCTAACATGACCTAACCAAATCTAACCTAAACCAAACTGACCTAAACGAACCTAATATTAATAGAAATAAGCGAATTCTACATTTTTCTTAAAAAAAATATGCTCGACTTCTACATTTAGATACTCTAACATAAACTAACCTAGTCTAAACTACCCTCATGCAGGCCCGTATCCACGGCTCCCCCTAAACTTTGGCTGGCCCCCATAAAATTTCACGGTAGACTTGCAAATGAACTATAATATGGTGATGAAGTATAATATGATTGGGTCGGATCCCCCCTAGCTTCTACCGCCCCCCCTAAATTTTTGGGCTGGCTACGGGCCTACCCTCATGTGAACAACACCTACCGAAATTATGACATTGTTTGTATAATATAACTGGGCCTGGTATAATTTGGTTGTACTGTAATTTTTAAGAACGACAGATGTATAAACTTTCTTCTATTATTTGAAGACAAGAACTCTTCCGAAATTATTTTCAAGGTACTACGTTAGTGAGTTCTGAGCTGTTCTTCTCTTTAGTGGATATTATACTTTCTTTACGATAATTATCCTTTCGTCTGGCAAATGATGTTAACAAATAATTAGATTTTTCTTTTGTCTAGGCATTCCGGAGTTCAATGTGCCACCTATAGACCCTTTGTTTATACCAAAGATGGCTGTAACGCTCGGAGGTGGACCTATTTCATTGAACATGACATTCCTTGATACTAACCATATTGGGTTGAAAGATGCACAATTTTTGAGAGTAAAGTAAGTATATTGTATAGTATTTTAGTTGATATTGTTCTTGGATTGCTTCAATAAAATGTGCATAATCGTCTGGGGCCATTGCAATTGACGTTATTACTTGCGACGTCGCTGTTTATTTACATCACGTTGTACTATGACTACTGGAGAACTATTTCCAGTAAACATAAAGTACTGTCTTGTTAAATATTGTCCACAACATTCAGCAGATTAATAAATCTCTTTGTTCCAGCATTAACAACCTTGTACAATGTACATGGTTGGCATTTGTTTCCACTGAAACTTAACTCCAGATAAGTTTTATTTCACCTGGGAAGCTGTCTTGAGAACAGAAAAACCCTAAGGAATTAAACATTGATGAGTGGCATATGTTTATCCAATGAAGGAAGTTGTGTATTTGGGGGTCACCATAACACACACCAACATAATGCTTGATACACTACATTTGCAAACTGTCATCCCACTAAGAAAAAAAGATCGCCTTAACTTGCTTAAGCTAATTAGTGGACATTGCTTAGGATTTAAGATTACATACCGCCTTCCTCAGACCAGTTTTCATGTATGGGCACCCAAGGGGCATCTCCGTTTCTAAATTTTAACCGAGTGCTAAAATTACTGGAATCTTGTACGCTTTACCTAGCCTTTCGTATTAGGCTTTCAAATTGCACTTTCGAACTTCACAACAAGACTACATTTCATCACAAACTATACCATCTTGATGATTTCGTTTGAGATACATTTTTCGAAGATTCCAGAACAAATGCTGTCACTTCCTTCGAACCAAGGACATCCATAATAATTAAGCACTACTCTTTCATTATTACGAAAGTCCTCTGAACTTTTACTGTGATCTTTAAAACTCTACGCTTCCACCAGATGGCTTAAAACTGCCTGACTCTGCTGTCTTTTTCACTAGCTATCTGTGTATTCTCATTACTCATTAGCACATTTCACTACAATCCTTATGCCCTATTAGGTATTTCTTCATCTCAATCAATTTTTAAAGTAGCTCTTAGACGAGAAAATATCATTAAACCAGTTATCATGCACCTGTGTGTTTTAGAACACATACAAATTAATACAATAGACAGTGAATGGAGCTCCAGTTTTCATGTCCCTTCCCTAATAAAGCAGGAGAAATATTTTATTGGACTTCTGGTATACTGAACGTTTTGTATCATTGGAATGCCAACAAAATTGTGACTCGTTGGACCACACTACATGTCTCTAATATTGTTCAGTTAAAGTGTGTGGGTTCTTGAAACCATTGCAAATGTGCAACTTTATGCATCGCAGTCACTCATATGGTAGTAGTGAACCTGTATTCACAGATTGCAGCAGTTTTTGTCGAATATGAAAGTTGTCATCTTTGATCATGTATGAAATAAGGAGGCGATCTCTGTGGGTTTGGACCTAGTGGCGACAACATTTCTGACAAAGCTTTTATGTTAGACCATTTCTTGTAAAAGTGGTAAACAGTATGCATTGATGCACCAATAAATCGGTATTTTCATTTACTGTGTACTTATGAACATACACTAATGCCTCTTTTCTATCACTCTGTCACATCTTTGTTTTGGTCAGTCTTTACGAGTCGTTTCCTGTGTTGTCAGTGAAATACGCGTATCATTCCGTGGCGAAGGAAGTCTTGATATGCGATGTGAAGAAATACTAGATCGCACGTTGCGCTGCCCGATTATGAGGTAAGTTCTTTGCCCCAAGAAGTGATCAATATACAGAAAGAAGTAGTAGTCGGAGAAGCGTAACGAGAATACGGTGGATTAGGAAAGGTTTCATATTGCAACTCAGGGAGAGTCTGCTACATCCTTTGAGAGATTCGTGAGCATGTTTTGTTGTGCAACATAGGGACATCGTGTATTTTGAACACTTTTTTCTCGATTCTTGCGGATGCAGTTGCGATGTCCTTAATTAAGTTCAGTACCGTAGCAATCTGCAGTGATGGTTTTGACTCAACAGAGAAACACGTGGTGGACTAACTCTATCTTAGGCTAGTTTTAGACGGAAGCATTTATCGTAGCATTTCTCATAGCAAAAATCGTATCATCGATATCCTACCGTGTAAAGTAGCAAATGCTATGGCATTTCCCATGCCATGGCATATCCTATGGCATTTCTTGTCGATAGAGCCTGCTCTATTTCGTAGCATTTTACCCAGCATTTTTGGTCCGATTGCAGCGCCGTGGTGTGCTAAAAAGAAGCGAAAGATTTTGTGCCAAATATCCATGCTCTTTGTTTTGTGTGGAAAATTGAATTATAGTAAAGAAAAATGAGTTGGAGTAGGGATGCTCTTTGTCCACATACTTCTTTGTGATTTTCATTTTTTAATATGACCGGTGAGAACTGTTGTTACAATTACTATAGCTTTAGCTACCACACTCTTACTTTCGGAGCCATAATTGCGCTCTTCTCCAGTGATTTGTTTGCTACGTCACGACAGATGCTTATCAAAATGCTACCGTTTAAAAGCACCATATAATTTTGATGCCATAGAATATTATATGAAATTTTTGGCAGCACATCTGCTACGAGAAATGCTACGATAAATGCTTCCGTCTAAAACTAGCCTTAGGTTTAAAGTACCAGCATCAGAACATCTATTGGCTTTTGGTAAACATTCCGGATTTTGATCAAGATTCAACAATTGTCCTGACCATTTAGATGGAAATACCGGATTCATTTTTCTGTCTAAAGTGACAATCCGATCCAAGAAACGTTTTCGGTTGTTACTTACCCTCAGAGTACTTCGAACCTCCAGACAGCAATTTTCACTGCCCCGTGTCAACTCATGTGGCACTCATGAGTAAAATCTTTCTAGCTTTGCCTATTGCACGGAACCGCCATGATGTTTGTCAATGTCCATGGGGATGTGTCACCGGAATGATATTTGACCGGTGAGTGGTTCGTTTTCTTTTCTCTATTCCTGGCATAAATGTATTGTTAATGACTTTTGCGGCTTTCTGTGCAGAATATCCCAGTTTGGACTCATTGAGAAAAAATTGCTCGCAATGGTGTGTTCTCGATTGTCCACTTTCATACGAGCGTGTCAACAACGCACTGCTCCGCACGACGTCTTTGAGCTGATGATTGTTTGTGGGACGTGTACAGAGTTTGTGAGATTCGTGAGTTTAGTCCATCCCGGTCTTGTGTTGCTCAAGTAATTTTCTTACCAGAAGACAAAGCGGACATGAGGCGCGACATCAGAAATTTTTGTTGGGTCGTCCAAACTTTCGGGTGAAGGTCCAATATTACAAGACACTACGTATTGAACGGGTATTGTTATGCACCCGAAAAGACGATAAGTTATTTTAAAATACTTCCATTTATATTTTCAGAAAAAGAATGATAGAACTAGATTCTTTTTTTATAAGAGAAAGAGTACAGATGAAGTGTAAGATCAAATTTTCATGATACATCAATCAATTCTCGCATAAATAAGTATCCTTTATTGAGAAAGTGTACAAGTGTATGTTGTCTTATTTTTTTTTTTTTTTTTTTTTTTTTTTTTTTGAGGAGTGAGTTGTAGAATGGTAGAATATTTGTTTTGCCGTGAACGTAATAATGAATGATCTTGGTCATCAAATATCGATCAAAACTGGTGACCCCCGAGCTACTGCATTCCTTTTCCAACGTATCAGCATTGCCATCCAGCACGAGAATGTGTCATCAATCTGAGGCATATTACCTCCTGGTAAAGAACTGGACGAGATTTTTCTCCTATAACCCACAATAAGACTGAAGTACAGACATCCTAGGAGGCTGACAACCACTTTGACGATGTTCCGAAGAATGTATTGAATCCAGGAACGGAAAATACCTGTCAAGAGACAAGCCAAGCCAAGTGTGTCATAATTTTAGTTTAAAATTTGTTAAACCTTTAGGATTGTAATTATTACTGTCATCCTAAGGTCATTGGTAGAAAAAATTACTCTACCAATGTTGCATTATTATAATTTTATGTTTCAATATTTAACAATCAATCAAAAAATGTACGATCAATGTTATCAACGTGAGCACTTTCCCATCAAATCTACGTTAATAATACGGTATACTCATAGCAATTGAAGATCGTTTGTTTGATTAAAGCGAAAATGGAGACTACGGAAAAGAAATAAGTAAATTATCTAGATACTTATTACGAACTTCTGTACAAATTTTTCACGTTCACTTTCTGTTTCTGTGTTTGTGAAGTACATTTTTGTGGTTATAAAAGAAGAAACCGGAATCCGATTTTAGTTACATTAATAAGATTGTTAACTTTGTTTTATTCTGGGGTGAAATTTAGAAAAATATTGATTTAATTTTCGAAAAATGCCTATTCTTTTTAACCCTCTTTAGTGTCCTCTAGTTTCACCGTAGTCAAATTCAGAAATAGATACAGATTTCAGCCTCATAAATACAGTAAAACCAAAGACAACCAATGAATATATAGAGATATTGGTAACTTTATTATTACTTTTTGGGGCATTTATTCCGAAGTTGGTCATCAACCTAGTTTTTTGCTAAAAGCGTAATAATTTTTTCTTTGTGTACCAAACTTCAATATTTAGTTCAAATAGTATTGCTAAGTGAGCGTTAGCGAATAAAGGCGGGATACAGCTCCGCAGGGCACGTTGTTTTCTGTCTTTATTACAGCTAAATGGGAAGGGGGATCTGTGTTCTAGAACCTTGGCGCCATGTTGGTTATGTTAGTTACGGTTACATTAACAAGTATAACTTTCTCTACGCTTCTTTACAGTTATTTGCTTACTGCATTTTCTACAATTTAACTTTTCATAGCTACTCGTCATTATCGCCAGCCATATTTACAAAACAAATGCTCATTACATTCACACAATCCTACCATGAAGTAACCTTGTGCTAAGTAGTTTCCTCCGCTTCCAAATAGTTCCTGTTTAGGACCGTTTATATAAGAAAATAAACACAACTTTCGCTCTTCTTATACATTATCAAACACGCAAACAAGCAAATTATTCATTTCTTCCGAGTAAATTTTGAAAATTTTGACAGAAACGAACCACCAGCTTTGGAACTTAACCCCTTTCTGACAACGATAACAGAACGAAGTAGATGACTTATCTATGATGTCACTTCTCTATTATAAGTGAGGACTA
This sequence comes from Thermobia domestica, assembly GCF_964235325.1. NCBI lineage: Eukaryota > Metazoa > Arthropoda > Insecta > Zygentoma > Lepismatidae > Thermobia > Thermobia domestica. The sequence goes on from NC_137461.1 coordinate 242,370,625, forward strand.
CTTCTCATTCACCAATTATCCACATCTGTTAACCATTAGAATCTTACGCGATAGATAAAAAGAGGCAGTGGGACATATTTGACCTATGGGGGTGTATTTTGCCGGTCTTTGTTCTAGATCTTCATTTTGAGGTTTCATAAATAGGACTTATGTTCTTTTTAAACATGGTTATGTTAAAGAATATTTCAGATATTGTATTGCAGTAATCGATTATTTTGATTTTGTATGATTGGTTTTAGTTCTGCACGAAACGCTAGTGGATCGCACACGAAATTTGGTTTGCAACGGTGACCATCTGTGCTTATGTTCCCGTGGCGTAGCCCCATATAATTATATCTGTTAATGACTGTCCGTTTTGTTCATGAAATCGTTTTCCACCTTTATATTGGAGTATACTTTGTAATAATTTGTGTATCTTTAGACGTTGTTAAACGTTCTTAATTGTGTTCCTACAAGTACTTTATCAGTTTTTAGTTTTACACAGTACTATGCCTTATATAACATTGAAGAAAAGTGCCTTATATAACATTAAAGAAAAGTGCCTTATATAACATTAAAGACTTGAGTGAACTATACATTGTTCGGCGTAAGCTCTAAACTGCGATAAACAAAGCCACGTGAAACTAAATCTCGCTGATTTGCTGTTGTCCTACCGACGCTTGTACTCCTCCGCAAAATAGTTCATGTGATTGCATTATTACTTTTACTATGAAGCTTCATATAAAACTGCTATATTATTATAAATGACAAAAATATAATACGGATTATCTAATAATACTGCAATCGAGTGTGGCTAATGAAACAATAGAAGTAAACACTAAGCATGCGCAGTAATTCTGGCGCCAACTCAACTGTGGACGGGTGTTCTACTTTTAAAGTCTGAAAGATGACTGGCATGAATCCCGGTTCCGCGAGTGTTGTGGTGAAACACCAACAAGGCAAACCTTTACTCACTAAGCAACAATTGTTTACGAGCGAAATTCAAATACTTTTTTTTTTTAATCTTTCGACTTTTTTCTTTCTTTTCTGCTACTGCTGTAAGTATCTGGACAACACGAGAGAGTATTGTCAAAATGCACGTGTACAATTTGCTCCTCCCCGTGAGGAGTGGGAATGATACATCACTAGCCAATCGTATTTGTGACAAGCGGAAGGATACAAATGTTTTGTTTATCGGAGTTTAGAGCTTACGCTGAACAATGTTTAGTGTTGCACAAGACACTTGTGAACTTGTCTTTTTCTCTCTTTGAAAAAATAAATCACGCTTCTCATCTTGTCTTAAATTCAAAAATACATTTTTTTTTCTCGTAGGTAACACTACACAAGATGTCCATGGGGAAAAGTGTTAGTCCTATGGATGTAGTTTTGAATTTGTGAATGCTATATTGTGAATGCTAGATATTACAAATGTAAAACTTCCAACTTAATTTGCAATAGCAGAACTCAGTCTGGATTTTCAACTGTTTTAGTATTCTTCTGTCGGTTTTGTTTATAAATTTATCGTAAAACTCTAATACTGTTCTTTACACTGACCATATATTTTCTGAAAATTCTTAAAATTAAAATATTAAGCTTGTTATTTGATATCATTCCAAATTTGCGGTTGAGATATATTATTTATTACAGGCCAGATGTTGATAACCTCAGATTTATTTTCAACATGATGGTCCCCAAATATTATTTAATTGGACCTTACGAGATAAATGGAAGATTTCTGCTGTTTCCAATCACCGGAGAAGGAGCAAGCAATATAACATTAAGTAAGTAGATATACTCTTTTAGAAATTTCTTGAAGATTTAATAGGTTCTGTTTTGAACACAGAACAAGTGAGGGAAGTTTTATAAACATTATTAATTTGCGTTTTTATTCAGACAGTTTTGCCTCACTCTTATTCCATATCATCCTCAAAATGTTTCTAGATCTCCTAGACTGTCAATTACCTAATTTAGTTTAAGTTTTACATTACACTAAAGTCATACCTTAACCCTTTTAGGATTTCTACTTTTTGAGGTAAATTTTAGAATTTCATTCAAACAGCTACTGCTTCCTCACTGTTTATCGAAGAGCCATGGTTCATACCATGTTCTTTATAGGATAGAGCATACTTTCCAACGGTACCACTCGCTTGTCTGTATTGTATATCAGAAACGGGAAAATCTGGTAAAACAGGGAGAATTTTCGAAAAAAAAAATCATTCGAAATTCTTGCGCCCCTCTGGCCCAAGCCTGGTTTCACGTAGGGATCTGATTTTTTAAATAAGAATGCGCTGTTATATACTTAATACATGTGCAAAGTTGTAATCTTGTATCTTGAAAACTGAGGTTGGGAGAAATTTTTGAAAAAATCTGGATGTGACACATTTCTTTTCATACTGCGTTATTACAATTTGGCCTTGAATCATGGTTCAAACGTCATTTTCTTCAATATAACAAACACTTTCCAACGGTACTATTCACATATCCATATCACACACCTGAACGGAAAATTCGGGGAAAACTGGATTTTTTCTAAAAAAAAACAACTCACCTCCGCGGAACACTTGTGACCCTCGGGCCCGGCACTTGTTTCGCGTAGGGATCTGAAAAAAATTGAGAAATACCCAAAGGTACACATAATACTTACACAATGTTTTTATTTGCTATCTTGAAAACTAAAGACGTGAAAAGTTTTTTGAAATTGGTCTTAGGAAAAAATAAAGTCACGCCCCTCCGCCCCACTTGGCGCCGCCAAGTTGACTATCCGGTTCCAAAACGCATCTGGGGTGTTCTTTGATCCATCCGTGACTTGATAAATAAAAAAACCGGCTTAAATATCTGTTATAAAACCTAAAAAAGGGATCAAAGACGATACTGCGCCATGGTAACAAAAGTTACCAAAAATCCTAAAAAGGTTAACATATATATCGGAAAGGTAAGGCGTATGTGTACCAGCAACAGATAGAAGGAAAACATTAATACGTACAATCTGCTAATTAATACTATATTTGCATAAGCATATACAACACATAACGCTACATATAGAGCACATAATGCTATATGTACAGTACATAATGCTACATATACAATACATAAAGCTACATATACAATAGATAATGCTATATATATAGTACATAATGCTACATATACAATACATAATACTACATATACAATTGATAATGTTATATATACAGTACACAACGCTATACATACAGTACATAACGCTACATATTCAGTACATAATGCTACATATTCAGGTGGCCTCGCTCAGAATAGTCGCTAACGCTCTCGCCTTCGGTGCAAGCGGTTCCAGATTCGATTACCGGTGGGGGCGCTCGATTGAAAAGGTGTAAAAATCTTTTTCAGGCCAGATATCCTAAATGAGATTTCCCTGGGTTTTCCTCATTCACACCAGGAAAATGCCAGGGCGGTATCTAACTTACAGATGCCAGGAAGCTTCCTTTCTTCCTTCCCTTTCCCCGGATAGTGTGCTCGCCGACGGATGTCATTCCTCCTACGTGACGGGCTAAATGGCCATAGATGTCAAAAGCCCAGAAATCTAGATCCTAAATTCTACATATTCATTATATAATGCTACATGTACAGTATATAATGCTACATATTCTATACAGTACATAACGCTACATATACAATACCCAATGCTACATATACAAATCCTAATTTACAGGACATTTACAGTACATAACGCTACCTATACAGTACATAATGCTACATATAGTACGTAATGCTAATATACCTAGTACACAGTATATAATGTTACTTATACAGTACATAATGCTACATATACAGCACATAATGCTATATATACAGTACATAATCCTACAATAAGTACATAATGCATATATAATACAACACAATGCTACAATTACAGCACATAACGCTTCTTATACACAGTATATAATGCTGCATATACAGTACATAGGGCTGCATGTATAGTACATAGTGCTACATATACAGTACATAATGTTACATATACAGTACATAATGCTATATATACAGTTCATAAATACTTTCTATAAACAAAATCAAAACTTTCAGTTATTACTGGCAATGAGTGACAGATCTTTTTACCCTATAAAAATCTGTCGAGTTATTTAGAATAGGCTATTAGGCATCAGAATTTACCCTGTAGTATGTAATTTTCTTCAACTCGATGTGATTTATCAACTAATAGGCGCCTTATCTTTTGGGCAGAATTTTAGTAATGCAGAAATTTTAATTTAATAGTTAATGTTTAATGTTAATTATATGTATTCTGTATCTTACTAACAACTCTGTATACTGTTGTTTGGCTACTGTCATAATAAAAAGATTAAAGAAAGGTACACAGTGGGGCATTTTGAAATCGATATTAGAGCTGCAGAAAATATAAAGAGAGGGAACATAGAAAGTTTTTTACCTTGGATCATACAAAGTACTACACCCTGCATCCATATATCGTTGCCCCCAGGCCGTGCATAAAAGGGTTGCTCAAAGTCCTTTTGTGGAATGCTGTTGTTAGTAACGATATTCAAGAGGAAGTCAGGATCCCTATTAGCGGTGGCAGTCAATACTTTGCAGTGATCAACCCTGTTCTTTTGTTGGTATTTTTTTAAAGGAATGAAGCACTAAACGAGTACGGACCTTCCTCTTGCTGAGATCGCGGGTTATTATTTTACGTGCAGTTTCTTTATTCATGAATAACTCCTCAGCAAGGATTCTCAGTTCCGCATTTTCGTCTTTCGTGATCAGTTTCTTAATTTTCTAAACCAATTTATGAAGTTTCGCTGTCCTTGCTGCACCTAGATGTTCGTAGTCTTCGTTTGACTTCCGTCCCTCCTCAAGCAACTGTGCCAGGCAAATACATGCGCACAAAGTAAACAAGCGGTCCACTACACTAATTGTAACATTTGGTAAGTTTCTGTATCAATCTAAGCCACACACGCATAAAACTTGATGTTCTTTTTTTGTTCCATGATGAACTCACAACCCAGCTTGCCAGCATCTCTACATTCACCATGCTAACACATGTAACTGTCAGTCAAGCGCAATGTACTTGGTATTAGTTATTCACAACCAGCTTGTCAACACCTCTACATTCACCATGCTAACACATGTAACTGTCAGTCAAGAGCAATGTACTTAGTATTAGTTATTCACAACCAGCTTGTCAACACCTCTACATTCACCATGCTAACACATGTAATTGTCAGTCAAGCGCAATGTACACTCATGTCCAAAATTATTGTCGCATGTCTATAAATATGTTGTTGTATGAATATAATTTGATAACGGATTCGCTCGGTATTTCTTATAATTTTAGTATAACAGGCAAAGACATGTATGTGGAAAATTTCATGTCAAAAGAGTAGTAAATAAGAACAATAAAACGAAAATAAAACTTTCTTGTTCATTTAGCAACATTTTGTTTTATTCATTCTAGTTTTCGTATTTATAATTCTTTTCCTATGAAATTTACCACAAATGTACATTTCCTGATTATACACATAGTATCAGTATTAAAAGTATCCTGCAAAATCATTATCAAATTATATTCTTACAAGAAGACAGTTATAGATATGCGACAATAATTTTGGACATGAGTGTACTTGATATTAGTTATTCATGAAACATTTCCCTTTTGTTTGCACCACAGCTCACTTGCACAGGTGCGGCACATATTGGGAAAAAGATCAATCGACAAGTTTATTGAACCTTCTTGGAGTCCTAGTGTTAAATAATAGAAATTTCACATAAGTAATTTGATTGTAATTAACACTTATCAAACGTTCTTTATTAAATTATTTCTGACTTTTGTTTTCTAGTTGACCTGGGAATAAACTGGATTCTGAAAGGAAACATTGTAAAAAGAAATGGCACAGAATATATAGAACTTGCGGATCCAGTGGTCAAAATGCAAATCGGAAAAATGTATATCGACCTGCAGAATTTATTTAATGGACAAAGGGCGATAGGTAAGTACAGCGTGGACTATATGAAAGTTCCCTAGTCCAAATAAAAATAAAAATAAGGTAACTCGGTGAAATATGGGCATCATAATGATAAAAGTGGCTCTACACGTAAAAGATAGCACTCTATTTAAAAAAAAAAAAAAAAAAAAAACTATATAGCACATGAAAACATACTACTCGCCTAATAATGTACAGTAATATTTGTGAGACTTCAGCGAAATAGTAAAATAATACAATACGTAAAGTAAAGACATACAATTGCCCATATTACCCAGAGAATAAGGGGTAAAATGGGAAATAAAACCCGAAATATGGGAAAATAGAGGGTACTCGTTATTTCTAAATTTATTGAATAGAACTTATATAATCGTGCAAAATACGTGTTATAAAACTGTTCAATAAACCATAATAAAGTAAGTAACTTATTTTTGCAACTAATACAAAACCTACATACATGTCAATTACTTTTTCTACAGAGAAATATAATAAGAAAAAACACATAATTTTTACAGAAGGAGCCTGTACTAAATCCTCGTGAGAAACAAAACAGTTCTATTCTTAGACAGATGACGCAAGAAAAGTTATATTGGGAAACAAATCTGATAAGTAGCATGTTTTACAAAGAAAATTTTGCATAAACTTGAAGAACTCAAGAATGAACGCTTCGTAGGGTTAAACAATTGTAAAAATATGTTAGATGCTTTAATTACAATCGGTGAAAACAAATGTTTCTTCAGCGTCGATTCCAACACAGTCTCTGTGATACCTATCACAACAAACTTGACAACGTATTCAAGTCTCTCCGTGGTTATCATCGTGGAAATGATCCCATGCATGAAGGGCATTCGCTGTCCAGTTGAAGTGATCTAGAAAGTTATTTTTCACATTGAGCTGAAGTATTCTCAGGAACTTTATTGTTTTTTCTTTAAGTTTTCCCTTTGTAACCTAAGATATGTGTTCTGATGAAGTTAGATATCTTACACAGTCTCTTCATTTTTCCTCCATAAGTCAATGACGGCTTTTGAATAGTGGGGAGGAGTGAAAGCGATTGCAAAACTTTCATTGGTGATTTTGTGTTTTGACGTAATTTTTGTGGACTCGTCGAAGTTCTTGGGAATAAATTCAACGGAACCAATATAGTAGCAAGTTCATGATGTTGACTAGACGTTCCAGGAACAGGAGACTGTTTGCCATCAGACGGAAGTAAGAAACCATCACATATATGAGAATTTTAAGAAACAGCGACTTGCTGATCATTTTCATTTAAATCTGAGATACAGGAAGTACTTACTCTTCCTGCTTTTAGTTGAAAGCGCTGTACTACGTATGATAGAATTTTCTGGAGCATTTGATTGTCTAAGAATCTTACAAGTCCTAAAAGACATACAAAGAAGTATTTTCTTATTGCAATTAGAAGTTTCTTTTTTTTTTTTGCTTTCCTTTAACTTTGAGAGCTGTAGCACGCTACTCTTCAAAACTGTTCATGAAATGTAATTTCTAATGACCGCCATTTCAAAAATAATTTTATTATTTATAAAATAAAAATTGATTAAGTGTAGAATACTGTTACCACTTTGCGAAACCTTTAATTCATTTGTAAGTTTTTCAGTTTATAAGAGAAGGCGACTTAAGGCTCAAATATTGAGTCGGCAGAAAAAAATCAAGAAAGTCACTACAGCCATTTTATCCCGAGTCGATTTTCTCATATTCCCCTAATTAGTAACTTTCATATTAGATGGAAACATTGCTTTGTACTGTATAGCAGCGCGCTCCGCGTGCCATCCATCACACAGACCATTGTTCCCTCTATATACATGAGACCTAGATTTTCTTCTATTGTCTTACATTGTGCAACCAAATCTTATTTGCTGTGAACATATTATAAGTTCATGCAATATTTAAAAACAAAGTTTGAAATATACTTCTTTTTTCCTTTACGAATTCCTCTAAATGCAGAGTTACGTGAAACAGTGGCCATCAGCCAAGCAATTACACTTCACAGTTGTTGTCAACTCTCATTTCGAAATTCTTCATGTCCTTGGTCCTGGAGTTGTGAAAGTATATGCTTAATACTGCCCATATTCCCCCGACTTACCTTATTATCACGCTGGACTACTTTTATGTTGATTACCCTGCATAACAACAGTAGGTACTTCAAGAAACTGATTTAGAAATATACTTAACAAATGTCAATAGATGTCACTACGTGCTAACCTTAATCGAAATCAAAAACGATACATTCATGTGATATTAAAGTGTGATCCCAATGTTCAAGATGATGTTAAATTCACGTGTACCGGTAATGTAACCGAACCTAATTACAGTAGAAACAGCAATTGTGGTAGGACAGATTACCGTGAATATTGCAGAAAGAATAGGTATAGACACGATATCTCGCCACCAGTAAAACGAATGAGAACTGAACCTAATTTTACCGGTGAGATAACCGAACCTAACATTAGTGGTAACAGTAATAGTGATCGTGTAACTGAACCTAATCTTAGTGTAATACGATTACGTACACCTAAGAAGCATGTAAGTATTAGATTTAAATTCGTTCGAATTGGATTTCGTAGAAATCTCATAGATGGCAGAAATTGTCAAAGTAAGAAACGAAGAACTGTAGAAGTAAATAACGTACAATACTGTATTCCTGTTTGTGACTTGCAATGTAACTTGAATGAATTCGTTGGTCATGTAACTTAAGCTAAAGTTACGGCGTCCAAGAAAACCGTACTCAATTGATTTTTGCTTTATTTCACTTGAAATATTATTATGATTTCGTTTGTTATTCGTACCTCATTTGAATTCTATAGAGGTAATTTATTGAATCGACGAATGGAACAGTTCCATAACATTGTGAAATGAGCATGTGCAGAGCTCCTCAAGCTCTGTTGAGCTTCTCAAGAACACCACGGAAGCGGCTCCTTGGAAACGTTATATAATCCATAAAATGCACTGCGATTGTCCCCAAGCGATCCAGCAACAGTCAAAAAAATTGTTTTCATGTTGCACAATGCACGGTCACATATTTCTTAAGGAAAGATGCAGAGTTTTCGTAAGTTTCAGTATGAAACCTTTCTGTACCCACCGTATTTTCTTGACGTCTCTCCCACCAACTGTTTTGGCATTTGTCTTGTCATGTCGATCATTACGGTTTAGGGAAGGACTTTCCTGGTAGCCGGGAGGAGCCACGTACTGCGCAGGGATTTCTCGCAACGCAGACTCCAATTTCCTCTATTCATTGAATAAAATCATAGACTGAGCGATGTCAAAAATGTTTGACTGTACCTCAAGACTACTTTCACTTGCAAGTGTCGTAGTTCTTTGATTTATTTCTTTAAAAGTGTACACGTCAATCGGACGTTTCAATCTCACTTACCCGATAAATTGTGATAACACTCTGCAATGAGTTATCATGGTACTTGGGAGTACAATTGTGATTTCTTTTTTCTACTCCATAGTACACAAACTGGAATAGTTCTCCAATCATTTTTGTTTTCATAACGGAGCTGGCAATAACTCTAGATGACGCGTAATAAGAGGAATGAATCTACTTCCACTAAAAAGCTTGAACGGGCAGTAAAGAACATTACCATATTTTAGGACTATAAGACACACTTTTTACTTTAAAAAATTGCCTCTAAAATTCAGGTGCATATTATACTTGAAATTAATAAAAAAAATGTCCAGTATTTGATTTAAAATTGCTGCTAGTCTTAAAAATGGCCATATATTCGAACCTATCTCTACCTGGCTGCAGTGGATTCAAATGACGAATGCAGTGCACTGATGCGACGAACATGAGTTGCAGGGATTCACAAGCTTGCTAACACTGTCTCCTTCCCGCCCCGCCATTACAAACCCAGAACCACAGACTAGAATATACAGACCCTAAATTCTGCGAAAAACTGGGAAAATATTACGGCATCTTTTTTTTTTTTTTTTTTTTTTTAATGCTTAAAATTTAAGGTGCGTCTTATAGTTCGTAGCGTCTTATAGCCCGTAAAATACGATACGCCTTGCCACTTGCAAGTGACAACAAGTAAAGACCTGAAAACCATTGTTGTCTAGATATATTTTCGGCGTGGTCTAGTTGTATGATACATACGTAAGTGGTACGGATTTAGACAAGTGGTACATACGGATTTAGGCAAGTGGTCGACGAAGCACCTGACTTAGCGTAATGTTTTTAAATCATACTGAGAGCTACCAGCCGAAAGAACTACCAACGTTTTATTAAAAAAATCTTACATTTGTTCATTGCCTATAAACGTACACCTATTAGTTAGCCAACCGGAGCGTTAACACGATCTACTGAAAATATCCCCGTGAGTTACTAGTAGCTCACGAACGACGATTTGTCGATCACTGATTTAAACTATTTATGAAGTTTAAATTCTAATTCTTGTATAACTAGTTAATAAGTGTTTTCAAGTGCATTGTCCTTGGAGATTTAGAACAATTAGCACTTTTCTTTACAATGTTACAAAACACACTATGAAATAACTTAGTCATTGTCTAGTAAAATATTATATTTTTAATGTAAATTGTTATGAAATAGCGTTTATTTCGTAAAACTTGAACAAAGCAGAGTATAATGATGTATTAGCACGCCCACACGGTGTCACCGTGACTGCTTGACTCTTAAAACATAAATAAAATATTTATTTCTTAAGCTAGAGTCATGAAATTTATTAACTTTCTAAAAAAATAATAACATGATGACATGAGAGAATAGTTACTAATTAGTTTAGTTCTTGATGACTGTATGATAAAATATGTACAATATACTCAAAGGTATAAAAGTTACATTTAATAATAAATTAAGTGAAGTTGATCTCTTGTGCATGCTGAGATCACGTGTTATGGCAATTCTAATGTGCTTTGTATTTAGTTGTGATTTCAGGATGTATTTCCGACTCGAAACGCATATGTTCTCAATATGGTTGAATTCCTCTGTTCGCACTACAAGAACTGTTGAATGTGTATTTGCGGTTGTTATTGTGCAAACAGTTGTGTTGCGTGCACAGAGTGCTCTATACCTATAACTGTTTTAGTACGCTTCTTGCGTCAACTGGGAATGAGTTTTTTTTTGACATCACAAGGCGATTTTTTTAATTGAAGTATCTTTGTTTCAAAGTAATGTCTCATTGAAGAAACTTTCTCCAGACAAAATACTTGAGATTATGCAAGATCTTTCCTCAGAAGAGTCGGATGGCGCTGATGTAGCAGAAGGAATAGACTATTCAGACGAGGACAATTTTGAACTCCAAAAGTCGACGCAGTGATAATTACGCTGCAAGTGAAGATAATTATCACTCAAGTGAATATGAGGATAATGATGAAAGTTAAACCAATCATTCAGCTACTGTTCCAAGTGCCAATGTGGGTACTAAAAAGAAACACACTGTTCCAGAACTGTTGGTAGAACACCGAAACATCAACATACAGACAGCAATATACCAAATACGCTTATCGGTCCTGGCAATAAATATAAAATCCAATAACTCGGAAAGACGGTCGGCTTAAACTGTACTTAGAGATAATAATAATACAGGATGTCCACATGAAACCTCCCTGATTATCTATGGAAATTATTAGTACCGGAAAGTAACGGTTTGCGACATCTTGAATAATAACTAAGTTTTTTTTGTCTATATGCAGTATGCACTTCCATAGGGCCCCGTTAGTAGCTCTCAGAATGTCCAGTCGATATTCAATCTTCCGCCGTGTGTTGGGTGGTATTTCCGGTGTGTTCGAGTTTATGGCTTCTTCAATTTTGTGACGAAGAATAGGAATACCACGTACAGGTGTGGCGTAGACTCTATCTTTGTCACAGAACCATAGGAAGAAATCCATAGCGTTCATGTCGGGAGATTGCAGTGGCCAATGAGTGGCTTCATCGCGTCCAATCCATCGCTGTGGAAACGTTCGGTCAAACTTCTACGAACACATCCAAATACCACTGCGGTGAGGCACAATCATGTTGGAATATCATGTTTGGTTGCAAAAGGGAGTAGCTGCAGAAAAGCAGTGTTCAAGCATGTCCAGATAAACGGGACCAGTTATTGTGTGCTTTCCCCGAGCAAGGCTGTCGGTTGACATTCCTTGTATCTGAAAACTTCTGGTTTAATGGTCTTGACATCTGGTAGGTCCCTGTGATACTTTAGTCTGAAGTTTCTTTCCACGGTAATTAGTGATTTAGTCTGAGCCAAATGCACCACATACTGAGCTCTTTCTTGTGCTGTTGTCATCTTTGTTCATGAACACATGCAACAAATAACAAAAATTCATATAAGCTTTGTTACTAAATACCTGCAACAAATAACAATTTACAGTCAACAACAAAAAAACTGTTTGAGCTGCTCTTCAAGATGCCGCAAACCTTTATTCACTGGAGCTAATAGTAGTTTCCATACAGTTAATATTTGTAATCAGGGAGGTTTCATGTGGACACCCTGTATTAATAAAACAAGGATTTTCGTTTCAGATGTGAATTTGGTGTGAAATTACGATGAACTTCCAAACTAAAGAGATTTAGTATAATACCCAGTTCAGGTGTATAGAGACTTTTTGAACACTCTGCCTATCATTTCCGGGTATCGGTTTTTAAACCAAGTGAAATTTTTAGTATTACGTCCAATGTAATACTCTGAAGGCTAACAAGGACAGATAAATAATGAAAGTGAATGATTATGAAAGGACTATGGAATTAGAATCTGGAAGGAATCTCGAGAATCAAGAAAATACACGCACTGAACATAAATGGCCAGGGATCATGATATTATCAGTTAATATGTTAATAAATCGATCACATTAACGGAGCCGATCGAGATAATTCCTCTAGCTAACTCTTGAGAAGAACAACTTAAAAATTATATTGCGTTAAAAAGTTATCGTGCTGAATAACGGACTGATTGACAACACAATCTTTCACTAATAAAGAGAGATCATAGAATAACATTGACTGTCTCAGAAATGAGAATGCGACTCTGGGAGTGTGGGATAATAAGAGGAGACAGTGAAGAATGAGACAGTAAAGGGAACAACCAAAGCTGAAGAGATATCTAAAAATACCCAAGAGAGAAGACTGCAGTAGTATGGCCATCTAATGAGAAAGACGAACGATTATGTAGTCGGAAAACTGATGGCAATCGAAGTTGGTGGGAAGAGAGGTAGAGAGAGACGAAGAGGGAAATGGATGGACGTGGTTATGAATGAATTCCCTCATGATACCGTTCCTTCTTAGCCAATGTGCCAACAAGTTTTATTTCCTCTTGTTAGTAATATCTAAAATTGCTCTTTTCTCTTCGACTAGTTCTAGCACCCTATCATTCGTTTTCCGCTCGATCCAGCTAATTCTCTCCATTCTTGTCCACCACGCATATTTCGAAAGCTTCCAGTTGTTTTTCATCATTTTTGCGTAATGGCCATGTTTCTGACCCATACAGTACAATACTCCATACAAAGCATGTTATGAGTCTTTTCGCAACTCTTTATTCAAGGTCCCACAAAATAGTGCTTTCTTCTTCTTAAAGGCTTCTTTCAGCGTTCATACCCTTGCGTTTATTTCACGTTCACACTTCATATCACTATTAATAATACTATCCTGGTATCGAAAATTGCTCACCAGTTTTATTTTCTCCCCTCCTTTTTCTATATTTGATAACGACCTTTTCGTTCCAATCATCATGATTTTTGTCTTTCTAACATTTATTTTCATCCCATATTCTTCACAACCTTTCCTCATGTCATCTGCAAACTGTGTACACCTATTCATTCACCGTCCTCATTTTGTAGGCTATTTCCCGCACTCTCTCTTTTAGATTGATATTAAGTGATGTAGGCGAGAGACAACATCCCTGTCGAGCTCCCCTACCAATTGCACTCTCCTCTGTTATTTCGTCCCGTATTCTAACACTTATTGCTTGGTTCATATGTAAGTTTCTTATGAGTCTTCGATCTTCACATCCCAACCAGTGTTTCTGTCAGAAACTATGTTCCAGGGAGGCACACTTCGCATTCCGGGGGGGGGGGCACTGCTGGTACTATTCTATTTATTATTATATTATAGAAGTATTATTTTGTTCTCCTCTGGGGGGGATACTCTCAGAGCTCCGTGGGGGCACGGTCCCCCTAAAAACATGTCTGGAAGAAACACTGATCCCAACCCAACCTTCTTTAGAACTTCCAACAACAATTGCCAATTGATGCGGTCAAAATCCTTTTCTAGATCATTATACGACACGCACGCTACTTTTCCTTTCTCTGTAAACCTTTCAGCGACCATCCTTAATAATCCAATTACATCTCTTGTACTCTTCCTCTCCTGGACCCGAACTGTTTCTTCTCAACTTCTGCATTTGTTCTTCCATACAACCACCTGCAATATGAAACGAAACTTATTTGTCATCAAATGCAATTAATGATAATAATTAAGATTAAGCATATGTTTTTCAGTATATTTGTTACGATTTTAAATCTATTTGCTTGTTTTGGCTGCTTTAGTAGCTTTGTCAATGTAAACTGTGCTATTTTATATTTCAAAAGATGAATATATGGATTAACAATTAACTAAAATAGCTATAAAATAGATATTTAGAAAGAAATGTAATTATTACATGTAGGCCTATATTTTTCTGAGAAGTTCATATCATATATAAAATACTAATATTTGTTATTCATACTTTTTTTAATTACTTTCAGGTGATAATTTACTGACGTTTTTAAATAACAATTGGAGTAGTGTATACGCTGGAGTCCAACCTACAATTGAAACAATTTTCTCCAAAGTAGTCAAAAGTTTTGTAGATAAATTATTCGACAATGTTCCGTCAAATAAACTATTTCTTGATTCTTATTCGATCTATTTCCTTTTATATCACCTTTGTCCTCTAAAATTATGCATTTGGCGAAATTCTATGAGATCATGTTACATGCATACTGCACCTTTTCTAACTAATCGAGTATGGAATATAGGTTTTTGCTCTTGAATGTACAGTATATGTTCACACAATGACTACTTAGTTGAATCATTTAGTTGAATGACTACTTGGTTGAATGACTACTTAGTTGAATTGAGACTACTCTATCATATAGAAATGTATACTTCTAGTTGTGCAAGTGGGTAGATTATGAAAAGAAAAGTAGCTGAATGACTGAACTTCGACCATTGACAACAACATTTTCCAAGTCTGATAGATGTCACTGGCTAACCAGCGAGTAAATACCGATCAGGCCTACCAAATCGGTCACTGATATTGAATCTGATAATCTTTAAACGAAATAAAAGTTTCGTAAGTCTGTTTGTATTTCACTGTAAGAAACTGAATCGTGACTCAAATCTATCATAGGCTCTTTTTGTTCTTTAGAAAGATATCCAGCATGACATGAATCCATTTACTTAAATTTATTACTCTTCTGTAGAAATTAAATACAGTAAAGAAGTTAGACCAACTACAACACTCTTCTTAAAGAGGGCGTAACTTCGTTGCCTTCTCAAAGGAAGCTACACTGTAAAAAAATGTTGTGTTATTTCAACGACAGGCCTATGTGTTAACTCGATCGTGTTAAAATATAACACAAACAAGTGGTTAGAACAACTCACTCTCCATTTGGAGTTGTGTGTCAAATGTCGGTAGTTGAAATGACACACACATAGCCTGTATGTTAACACAAGTTTAGAATCTTCAGTGCTGTTTTCTGCGTGATTACAAAATATGTTGGGCATCTAGTTATAAAGGCTTATGAACTGAAGCTACAGACAAACAAAATAGAAAGAAATACTTAAACAAATCCAGGTATACGCAAAATTTCAAAATGCAAACCGCGCGATGTGTTTTCAATTGTTTTACATAATGTTTCTGAAGAAACACTAATAGCACAAGATGTGCTACGAATGTGCCATTTAGGTATTCTAAATTCATCTCCTACATTTGATGCGTTTATTGCTTTTTTTAAGCGATTGTGTACTAGAAGCAATAAACGCATCAACTTTATTAAATGGCAACTGGCGCCGATCATTTGAAAGTGAATATGTAAGAACTATAAAATAAAATAAATAGACAGTCGTCATTTTGCTATAAAATTAGGTCTACATGGCGAGCAGATTTTATCTTATCCCGAACGGTTATCGTCGAATATACGCGGCTTAAAGGAGCATTCTGATTAACCAAATTCAAAAGACCTCAATAATTTATCCCTCTACAAGCGACGTTTTCTTCGTCGCCTCCGTGGCCAAGTCGGAAGAGCACGCGGCTAGTAATTGAAAGGTTGGTGTTTCGTACCCCCCCTCCACTGGAGTACATTTTTTACTTCTTTAAAGTGTTTTTTAGATTGAGCATAACGTAAACACATTACGCATATAGGCGATATAACATATTTTAGGGGAGTAATTTTGTGGTTCATTAACGCTTACAGCAAGGCTCAAAACCGGTTCTGTGTTAATGACGTAACACCCCCTAGTGATAAACGCCAACAACCGCGCGGTATGTGTTGAACTAACACCGCATAGTGATAGTCACGCTGGGATCACTGCCCTGTGTTAAAATTGAGTTGAATTAACACAGCTATTTTTCCTGTGTACCCTCTGCTAGTAAAGTAAATAATTTACTTCTGTAGAGAATGTATTTTTGCATTTATAGTTTAATTACATGTATCTGAATCTTAAATTCTTCAAATTTATAGTACTGATCTTACTGGTATGGAAGAATGTAGGAGCACTTTCAAACTTTTAACCGGAAATCCGATCGGAAAAAGACCATTAGGAAGACCTAGGAGGAGATGGGAGAACAATATTAAGATGAATCTCGAAGAAATAGGAATATGTAATCGCCCAGAGTGTCGGAACACTGTTCGTTTAACATTTCTTTGTAATCGATTCTTGGGACTCAGTTCGGGCTGCCATTTATTTATAATCGCATTGACGTAGTCCGCCCTCCGTTGTCTCCCGAAGTCCTGCCAATGAGTATTCTCCTGAAACCTGGACTTACCTGGGTAGGACGTTGAAGGGCCTCTCCAAGAAAGGATTACAAAATTATTCCCAAATTGTTCGTCGGTCTTAATGATGATATGAGCATTAGGCGCCGAGAGGTTCGGATGTATCGTCTCGAAAACCTCACGGACGATCAGACGATCATCCAGACTATAACGCACACAAACATCACTAGCACACACAACGAAAACACACTGGGTTAAATGACACTATACTTATTTATTACAATACTATTAAAAAGAAAAATAACGAAGAGAAACGATCACAACACTTAACACTGATTATGGATAATTATATCCATTATTAAAATCACTCTTTACTTTGCACTACACTGTAGCCCTTTATCAACTTTATATATATAGTATATACATAAGATTATAAATGAGATTTCACTATAAATGCTTTTCTCACACCATTGACGCGCTTGGGGAATTAACACGGGAGGGAGTGTCACTGGGATAATCCCACGTAGTATTCTAGTTGCTGCTTCAAACAGTCCTGAATGCTAATGTAGTCTCCAAAGTGGAATGCTAATGTTGGAGAACGCGTTTATAGCTTTACGCACTCCGTCCATGAACCTGGACTTATTGATTGGGGCTAGCCGTAAGAAAACATCCTTCATCGGCTAATAGCTTATGAACCTTAGCACAATATTATACTTGATGCTTCACGCGACGTGCATGGTTGCTGCCTCAAACATGGAGTAACACTCCCCGAACCAAGAGGTTCGAGATACGAACTGCATTGGTGGATTCGTGAATGTTGGCAGTTCATTCTTAAAAGCACTCAGGTTAAATTACCTGTATGTACGTGAAAATAGATCATAGAAAAAAGTTGGCGACAATTTTATTCACTGGCCACAACGCACGAGACATTGCGATAACTCGGGCGTGTGAAAGATCAGATGACGAACTGAAAAAGCGATGTGGCTGGCGACGATCTGATGCTTGAGCACCTGATCTACTCTGCTCTGCTCTAAATCTACTACAATATTTCCATAAACGATTAAAGAAAGCAATTAATTCAGTTCCAAATAACTGTAGAATATACTGTGCATATTAATAGGTCAGGGAGAAATACTGAAAAGGTTTGTCGCTCACTAAAACGTTCTCACCACAAAGCAATGTTTCAAATATATACATGAAAAAACAATGAAAGACTTCTTTGTTCAATTGCGTGGGAAGGAAGCAATTCCCACCGAAGAAACACCTTATTTGCGTCGCAGTATAAAGTATACATCGAAAAAATAATCACTGTCTTTACGAAATATACAGAGCGCCCACAAAAATACTTCTATAACTTGGTGGTGGTTATAGATTGGCGTCTGGCGTGCGGGACGATCTGTCAAGTGTTTGCGTAGACAGGTTGAAATCGAATCATAGGTCACACTCTACCATTGTGCTACCACACCGACACTAATAAGAATAGTAATATTCTAAGACAAGAACCATTATCTTGTTCTATTGCTAAATTATTTTGTTCCTGGCCCCTCCGAAACAATTTCTGGATACGCCACTTCTAACTATCCAGAGACAATAGAGTTAGTTAGATCTCATTGTTATTGATTAACTAAACATATCAAGCGTTTTCGCAGGCTAACTACTGCCTTTCATCAAATATACTTATATGGATACTTTTTACAATTAAATATACTTTTTAGTGGCACTTTGTGCCCAGAGTATATTCCCAATATTGTATCGCTTCAAATATTATTTTAGCAGAAAATTACAAGAAAAGTTTTAAAAAATATAGGAAAGAACATTGAACTTAAGACCATTTGTTCGTCAATCGTTATTAATCTTCACTCTCCAAGTTACATGAGCTATCCTGGAAGCGAGTTTTTAAAACGCAGTAGACTTTTCTTATGGGGACTGAGTTTAACTAATCAGGAGTTGGAATGAAGATATCATCAAGTTGGTATGAGAAATTTATGCATCAAAAAGTTCCATTTTCTCTGATTCTTTACACTTTTAATGATCAATATGAATTATAGTGACAATAACTGTATTTGAAACAATACAATATTTCACAAGTACTCTACAGCCCAAAAAAATACAATAATAGCAGGAACAAATCAGATCTTTTTAGTAAAAGATCACCATTATCTATATTAGTAATTATACTTATTACTGTCAATAGTTATTTTATGGTCACTAGATGACAGAAACGCCGAATATGTACTTGCGGTATCGTTTCTCTGAGCACAGAAGATTTAATGACGTTCTTTTCAGAATTCTGGTGAAAAATATTCTTTTTGACTAAGAATAAATGTATTAAATATAATCTACAAATTCTAAATGATTTACATAACATTTTTAACGTCCACAACATTAATGATACAAAAGATTACTCTATAAAAGGTAAACCATTAGCTATAACAGTACATCATAAATAGTGGCTTATTACTTCAACATTTTGACAAAAGGAATGGTAGTGGTACTTACTGGACACACGTATAGTATGTGAAAGATAAGAATAATCGCAGCATAATCAACAATAAAGTAAAAGAAACCATTACAAGGTAGTTATATAAATAACAGAATCCTGCTAAAATGGGCACGCATAGTCTAGTCATGAGCTTTCGTTTTGTAATCGAGAGGTCCCGGCTTCGAATCCACTAGCCGGTCATTATGACAGGTTTTCCTCAGGTCCATTCGGCGAATCCCAGGGTAGTACTTTTAAATATACTCTATAGCTTTCTTCCACTTTCTCATTGTTATAAATTCTTTACTATTCCAAGGAAATTGGCATCGCAGCCTGTATCAAGAAATTTGTTAAAATAAAAATAAGAGACATAGCTAAATTTATTGCAATCAAAATTTAACAATAAAATAACCATAACACTTCCTAACTTTAATGCGCTCACTTAAAACATACCGTAAGATTTACTTTGAATTTCAGCGGTAACTTTGCACAAAATATGAAAAGAGTTGCATAGTCATCTGTCGGCAAAACCATGAACTGCAAGGAGAAAGTTTCGACTACCATCGTAAGATAGAACATACAACTGTCTTTTGGCTACAAGTTTGGGAGTTAACATCAATTCTAATTACCCGGAGGGTTTGTTGTTGTAGAGGTATGGAAAGCAGCCACTGTATAGGTCGACAAATTTTGCAGGATATCACCCACAAGAATTTCCATCAAAGATAAGTCAGTTTCGTAGAATACTACTGTGTATAATGGACCTTTGAAGCAATAGTTGAAATTGAAGTATGAAACGTTTTAAAGTCATAGGTCCTAAATAAAAATAAATTCAACTGGGAGAAGGCGGTTTCAGCCTCTAATCGGGATTACTTTTCACCAGTCCAAAAAATCCTCATTATTAGTGATGGTATCTTCTGCCTTCTAATTTTAGCTAAATTTCCTATTTAGGTAGATACCGGCAAGGGCGCGGATGTCAAAAATTAGTGCTGACGATACTGCACAGAAAGAAAATTTGTGCCATGTATAGTATCATAAAAATGAGGATCATAAAAATGCTATGTAGAGTATCGATTGTTTTTTTTATGATGCTACCATACTAGATTTTCGAATATATTTGGCCATCTAATAATGGAACTAATTTTCTTTTTATGCGGTATAGACAGAACCAATTTAACACTAATTTAGTGTATAGGTTTCATCTCAATCGGTTGAGTGGGTGGCCCTAGGTTCACATTAGCCCTACCCAGATCTTTTGGTTTTATTGACGTTTGTGTAACAGCACTAATTTTGTAAACTATGCCGAAGTTACTGCTAAGTTAGTGCTGACGATACCGCAAAAAAAGAAAATTAGTGCTATATATAGTATCATAAAAATGAGGATCAATTGTTTTCTTTGATGATGCCGCCATATTAGATTTTCGAATATATTTGGCCTTCTGATAATGGCACTAATTTTCTTTTTATGCAGTATCGACAGCACTAATTTAACACTAACTAACTGTATATGTTTCATCTCAACCGGCTGAGTGGGTGGGGCTAGGTTCAAGCTAGCCCCACCCAGATTTTTTTGAAGTTCGTTTGACAGCACTAATTTTGTAAACTATGCCTGAAATTAGTGTTAAACTAGTGCTAACGATGCCGCATAGAAAGAAAATTAGTGCTATGTATAGTATAATAAAAATGATGATCAGTTGCTTTCTTTGATGATGCCGCCCTATTAGATTTTCGAAGACATTTGGCTTTCTGTTAATGGTACTATTCCCTTTTTATACGGTATCGACAGCACTAATTTAACACTAACTTAATGTAGGCCTATAGGTTTCATCTCAATTGGTTGAGTGGGTGTGGCTAGGTTCATGGTAGGCTCACCCAGATCTTTTTGTTCTTTTGATTTTTGTGACAGCATTAATTTTGTAAACTATGTCAAAAATTAATGTTAAATTAGTGCTGACGATACCGCATAGAAAGAAAATTAGTACTATGCACAGTATCATAAAAATGAGGGAGCGATTTTTTTTTTTTTTTTATAATTCCGCCATGTTAGATTTTCGAATATATTTGACCTTTGTGTAACAGCACTAATTTCTTTTAACATTATAGGTTGTCAGCAGTAATTAGGCACTAAATTTTGGCATATGTTTTAAAATTAGTGGCGGCGTTGGTGAAGTCAGGTTCAAGTGAAGACAGTTCCATCCACTTTTAATAATGCAGCACTAATTTTGTAAACTATGCCAAACATTAGTACTAAATTAATAATGCATAGAAAGAAAATTAGTGCTATGTATCTTATCATAAAAATTAGGGATCTATTGTTTTATTTGATGATGCCGCCATTGAACATTTTCGAATATATTTTGCCTTCTGATAATAACACTAATTTTACTTTTATGCGGTGTCGTCAGCACTAATTTAACACTAACTTTGTGTATAGGTTTAATCGCAATCGGTTGAGTGGGTGGCTCTAGCGTGAACCTAGCCCCACCCAGAATATTTCTTTTTGTTTTTTGACGTCTGTGTAATGGCACATTTAAAAAAAATACTGGTCGTCAGCACTAATTGGACACACATTTTTGGCATATGTTTTAAAATTAGTCCCAATGTGGGTGGGGCCAGGTTCACGGACATCCATCCCAAGCCATGATATTTCAGATTAGACGCAAAATTCCCTACTAACTAAATAGATATTTCTTCTGACCATTGAAGCAGCTAGCAGCTACGATTGTCTACTTTGGAAAACGCAAAAGCACCTCCACTTGTTTCACTAACTACAATTCCATTCCATGCATGCGTAGAAAATGAGCTAGCAGAGAGAATAAATCTGCTGCATACCGAGAATCATTTTTCAAGAATTCATGATATATTTTCTCTCGTTTTCTTTTGACTTTTCCAACTTTGATCTACTTATTTCTTCTTTCATGCACATACTACCCTGCGATGTATCTTCACATGTTGATTGGGAGAGAGGTATACCCCCGAATGTAAGTAGATTTTCACTTTTTGATTAGTATACTATTATCCAATTAATTAAAATGCTCATACATCTCAAACTTACAGTGGGCAATTGCCCACTTCCCTGACACTGGCGCAAATCCCGCGGGGATGAGAGGAACATGACCCTCCAATCTTGGAACTGGGGGGACTGTCCCACGAATAATCCGATTTGAAATGTGTTTTTTTTTGGGGGGGGGGGAAGAAATGTGATGATTTCCACGAAGGAAAGTGAGATGAAATTGATGTCACACTATAATAAGCCTCAAATCTGCCTGCTTCTCAATGTTGAAGAGAATTTTGCTCCCATAATCCTCTACAGGATTGTTTTCCAACTTTATAAATATTTTGAACATCGCTTAAGAAAATTATGGGATCGGTTTCCCCCCTCCCCGCAATGTTGAAAACAGATTTTCGCCGCTGCTCCCTGGAATCGAAAACGACGTGCCCGTTACCGGTTATGCCTTTTTAGATGGATACAAAGATCATCAACCTCGAGATGGATATGTGTGTGTTTTTTTGTATGAGAGACAATGAAAAGAGGAGAGTGAAAATGACTTATTATACTTAATCTTATCCCATCTAGTAACTCTCTAGCAATCATCGTCGCTATCTTCACCCATGATTTTTATGAGCCGCCCTATGAGTATTATAAATTGGTACTTAATCAGAGTGACAAGAATTGGTACATGTAACAGTATCCTGATTATACATACTAGTGAGATATGATAATATAGCTACCTTAAATGCTCCGTAATGCTTAAAATAATACGACGTTTTTATGGACTTGTAGTACTATAAAATAGTAATTTTTTTTTACAGGTACGAAGATTTATCACGGTTGATAATAAACAAAATCAAACTTTGAATGAAAGTGTTACTTCGTTTGCCATCTCTCGACCAATCCGTAACGAAGCTACAACTAGATTTTCTATTATTCTAAAAGTGTATAGTGGCTGCCTCCGTGTATCACACATCTTTCTTGATCACGCATTGAAGATGAAGGAGAGGTGAAGAGTGAATTTAATTCTTTGTCTCTTGCAGCGGGAGGGAAAGAGGGAGCAAATCACTCCCACTGGATTTTCGAAGAGTGTTCTGTTCTTGTAAATATATGTCAGAACATATGCTTTCACATACTATAGTCTTAATATATTCATATTAAATACTACAGTGCACTGGAAAAATATTTTAAAAAAATATATCTACTGAGAAACAGAAAATGCTACTGTCAGCATTGAATTCTTCAGTACTCTACTTCTGTTGTCATGCTTTACCTTTTTCTCTGCTTATTTTCAGTGCATTAAATTTGAAGACACCAGTCAATACACAGATCCACAAGGAATCACAATGTTACAAACAGTTCAGCATGATAAACAGAGATACTGAACTAGAAAATATTTTCGTCGTTATATTACCAGTATACTACAACTGACATTTTAATTTATTTAGTTTTAAGTATGTTTGAAATACTGTTTTTATTTTCATGAGAACGTTATAATGGACACAGTAAAGTTAAAAATACCCACAAATCGGAAAGTGTTGAACAAGGAATATTTGTCATGATTAACAAAAATGCTGTAGATTAAAATACACGAAACAGTGCATCAGAAAGTATTCTAGTGGCCCCGCGTAGTTGCTAACTCTCTCGCCTTCTGTGCGAGCGGTCCCGGGTTCGATTCCCGGTGGGGGCACAGGGTCGAGAAAGTGTAACACGCTTTTTCAGGCCAGCCACCCTGAATGAGGTTTTCCTGGATTTTCCTCATTCACACCAGGCAAATGCCGGGGTGGTACCTAACTAATAGGTCCCAGGCCGCTTCCTTCTTTCTCCAATCCTTTCTTCCTTCCCGTTCCCTGGATTATGTGCTCGCCGAGGGACGTCATCCCTCAAATCGTGAACGAGTAAATGTCATTTGATGCCGAAAGCCCAGAAATCTAAATCCCAAATCCCCCCAGAAAGTATTCTAAAGAATGTACGAATATTTTATATCTAAGACTACACATTGAAAAATTGACGTTTTCCTCTGGACATGATTTAACCTACAATAGATCGTTGCAGATATAATTAAAGAACGAAAACAACACAGTTTTTAGTCTTAAAAACTATGCTTTCAGTATCTTTATTAATCGCCACAGAACGAAAATGGTAGATAGACAGAAAAAAGCTCTTTTTTTTTAACGATTCAGCGTTTCAAGAAAAGATATGGTACCATCTCTACTCCTTATTTGTCTACTCAAACCAGAAGTTGTAAAATTTACTCTCGCTTCCGTTTCAACGTTTATCGTCATAGAACAAAAACGGTAATTGATAGTCACATTTTTTGAAACAAATTTAATTTAATGTTTTCAGAAAACATATCCTCCCTACTCGTAACATTCTACTGAAATTAAAATGGTGGTAATTTACTAGCGCTTCCGGTTTCAAGGTGTAATGCCCAGAAAGCAAAAACAGTTAAAGATATCGCATGAATCGATTTTCAGGAGTCGATTTTTCATTGCAATAAAATGTTCCATTTCCTCCGCTAATTCTCTATTCAATCTGATATGTTTCAGTTGTTTCTTGGTTCAACTCGTTCTAGAACAGAATTGATAATAGATAGAGACAAACAGTTACGTAGAATCGATTCAATTTCTCAAGGAAAAAAGAATACCATTTCCATCCATATCGTTCTCCTTAAACCAGTAGAGGCTACGATTTGCTAGTACTTCCGGTTTCAATGTTGGTCTCTATAGAACAAAAATGGTGTTAGAAAGCGACAAACTTTTTTTTTTTTAATCGATGCAGTACCTCAATAAAACATATTATTTGCATTCGCATGAAGTTCTTGAAGTTTCTTGTTATATTTAGAATTAAGGTGGATCACAACCCGGAAGTCAGAACATATTTTAGCTTATTTCCTTAACTACTGCGCAATGAAACGTTTTATATTATAAATATTGTACTATAAGATAGAGTTATGTTTCAGCTACAACACAGGACACTGATTTATTTGGTTGTGTCTTCTGATTTCGAAAAAGGTAACAAATAAAAGAAAATATTAGATTCGTTTTACAATAAGCATACAATATGGCACTTGTTGTTAGATCTTACTAGAAGTGCTCAATTTTATGAAATGTTTATTTGTATATGTAAAGTATGTTAAAGTAACAATCTTATTATGAAATAGATATATTGTTTGACCGTTTCTCTTGTTATATTTCACATTTTATTTAAATATTAATTTACATTTAAGGAAATAGATTTTGAGTAGAAACTTGCGCAGAACGCCATAATGCATTGTTGCCAAATTTCTACGTTTAATTCCTGGATTCTAGCGTTGCAGTTTGAGAAGCGAAACTTAGCCGTGAATTCCGGTAAGGGTCTAAAATTAATTTCTCCAGTAAGTATCCAAGCAGAATTCCATGATAACTTCCTTTATTATCAGACATAAGTAAACACTGGACACTATCTGGCAACGCCACATTATACAAACAGCATTTAGGATAGCACCGAGAACACCTGGTGATCCATAGAGTGGAAACAGATATAAGAGGTGACAAATTATTTTTTATATGAATTCAGTACCTGGAAAATATATATTTGATTCAAGCTTGATTCATTTACTGAAGCCGGAAGTGGTAGATGAATATATTTGCTGCTTGTAGAACTTTGTATAAGAAATTGTAGAACTTTCGTTTTCAATATAGTAATATTTCTAAGAGATACCAGGAAAGTGTTTATTGGCATGGATTCAGCATCGGATGAAATGTTTCATCTCTCACATCGTTCCATATTGCAAACGGAATATGTAGACCTGTTTCAATATTAAATATGCATAATTTGGATGTCTACCATACTTTCACAAACGAAACAAACTTGCTTTTAGCATAAGTGTAAATTGACTATATTTTTATCAGGATAACTCGAGTAAACAAAAAAAAAAAAAAGTTAAAATACAGTATGTCACTTTCTGAGGAACAGCGACATATGAAAGAGGGTCTGGGGTTTAAATCCCCCTTAAGTACGATACATAAAAATAAACATTTACTATATTATAATATATACAGGGTAATTCAATAATCCTTCCCATATTTTAAAGGCTAATAGAACAAAAAAAAGTACTGGAGAAAGAAAATTGTTTATTCGAAAACACAAAATAATATTGATAACAGTCTGCAATTACTTTGTTATGATCTGAATTACTCTGTTCTCTTGTGTGTTGAAATGACACACCAATTGACAGTGCAATTATTGTCAACATTACTCAATAACCGCCCACTCCTTTATCTACTGTAGCGCTGTCAATGGAAGGGCCAGAGGAGGGCTGTGCCTTCCACTCACTACTCTTCTACTGTTTGCAGTCGTCATTATGGTTTGTTCTGGTGCTCATCGCGTGGATTCAATCGAAATATTTTTCAAAAGCAGAAGTTGTTTAATTACTGTGCAAAAAATGTTCGCTTAAAGTTTGCTTTTTCCATGTGAGACGAACTTGCAGTAGGCCTAGATCGAGAATTTCCGAGCAACGGGCTTAGCGTTGAAAACAATAATCTAGCCCACCTAAAAGTGCTCGTATGTCTGAGAAAAATGAAATGAATTTTTTTTAGTTTTACGTCCCACGGTTAGGCCGGCTAGGCTAAAGGAGACGGTGATGATGAATAATGAATGAAATTGTGGAATGAAGAAAGTGGGAGGAAACGGGAGAACTCCGAGGAATCCCACGCACACGGTGTTTGTCCACCACAAAGTTCACTTGGAGGGAGCAGGGTTTGAACCCGTGACCCCTGCACAATTACAAACTGTAGCCTTCAGAAATCGTCTTCAAATTATATTGTCAATTCTTTCATTTCAAATCCGAACGAAACAACTAAAAACTATTTTCAATATCCGTTTATAGTTTTGAAAAAAAATCTATCTGCATTGCTTTTTTTTGTTTTATTAACCTTTAAAAAGTATACAAAAAAAACAAGCTTATCCTGAAAAGATATAACATTGAATTCTTTAACCCCTTGATACATTTGTGCATACACCACTGCCTAGAAATATGTACGTTTACACATATCTATAAGAATCTATATGCTTATATAAGTATGCATTGTATGATACTTTAATTCCACCTAGATCTCGTGGTGAATCTGTGACAAAGCGTTTACTACTGGGTTCCTGCTTCTATCACTGCTTGCCAAGAGTATTGTGGCGGACAAACACCGCGAGTGAAGATTTCCTCTGGATATTTCCGTTTCTTCTCACTTGCTTCATTCCACCATTTCATACATTCTCATCATCACTGTCTTCTTTAGATTACCCTGTATAACCGCGAGGCATAAAATTGAAATGTTTCATTTTTTGTTTTAAAATCCTTGGGATAGAGATCGTAAAGGACCTATTGATAATCCTAACTAGAAACAAACATACCGAAAATTTGTGCACCAAAATTCGTTTGTTGAATAAAACTATATGAAAACTTAAACTGAAATTCTCTGACACTCTAGTCTAGAAAAATTAACGTTTGAGTACAGGTCGCTCTTCATGTACTCTTAAAGGAAATTCGGGTATTATGGAATACCATTTTTGTTTCACTTGTAACTCAGTTAAGAATTGCACATTGAAATAAAACGGAAAACAAATATACGCCTTACATATTTGGTTTTATTTGTGCGTATCTTGATAAAGAAGTTTCGGTACAGGGGTGGGCAAAACTTATAATTTGTAAAGAAACCACTTTAGAGGGTAATTTGAAATCGTCAGGTAATATGGAATACAAATGCTATATAGAAAAGAAATGAGTTTTCTGTTGAACATAAAAAGAATACAGTGACAATATATGAAAATTCTGAATGCCAAGCTATAATTGAACGTGATTACTTGTAAAAGTCACAAATATAATACTCTGCTTCAGGATCTCCACAGTCATTGTGTGCTCACATTAAACATAATGAACGCTGGACCCAAGCTCACCCCTTGAATCATCAGAAAATTTGCTGTAATAAAAGATACGCTTAGCAATGTTGACATCATAAATGTATGTTTAATTGCCCAATACCGATAGATATTTTTGTAATCGGAATACCATACGGAATACGGAATACTATGCTTTTCTTGCGGGTATTTCATATTGCCCTCCACACCAACTTGGAAACGAATGAGCTGTTAAACGTATTCGAAGGTGTATAAGATAATGCCGCTTATCGAACTACCACTCTGCATATCCAACGTCATAGTTAACAAAGAATGGTTGTTCTATTACATTTCAATAGAAAAACACAGGTTGTAAAGCACTTATCTGTAAAAGTTTTCAGGAGTAAGAAATCAGATTTTCATGTCTACCAGAACAATGAATGTCACAATCACAAGGAGACTGACTGTAGAGCATCATGGATACGTGAGGTAGTAGTTTCTTTCCTCTCCGCTTGGAAGCAACACATCACAGGCGAGATAATGAGGTATTCCATATTATCCGACTATTCCATAATACCCGAACTTCCTATAATAATCGACCTTTCTCACATACCGTTATGCTACATCAAGGTTATGAAGGATCAGTCATTGCATATACATGAGCTTTTAAGTATAACAGAATTTCAATCTGGTGCAACAGGATGATCTACAGAGAATTGCGCAAGACAACATCGCACAGAAGGAGCCTTGTTCCCATTACATTATCTCAGAAGAACTATATTACAAGCTCTATTACAATCCAACTCACAGGCCCTGGCATGACTCTTATAGTCATCTTATAAAAAAATCTTTAATACACTGGTTCTGGATCAATGCACTGCATTATAAGACACCGAAACTAACTTAGTACGAGCGGAAAATGATGGTGAAGAATTGATTGGTTTTTATTGGATCCATTGTCAGCAATGATGAGGCCATGTAGAAAAGAAATTAATGTTTACAGTGAAATCTGAACCATTGGTTGGGTTGCTGTTCTACCACCAAGTATTGAACCTGTGGCCTCGTGCATCAAAGACACATGTGCAAGCCACTAGACCAGCGAGAAAAACTACAAAATTAACAGTCGACGAAAAAAGAAGCAGTTCTTAGCTGTGTTCTGTGTTGGGGAACCATGAAAGTTGTGGACATAGTGGTAGCGCTGTGAACCTAAACTTTCATAATTCTCGATTCCAGCAGTCATTTTACAATAATAATTTTTTCGCTCCATAATACTGATTAATCTAGATAGGGACACAGTCAGGGGCAGACTGACCCGGGTGGGAAGGAGAGGGTTCCTGCCTGGGACCCTTGAGTTAGTAATAATAATAATAATAATAATAATAATAATAATAATAATAAGAAGAAGAAGAAGAAGAAGAAGAAGAAATTTTCATATACTACCAATGAAGTAGAACTAATTCTGTACTTCCGATCGATTGTTCAATCAATCAATCATTATCAGCTGAGACGTACCAGACGTCAGAGCAGCTGCTTTTTGAACATCTTCCCGCTCCTCATCCTGGGTGTCTCTCTACGCCATTTCTTCGAGCACTGTAGTCCAGACTGATAAAGCCAAGGATGTGCAGTGCTACAGATTTAGTAGGGGATTCTACTCCACCTTGGCTACTATCCAAATGGGTAGTCAGACCTTTGTCACACATTATTTCATTATCATCTTGTACATCTGGAGCTCTGTGCTACATTCATTCCGGGCATTTGCCCACCGATTTGGCTATTACGATGGTAGACTCAGGCAAAGCATCTGGCTTAAAGAACAAGGTTCGTTATTCTAGTCTTCCGCGCGTCGTAACCAGGCCATCCGATCGTGCCGCAAGAGAAGAACCACGGAAGGACTCTGGTGCTAAAAACAGACGCCAGCGGCGAACCTAACAGACATCTGTAGCTTCTATTGTCTCTACTGGTTCTATTCGCTCTCGGTCACCTCCAGCGAAAGAAAGCTATGCCGCCCGCCTCATTACTTCGGCTCCATTGAAAAAGCAACATCTGCATTCCGATTCAGACACAGATGAAATTATCATTGCCGATACTCCAGATGAGAACTCCAAAAGCACCCCACAGCAAACGATTCATTCTATGCTTCTGACCAATTTTGACAGCAAGTTTTCAAATTTCAAATTTGTTGCACTTCACTTTCAGAAGTACTTACCACGCGCAGCCATCTCCGTGATCGTCCATACCCGCAATTGTATCATACTGAAGACTACAGATTAAGCACTATTCCAAACCATCAGAAACAAAGTACCTATTGACATTTTCGGTAAAAACGCGCAACTACTATTACTTCAAGACACTCCTCTTGAAGCAGATGGATCCTTCTGAAAGCACACCTTTACTTTCCGTTATTATTAGAGGAATAGACCGTTCATACACCGATGAAGAAGTGCTAGAAGAACTAAAATACGAAGGGCACACCATCATAAAGGCCATTAGGATCAAGAATGATCGAGGTCCCACCTACATGGTTCGGGTGTTGACATCACACCAAGCAACTATCGATGATTTGCTAGCGAACGGGGCAGTAATCTATCTCAGGTTATCTAAAACTCAGGTTATCATTTTCTTACC
This sequence comes from Thermobia domestica, assembly GCF_964235325.1. Taxonomy (NCBI): domain Eukaryota; kingdom Metazoa; phylum Arthropoda; class Insecta; order Zygentoma; family Lepismatidae; genus Thermobia; species Thermobia domestica. The sequence goes on from NC_137461.1 coordinate 242,401,478, forward strand.
ACAGAAAACATCAACCAAAGTACGCCGTAATCCCAACGGCTCAGGTTGACGACGTTCCAATACAAGCCAGTAAGACAGCATCATACCTAGGTGTAACATTCGATCAGCATCTTACGTGGATCAGCATCTCGCCCACCATTTCTAACACTCTCTCATTCTTTTTCCGCTCGACCCAACTAATTCTTTCCATTTTTCTCCACACCCACATTTCGAAGGCTTCCAGTCGATTTTCGTCACCTTTACGTAATGTCCACGTTTCCGCCCCATACAGTACAAAACTCCACACGAAGCATTTTATGAGTCTTTTTCTCAACTCTTCATTTAAGGTCCCACAAAAAAGACTTTTCTTCCTCCTAAATGTTTCTTTCGCCATTCCTATCCTTGCTTTTATTTCACGTTCGCACTTCATGTCATTACTAAGAATACTATCCAGTTATCGAAAACTATTCACTTGTTCTATTTTCTCCCCTCCTACTTCTATATTTGACACAGACCCCTTCGTTCCAATTCCCATGGCTTTTGTCTTTCTAACATTTATTTTCATCCCATATTCTTCAAAGCCCTTTCTCATTTTTTCTATCAATTAAAATATATAGGGCTAAATTATCAATCAAAGCTTGATAAACTGATGAATTTGTTTATAAATTTAATTTTTGCAATTACACGTGAAGGTTTGATGCCATTACCAAGTTTCCTACCCCCTCTAAAAAGCGAAAGGGAACGAGATTCCTGGAAAGTGTTCAGAGGTGAATGGGAATTTCCCTCCTTCTTCCCCTTCAATTACCACACTGCTATTTGCCATGGGCTAAATTACGATGAATTTCAATTAAATTATCATAGTATAATTATTTCCTTGATGAATTATCGATACTTTTCAGTGGAAAAAACGATGAAATTTGAAAGTCCCAAATCAAGGTAAGTAGACCAACGTAAAGGAAAAAAGGGTAAAATTTTCCATATAATTATGCGTACAATCCAAACTTAAAATTTCCTTGTAATTAAGCTTACAGTACAAATTTTATGTCTATTTTTCTTACAACTCATTACTCATCATCACCGTCTCCTTTAGCCTAACCGGCATAACCGTGGGACGTAAAACAAAGATTTCATTTCATTTCATTTCTCACAACTTTATGGGTTGATTGCCCTGTGCTGTAAGCGCTCCGTATAATTAACATAAGCTTCAGCAAAGCACTGTATTTTTTGTTTCTGATTTTTTTCTTAACTAATATCGATCGTTTTTGATCATTTTTACAAAACAACTCACTACCAATTCTCCATATATAGAAAGTGCCCCCCCCCCCCCTCCATAAAGGAGAATTTAAGAAAATGCTAGAACACATTCTGTTTATTTTCTATAAAGAGTTAATACACTGAATTTCAGCTCCGTAAGTTTAACGGCTTGCGAGATACTCATTTTTTTTTCGCAAAAATTCGGATCCTCACTACCTCCTTAGGATATTATGTATTATAATGAAAGCAATATAACATTCCAGTTTAGATTAAGGCCTAACTATATACCAAAAGTCATTTCATTTGACTTTGCAATTTGACGATGATGATCAGGCACACATAGTTACATTCAATTTTTTATATAGGGCTAATAATTTATATTTTACAGTGATTCAAAAATGTATTTTTTCCAGTAGTTAGCTCCTCTAAAAACTCACAGATCTCGAAAACCAAGTAGCAGTATAAGCCCTATTGCTATTATTACAATTACAAATATCAATATCCAAAAGTGCAAAAAGTTGTTTTTCCACTTGGTTAGATATACTCACCTCAGGTAAGTAGACAGAAACAAATGGAAAAGGAAGGGAAATGGTCTTGAAAGTAAAACGAAGACAAATTTAACAGTCTTCAGAAGATACTGTTTACAATGCAGTGAGCAGAGTGGGTCGGTAGATCAGACTGAGTCGGTGGGTCATGATGGGTGGTGGGTTGTGGGTCGCAGTGGGTCACATGCTGTTTACCCACTGACCCACTCAGAAAACTTGACCCACTGACCCACCGACCCACTCCATCTCTGGCCGGGTCCATCCCAAACTTCATAAAATAGATGTCAGTTGAGATTATACTCGATTAATGGTATTTGCCTGTTTTGATCAGTGGCGGCTGTTCAGATTTTGTACCCCAAGCAAAAAAAATTGAGCCCTCTTGACAGGAACGTAATTTCAGGAAATTGAAATTAGAGGCAAAGAAAGGGAATTTGGAGGTTCACACATTCGCGGGGCACCTGGATGATGAAAATAGGGTTCGCATATAACATATTTTCCGAATGTTAGCTAAGTCTTGTGTAGTAAATGGTAAAATATATTGTACTTCCACAAAAGCGTATATTAATCTTAAGCTCTAATGATCAATCGGAAGATAGTTGTGTGTGCAATGCCTTTTTCTTGTTCACTGTCGTTCCATTACTTCAGACCAATTTGATTTTTCTTTTGAAACTATGTTAAATATGGTTGTAAATGTGTAACTGAAACCACGAAAGCATTCAAATAAATGTCCTTCAACCTTCCTTTTGTTGTCAAATACTTTAACGGTCCGATTTCACACCATAGTGACACAGCTTCAGACTATTACACAGAAATACAATCGTGTCTGAAGTCACTTAACCACACCGGGTGACATCGAACACATTTTATGTTTTCTGACCTATGTGTACAGTTGATCAACAATTCTTTTCTTTCGTTTATTGTATTCCTAAAACATATTCCCCACGATATAACTATTTACATTAACAAAATAATGTAGCGTAGTTCCAGCACAGTTGAAAATGTTCCAGATCCGTCCGATTTCACCCCATTTGACAGTACCGACGGTTTCTTGCGTAGAATTTGATAACCTTCAACGTAGATTCATATCATGCAATCTACTTAGTTCAATGTGGTTACTTGTACGAAATCTTTTACGGTTTCAGTATCGTTGTACTATTCAAACTCTTTCGCCCAATTTTATGCTATCTCCAAATTTTAAATATTTTCCATTACAGAAACAAAATAAAGTGTTCTTTCCCGTTTTTCAACATTTTCCATCTTCCCGTTTGGCCTTTTCCCGTTTCGCCTTATGCCTGTCTTCATGGCTTCAGTCTATAATGGTAATATAGTGTATGTTAATTTGATTGTAAGGCGAAACGGGAATTCCCATTTCGCTTTACCCCAGAGAAGGGAAGTTTCAGATTATGATAGGAAAATTTAGTGTCATTTTGCATTTGTAAGGCTAGTAATATTCACGTTTGAATGAATAAAACATCGTATAATCAAAGTAAGAATTCAAAGTAATGTATTATTTGCGCCACTGTTTAAAAAGGAAAACTTCAATTAAACCTTAATTTAAAGCGAGTGAGAGCTATGGTTATGTTATAACTATGTTTGCCATTAGTATATCAAAGTCTTTTAATAAAATGTCAGCTAAGCAAATGCACAGAAATAAACATAAGAATAAATATACGGTATAATCCTTCTATTATTGTTTCGACGGACTACCTGTGTCTTCTACAAACATACTGTATATTACACACTGAAGCAATTGCTCTTGCAGCCATGTATGAAGGTAACCAAGAAAGTTATGCCGCTTTTTTTGAAGGTGTGTGTTCAATTGGCCCTCACACCGTGAATTGAATGCGAATGGAAATAAGGTGAAGGTCAGTTGTTGGTGTGCGGATATCCAACATACTACCTAGTTGTGGCAGTTTTGTTACACCGTGAACAGGACAGAGGCCAGAGTGCAGAGGCCTAAGGACAGAGTGAACATGGGACCTCCAGAGAGCATCATAAGGGCGTGTATCTTACTTCGTAGCAAGAAAAAAAATCCGATTTGATTGTGGGGTAGAATAGAGGACTCGAATGAAATTATTATATTTCTTGTCTTTGTTCATTGTTCAGAATCAAATATTTCGTTCATTGTCTCAATCTGGTTGCACCGTTATTTCTTTTGCCTATTTTTTCTTTTCATGGGATGACTACTCTTTAAATCATAATCATTTTTGAGATATTAAAATCACATTACACTATGCTAACTGTTCAATGTATTTCAAATGTTTTTGTTCCCGCGCATGTCATAGAGGAAAATTTGAATTTCCTAACAGCATTTATGTAAGTTACTTAAAAATTAATGTAAGGTAAGAGGGCTGCTATAGAGTGGATCCCAACCTGAAGAGACTTATCCAAAGAGTACCTACCGTAATTAAGCCTGGATGCACTTCAGAGAGGTACAATTCCATATACTGAAATATACAAATCATACACCGTATTAAGATGTTTCCTGTTTCGTTTTATGCATTTTACAATACTTGTTAGGTACTCTAATGCGCATTAGCTTTAAACGACAAAAGAAAGTGTTCAAAATGAAGCAAAAACAAATCTAGAGATCCCTTTGAGTATACGAAAATTATATAGGTGAGTATAAAGATTTATACTTCGTTTTCTTGAGAAAATTCACAAAAAAAAAAAAAAAAAAATCTTTAAAATGTAAAAGCGTAAGCTACACTAATGGTCTCGGACACGATATGCCGTACAGTTCCTAGGATGCGTCGCGAAATTTTAGAATTTAAAAATTATGAAGCATAAAATAATTACTAAAGATCAACTTTTAGGCAGACTATACCAATTAACTCCTTGAGCGGCAGCAAGAATGTTCAGAACTATTTAGGACCACTGTTTTACAGTAACCTATATGCCTACACCAGGAGCGGATCTAGGATGGACTTCTGGGGGGTGGACAATAGGTTGTAATACTACTACTTAAAGCTACTTTTAAGAGCTCTAAACTCTGGGATGGGATTTATTTATATATAAAATAAGAAAGTTTTCTCTTCTGGGGGGAGCGCAATCGATCTCCCCCCCCTCGGATCCGCCCCTAGGCTACATTATTATAAATTATAGAACAAAAAAATCGGTCCACTTTGATTTGATGTCTTCGATGTTCAGGAAAGTGTGTCGCCAATCAAAATATTGGGAACCACTGTGCTATATAATAACCGCGGCATATATTAAAACCAATACGGACGTATAGTCTAGGAAGATGATAGTACTCAGTCTGTTAATGTGTTATAGCTCAAAACAGTTATTAATTTTAATCTTTTATTTTGATATAACTTACGGATTTTAAATATTTGGAATCGATAAATGACATAAAGCTTAACAAAATGAGATATGTGATAATTAATTCTGATGCGTAGATTTTGAGAAAATTATATATATATATATATATATATATATAAAGCTAATTTTAAGGTCTTGAAATGTATTTCGTAATTACTAATACTGTGGTAGCTTTTATGTTCCTAGTTTACATGTTATTTTCTAATTTTCATTTTATATGTAAGAAATACTCTTAAATAGCAGATGTTATGTCATTTACTAACAGTGCCACATATACTCCTAACAGTGATGGAGGTAGTACTTGTAAAGCTGTTTTATTCAAAATAATCGTTGCTATTTTTGGATCAATAGACCATATATATATTTCAGTCAAAAATTTTCTTGTAAGCCTTATATCTGGAGAACTAGTGTAGCCAAATCCAAACTATCACCTAAGAGTCTTCATCCCGGCGAAATTAAAATACCGCTAATTTTACAGTAATTATGTGATATCTTCAAATAGATAAAAGATAATTGAAATATGGAACAAGAGCGCCCTAGACAATATTATTTTGCGTGAGGTACCGTTATCACAAGTCACCTAGTGAATTTCCGTTTTCAGCTGTTTAGAAACGCGAAAATAAATGCCGATTTTCAAAATGGCTCGAAATCGAAAGCAGATAAATGAGTCGTGATAACGGTTTCTCATGTAAAATAATATAGTCTAGGGCGCTCTTGTTCCACATTTCGATTATCTTTTATCTATTTGAAGATATCACATAATTACTGTAAAATTAGCGGTATTTTAATTTCGCCGGGATGAAGATTCTTAACCCAGTAGGATGTGCTTATTCCATAAAAAGATACGAAAACTCGATTTAGGAGCAGTTCAAAACTTTTGTGGCCCCTGATCTTAAAAGTAATTATTGGTCAATATCGCAATCTTTTGATGTATTTTTGGATCATTCCTAAAATTATTGTTTAAAAATGGATTTTACAGGACGATGCAGAAGATTAAAAACTCCTTCTCTAATAACGCATATAATATTCAACTCTCTGTCCATCTGAACTTTTTAAAACTCCCGTATAGTAATAAATGGAAATATTTTAAGCCATAGTTCATTCCGTGCATCAGGGAACGTGACAAAGAAATTTTAGTTAAGAACATTGTCTAGTATTGGAATATGAACTTGCATTATCACTTTCTGTATATTATCTCTTACACTAATGGCTTTATACTTTATGTACTACATGAAGTTGATTTTGGTGCTTTGAAGAGCACTTCTTTTTTTCCTTATATTGACATCGTGAATTATTCATGATCTTGTTGTATAAATATGAAAGTATAAGTAAGTAGCATTATGGATGCTAAAGCTTAAAAGAGAAAAAAATGTTAAGTAGAAATTCAATTTCCATATTACTTCAAGAGCAGCTGTGCAATCAGCAACAAAAGTTCTTTCCGCATCATGGAATTAGTTACGTAAATAACTTCCAAATGGAAGGACAATTTGAGTACAGTTTTCAGTAAATTAAAAAAGAATGTAATTTTCTGTACGTTCCAGCCATACAACCGTTGTACGTTCCAGCCATACAATCGTTGTACGTTCCAGCAATACAACCGTTGTACGTTCCAGCTATACAATCGTTGTACGTTCCAGCCATACAACCGTTGTACATTCCAGCCATACAACCGTTGTACGTTCCATCAATACAACCGTTATTCTCAAAATAAATTTTACCAAACGTAAAGAACTTTTGTTGCTAACTATACAAATGGATTTAGCAATAGCGGAGAGGTTCCTAGGTTTGATCAGTTCCATGTATTTCTAGTACACACCAGAAACTAAATATAGAAATGAAAAAGTAATAATGGAATTAGCATTTATGACACACACATATTTGTCTTTAATCGAAGTCACACACTAACTTTATATTACAGAAAAAAATAAAATAAAACTAATGTCATCAGTCAATTTAATGAAATTAGTTTCGACCACTTTCAAGATCAAATGAAAATAATTTATTTGGTCTTGAGATCATTTTTTAAGAAAATAATAATGAAAAACAATACTTTGAGAATTAAAAAAAATGTAATAGATGTAGCGCCGTAACTTAGATTTTCTTCTGCGGGGGAAGGGGGGGGGGCAAGCATCAATACGCGTATTTGGGCCCCATAGAAAAAGTTGTTTTTCTAATTCTTGGGCCCCGCTTTCCATCTTTCTCTGACTCTTTATGTCCCCCGAGCCAGTGGGCCCTACCACACGGCAAGGTCAGCGGGGCCGTTAGTTACGCCTCTCGGCCTGTTCAATGCATGACAAATTAATTAAGGGGAAAATATTGACAAATCTCAAAGCTATATTAATAAATATTTTTTTCTAGGGCCCCTAATACTATACATTTTTACTGAAATGGGAACACGACTTATTTTTGTTTATTTACCTTTTGTATGCTGTTTTGTTTATGTAATGTAGTAAAACTGTTTGATGCTTCATTTATAATTTCATGTTCGTCTCGTATATGGAGTAAGAAAACTTTGTCTTAAAATGCCCCCCCCCTCGAATTGCGCGGAGCTTCCCTGGGGGCAGTTGCCCCTCCTGCCCCCTCCCCCTACAAGTTACGGCCCTGAATAGATCCCTTATATAAAGATAAATTAAAACTAATTTTCAATATAGAATGCAACCTTAATATACAATTAAAATCAATTTAACATAAAAAAAATTCACCGACTGGTAGGTTTGTGTTGTGTATGCCGTCTCCGTCAGGCAAAAGAAAAAAAATATTGTTTTTGCTGCAGTTTGTTCTTCACCGACTGTAAACTTGCTAACGCAAAGACGGCGGAACAACAATACTAAGTAGGATCTAAAGTACGGGATATTTTCAAACTTTTGAAGATATGCGTTTCAATAAAATCTGTCTTACAAATGCCTTAATTCCATTAACATTACCATTGTTTTCAAGAGAAATTTCGCGTGATCGTTGTTCGTAGGAGCCCTGTACACTCTACTACATTCATTCGTACAGAAATTCCCATTTTGGCAAGCTACAATAGCCATTTATAATTCATCTTCAGTCCATTTTCCATCTAGTTTCCATTGAGACATCATGGAACGGAAAATATCATCAAAACATGTCTTCAACACTTTTCGCCCTATGAGGATACTATAACTTATTTCATGATATCCATACAACGTTGAAAAAATCATAGAGAAACGGTCACCTGCAGTGGATCGGTCCAATACAGAGAACAACCAAGGGCGAAACTATTTAAATGGTAGGTTAAGACCAAATGATGTGCTCTTCAAAATCTAACGTTAAACTACAACCTACAAACACATTTACACTATATTGTAGCCAAAACGATATTTAAATATAAATGTTGATACTTGCCTGTTACTGATCCAAATAATACAACAAAAGATGTCACCAACCACCACATTTGCTGTTCTCAGTTATAAGTTTGCGACATGAGTCTTGCAATATTCTGGTACACAATATTTATTGCATTTATTGCAATATATTCTGGTATTTATTGCAATACCATGGAAGCAAATTAATATTGAAGGTATAACCCCTCGTGTTGGACTGTCTGCAGCCATCTTCCTGCCAGTTTCCCGATTAAACGTCGATGCCATGTTTTATCCTTTAGAGGCAAAATGTTAGGTACTGCTGTTTCCATCTTCTGCTGATCGGTGAAGCATCGTAATTTCCGGAAGTGTCCCATGGACCGAAACAGATAGTTATCGGAAGAAACATAGCCAGGGCTATATGCATGTTTTGCGTAATTCTGTTACAGCAAAAAGCACTTTCAATTTACCAAAACAGGATATTTTTAGCTTAGTGCATCATGCGTCCGTTTCAACCATTCGGAATAAAGGTCAACATTGATGGTATGACCGTTAGGAACAAAGTCGAATGAAGTATAACTTCGTAGTTCCTCCACATATAAGGCATGACTTTGTGCTCGAAACCATCCTGTTTGCTGCTCGAGTTTGGAAGTTGATCCTTCCTTAATCACTGTTTTTGCACATTCGGATTTCGGAAAGCACTCACTTATCGTCGCATGTGACAATCTACTTCATGTAACGCACATCAGGCCGGTTTTGTAACAGTTATTGCTACACATTAACTCTTATCTGTGCCTGAGCTGGTTTCAATTCATGTGGCACATTGCGGCCTCTGCTAATGGTTTTCACTAGTTCATGAAGGTGTCGCACTTCAATAGACTGGGACATCCGGGAATGTATTTATATGAGCATGTACTGCAAAATTTAACGCTTATATGATGAATTTATTTTCAATACAAGCAATACCTCTGTAAAAGTAATTTTATTTGCTTACTGATTGACTTAAAAGGTAAAAGTAATGAAATAAGAACATGCATTATTATTAAATGCTGAAAACGTAGGCAATACCAACTAATGAGGAGAGTTTCTAAATTGTCTGTTGTGTAAATGTGCAGACACTTGTCTCTGATCCACGTTTGCTTGTATCTGCTATCTCAGACAGTTCAAGAGATCAATTGAAAGTTTATTAATAAATTTCATAAAATATTTTCGGTGCTAAATACGTACGAGCAGAGCTGTCCTTTGTGAAGAGGAGTTCTCAGACATAATAACACATATATTTTTGTCAGGACAAGAAAGTCCTCCTGTATTATGGAGCTGTTCCCTTTAAGTTATCCATTAAGCTGGCATTTCGTAAAAGGTGATGGGGGGGGGGGGGCTTGAGATGAAGTGCTGTAGTCATCATACCAGGAGCTCGATCATTCTAAACCATTTTACTGAAACATATATTGGTTCGTTCAGCCAGGATTTCGTAATGGGGGGGATACATGAAATACTGAAGACCCAGGAGCTCGATCAATCTAAACTACTTTACTAGCAACCTATATTGGTTTGTTAGGACAATAAAATGGGGATATGCTAGTGTAAGAGAATATTAAAAAGTATTGAAAAAGATTTTACAATATTTACGTGCCTTCCTCTGCTCATTCAAATATAACAATTTTCCTTTCATTATGACCTCAACTATTATAAAAAGTACTTCAATAATGTCTTGCAAAATGTTTTACAATATCTGCGTTCCTTTCTCTGCTAAATCAAATGTTAACAGAACTTTATTTCCACATAACTTTTTTGTTTTCATTATTCCGTCAACTACTATCGGTTCCAAATGATAGATTATAGGAGCAGTAGAAAACTCTGAAATAAGATATTTGATACTGTAGAGAAGCAATGACGAAAAATATTAAGATTAAAAATGTCCACGCTGTTACAGAACGGTACTATGCTTCCGAAAGCTTGAAATTTCCCTGACTAGTAGTAGAAATTCTGAAACTTAACGTCACTTTTCCAGAAACTTCAAATTCCCTGACTTTTCCAGAATATCCCGCTCATTTTACCATCATGTATTGCAAGTAATACAAATCTCCTCATAAGAAAGAGTAACCAAAAGCTTGCTCTATCTTTTTATTTTAGTCCTGATCCTTCTTTTTTTTTTGTTTCTTTTTCTTCAATCTTTCCTTACGTTTTTTCATTTCTTGTTTCGATGGGGGGTCCGGACTCATCGGACCCCCCCCCCCTTTCCCTTTGCTACGTGAATCCATGAAGTCCGTTAAGAGAGGTTTCAATGTATCACTTAAATTAGATTTGGTTTATAAAGATTGAAAATATATGATACAGAAATGCATATTAATTCGAAGTCAGAGTTATCCAATAAGCAAGAAGGAGGAATAATGTAAAACCAAAGCATTATATTTCCGCACAAATTCAAGCAAAATATAAACATCTTTTATGGATCAATGAAATGCGATACGTAAGACGCTAGAAAGTAATTTAATGATTTATAAAGAATTTTCAAATCAATAATAAAACTTGATAAATAATAATAATAGATGATGACGCTGCAATTTACTTGTATGGGCAGTTGTGCTTTCCGTTAATTGCAGCTCTATTCGAATTTCTCTACCAAACTACTTGACATCACATTCTTCACTTTTAAGGCAATTTTTTAAAAGGACTGATTGTGAGGACCTATGACTAGAATACAGTTTATTAATGTAAGTTCGTACAATTACCTTTGTACAATTATTGGTTTAGGTAGTAGAAAGAACAATACAATTAGAGAGAATTTCTGTAGTAGTGTATTCATTCTGTTGAACTTCATAGCGAAAAAAAAGAAAACACTACTGCTGCTGTCAAGAACAATAACATCTTGTAGATTCTATAGAATGAATTGAATAAATGCTGCGTGACTAACATATGGGTAATTTGGCATCCTATATCTCCGGACATAAACCTTATCGAGCAATAGTATTAAGTCAATGCTATTAAATATACGAAAATCCAAGCGTTGTTCCTAACATATTGTAAATCTTACGAGCGACTAACGATTTTAAACAGAAAGAGAGCCAAAAACTGAGAAAGATAAATACTGATTGACCAATACAGGTGTAGTGAAAAACGGAACTCAACGGGCTACTCCATTGTCGGTAGTTAAGGGATATGAACATCAAAATGGTAGGATACGCTCGTAAAATTTACGGTATGTTAGCTTTCTTGAGTTAATATGAGGCTTAAAATTGCTCGAGCTCATTCGCCTCTTTAGAACTTGCATTCCTTCGTACTATGTTCTCGCTCACCACATGCACACTTATGGGTCTCTTGTTGATGCGTGCTCGTGCTCAATTGTTGCGCTAAAGGACGATTGATCCTGGGAGTCGAATCGGTAGTTTCTACATCTCCAAACCCGAGGTCTTTCTTGATTCAGAAGACTTGCCAGTTTCTCCATCCTACCAAGCAAATTCTTTAAGAGAGTTCTTAATATTAATTGTAATATTCAAGTAGCTAGCGATGGTCAACATGCATGGTATCCCTATGTTGCAAGACACTGCTCGTTCTCATGCCGCGCAAAGGGTGTTGCAGAGTTCCCATGAATAGCAGTATGAAACCCTCACTTACCGATAACCCCCGATATATCTCCTTTTAAGCAGGGGTAAAAGTGGATGTGAAAAGGTAGGGGGATGAATGACGTCACGCCATCCCCCATGCCTATCTTTGCCCATTGTAATTTTTTAGAAATTGGGGAAACGCCTCAAATATTTTCCGGAAGTGGGAGGACTGCGTCCCCTGCGTTTCTCCTCATTTTTACACTTGCTTTAAGGGGTGGGAGCATGGATGATTTGGCGGTGCAATGTGTGGTTGAGAACTTCTTCGCAGTGGAGACTGAATATGTTTTCCACCACGGATCGTAATGAACAGAAAAGGTTGAACATACTGTTCTAATGAAACGATTTCTTGTTTTGCACATGCATTACCGATATTGTTACAACATTTTCGTTCGAAATTAAATTCATAAACAATTCAGGGTTCGAAATCCTCCCAACATCGGTGGGAGAAAGGTTACTTCTTAGATGGAAAGATATGTAAAATAAATGTTGACAAACACTTGTGGACTGAACATTTTATAGATTTATTGTCTGCCTGTCATTGACAAAAAGCAGAGATTGTATTTGAGAACGGAGTGAGAGCGCAAAATATTGCATCTTGAAAACAAAGAACACAAATGACCACCTGCGTTTTTAAAGGTGTACATTTTCCGAGGAAAAACACCAAGGCAAATAATGTCTTGCCATGTATTGCTTCATTTCTTCTGCAACGTAAAAAAAAAAAAAAAAAAAAAAACTATTTTTAGGTTCCATCTTACATTTATAATACAGTTGAAAAAAGCAAGAGCTTCAACTCTGGGGTGGGTTTTATTTTATTTTGAAAATAAAAGATATCTACTCTGGGACGGACAGTTGTCGCTTCTGGATCCGCCGTGTAGACAGCTTCCTTCTGGTGGGCAGTCTGCTTTACACTCGAGCAGACAGTTCTATTGTGAAGGAATGAAAGTATGAATGTAAGTAATTACTGTCAGTACACAGCATATTGAAATGAATTTTGGGCATTACTCGAGCACAAGGTTCTACCAAATTTTTACATATTTCCTACCGTTTCATGTCAGATTAGAGCTTTCTTTTAGCAGAGAATGCACTAAATGAGGAACTTCATTACAGCTTGCAGATTTACTTCAGGAGGGCTCAATACAAATACAGCATGGACGTATAATATAAAAATTTCATGCATAAAACACGAACCAACTTGCACCAGGTAGCCACTAAAAAGCAAGAATGCTATGAAACCGAGTCAGGATAGGAGCACAGCCAGAGGGCCCGAGCGGCAGCGACAGGGTACGTTAGTGGGAGCAGACGCAGCAGCGACGGGGAGTATACTCATAAATGAGGATAGTAGAAGAGCATACAATGTTATCACTATCACTTAAAATTCATTTTAATATGCTGTGCACTGATATAATTACTTATATTGAAACTCTCATTCCTTCACGAAAAAGGTTTCTAATCCTATCTTACCTATAAATTTCCTATTTGGTAGAACAGCCTGATTGAGTGAAGCCGAATTTTGAGTGATAGTGAAAGTATTGTAAGCGTGCTCTTCCACTACCCTCGTTTACGCGTATAGCCCCAGTCGCTGACGTGTCTGTTCCGTACGGACGCGCCCTCGCGCTTCCGCTCGTGCCCTCTTGCTGTGCTACTTCCCTGAATCGGTCAGAACGCATTTGTGCTTTTGGACGCCTAGCACAAGTTGATTCGTGTTTTATGCACTGTAGTTAATATGCCATACGTCCAACGTGTATTTATACTTAGCCCTCGTGAAGTTAATCCGCAAGTAGTAATGAAGTTCCTCATTTAGTGCATGCTCTGCCCAAAGAAATACAAAGCTCTAACCTAACCAGGAAATGTAAGAAATGCGTCGAAATTTGGTAGAACCGTCTGTTCGAGTAATGCCTCCCAAAGCGTACACTTACTGCCATCTCGTTCTTTGTTTGTATTCAGCCGTCTTCCGCCTTGGCAAATAGTTCCACAATGCGTGCAACGGATCCATAGTATTAGTAGTAGGAACAGATTAGAAGCCCGCAAGGGTTGGTTGGGTTCTGTTCTCGACATGAAATGGGTACGTTAAAGAGTTACCAAAATTTTTCTGTACATTTTACAATCTATGAATCCGTATAGTAAAACTGTACTCCACAATGACATCCTTTTACATATATACTCACTCCCATATACGGTTTATTAAGTTTAAACACATGCATTATCGTTTAACTACCTTCACTATTAATATTTTATACAGTATTCTACCTAAAAAGTATTTAATTTGGCATAGCCGTGTGCTAAAATTGCCGTAATGGAGGGCTCCTCGTTCTTTCTACGATATTTTAATATACCGTAATAAGAAACCACAGGTAACACTGTATGGGAGGAGCAAATCTTCACAATTACAATACTCAATCTGGCACATTTTACACAGAATACACCTAGATAGGAATAGGATAGGAATTATGGTTACTTTTCTTAAAGCTGACTTTTTTTTTATCTTCACAGCAACCTACGTTTGTAGTGCTTCTCCCGTTACAAGCGCTCGTTTGAAACGACTGGATACTTTGTATGCCGACCATAATGGGATTTAACTTCTCATTTCCGTGGGGTGACTCAGAGGAGGTGGGCTATTATAATTAAATTTCTTTCAGCCAATTGTTCTTCTCGTGGTAATTCAATAACACAATCGGGGCCGCTGTGGCTCAGTGGTAGAGCGTTCACCTTTGGTATTTGGGGTCCCGGGTTCGATCCCAGCCCCCGCCAAGTGAACTTTGTGGTGGACAAACACCGTGTGCGTGGGATTTCTCGGGGTTCTCCCGTTTCCACCCACTTTCTTAATTCCACCATTTCATTCATTACTCATCATTACCGTCTCCTTTAGCCTAACCGGCATAAGCGTGGGACGTAAAACTCAAGGATTTCATGATTTTTTCAATAACACAATACTTTTTTTTTCTTCACACAGAAAACCATCACACCTCGCAATTCTGCAAATGGTTCACGATTCCCAGCATGCACTGCTCAAACTGCAATTGCCGTACGGGGAACGTCCGCGCTTTCAGCACCTAAGAAAAACGTCTATTTTGGGATACGGACAAAATCTCGCGGCCGAAACATCGCCGCCCAAAATCTCGCGTGGCCAAAACTTCTCCGCCCAAAACCTCGCGGGACAAAATCTCGCCAGGCCAAAACCTCGCCGCCCAAAAACTCGCGGGACAAAATTTCGCCGGGCCAAAACCTCGCGTTGCCAAAACCTCGCCGGGCCAAAACCTCGCCACCCAAAACATCGTGTAGCCAAAACCTCGCCTGCAGCTTAATTAAAATTCGGTGTAATATAACAATATCTGTTGCTTTTCTTATAAGTAAAAAGAAAAAAAGGAAGGAAGAGCTTGGTGTGGTGAGAGTAGGGGCGCCGAAATCTCTAGCTACGGCTCTGTATATATATATATATATATATATATGTATGTATGTATGTATGTATATCCCACTCCCCCTCCCTTTTGTTGTGACCACAAAGTGAAATTATAAAAAACATCCTAGGCTCGAACCTTCGAACCTCATCTATGTTGAAAATTTGATTGAGATCGGTAGGATGGCTCAAGAGGTATAATGTAACAAACATAGACATTAAATTTTTATATACAGGTATATAGATTTCCAAAGCATGCATTAGGATTTTTCTTGTCATTATTTTAATGTAATTATGTGTTATTCCTAAATATATACATATAGTAATATATAGAACATTCTACATTGGAGAAATCGTCGTGAAGAGGTTTTATCCTGACGACATTTCTTCCCAGGCGAGATTACGTCTCGCTTAATTTAGACCAGGCAAGATTCTGTGTCGCGAGATCATTACAACGAGCTTTTGGTTAGACGAGATTTTGGGTATGGCGATATTTTGGGGCGTGAGGTTTTGGAAGACGAGGTTTTGGCAAGGCGAGGTTTTGGCCAGGCGAGGTTTTGGCCTCGCGAGATTTTGGAACGCGACGTTTTGCCCAGGCGGGGTTTTGGCCAGGCGAGATTTTGTCCCGTGAGGTTTTGGGCGGCGAGGTTTTGGCCAGGCGAGGTTTTATAGCCAAACCGTCTATTTTTGGTGATGCTCGACACGTGATTCCTTATACCATTCTTGCACGTGATAAATACATACAATTTAGGTCATGTTTGAAACGTCATTTTTGTTACCATTTTGGAACGTGATAAAGACGTTCAAAATTTTCAAAAGTCGTCATTTTGAATTCGAACCCCCCCCCCTCCCAAAAAAAACACGTGTTTACGACGTGACTGTGCTACTTGGAGAATAAAATCCACGGCTGAACGAAAAGTATTTGGTTGCAGCTGACGACTGATTTTATTAACCAGGTATTATATGGTGGTTGCAGCTGACGACTGTCTTTATTAACCAGGTATTGTATGTGGTTGCAGCTGACGACTGATTTTATTAACCAGGTATTGTATGGTGGTTGCAGCTGACGACTGATTTTATTAACCAGGTATTGTATGGTGGTTGCAGCTGACGACTGATTTTATTAACCAGGTATTGTATGGTGGTTGCAGCTGACGACTGATTTTATTAACCAGGTATTGTATGGTGGTTGCAGCTGACGACTGATTTTATTAACCAGGTATCGTAGTTTTCATTTTCTTTCGGGCTATCGTTCCTGTCTACCTCATATATAGATTCTGAACAACTTTCTTCTAAGAACAAGAATCCCCTTGTTAGTTGGCTCATTGTTAATGTCAGAAATTAAACTCCGAACAGTTATTGTCATGGAAATAAATTGAAAGTAATATGTATTATTCAATTGGTAAAGTTATTTAATTAAACATGCATAATTTCTCTTTCCTAGTTGTCTTACTTCTCTTTGATTAAAGCAAATACTGTTGAAACATCATCTCAGATGACAAATTAATTTTTGAAGGTCAACAAAAGTCTTACTGTTTTTTTCTCTCCAGCAGTGCACATGCCAAAAGTATGCTATTTAGAGGAGTCACATGAAAATGCACTTCAAACTTCATACAAGGTTAGTATATAAGCCAAAACTCTTTCGAAACTCATTCAGAAGGAGACATTGTTTTCTAAAACTAAAAAAAAAAATCAATAGTGATTCTGTGAACTTTTACAAAAATACAAGATGCCGAGAGAATTTATGTTGCTTTTCGTTCTAGCGTTATTAGGACCTTCAATTGGTGTTAGATTTCGTAAGTACTATTATTATTATTTATAATAGAATTGTAGTTTACCTTTTTAAATATACCAAGTAACTTTATAAATGTCCTCTTATAAGAGATTCAAGATACCAAGAAACTATATGATATTAACATACATTGTTTTAAATACATTTTTCTTTATATTTCTCTCCCAAAATCTATGTAATTGGTCACATTTACTAATAAATACATCCATCTGACTGTTTTTTTAATTACAAAGCTCATTTTAAACAATTTAATTGTATCAGTATAAAGGATGGGGGCTGAGCAGAGGGATGACGATTTCTTCTGTTGAAAAAAAATCCATATTCCAAACTGATTTATATTCTGAGTGTTAGTTGCAAGGTTTTGAGAGAAAACACTTTACTTTCTTCAAAGAGGTATGTCTATATTAAATTTCAGGACCATCCCTACTATTACAGGAGTCTCGGAAAAAGCGAAAAATGTGAATGAGAAAGAATTATACACGCTTTTCAATTTCCACCGTTTCCCTTAGGCTACACTGAGAAAAAAAGGACTAGGCTTTCCGTGGATACATCGTATTTACGCGTGTGCGCTCTTTAAGTAATGTAATTTCATGTATAAAAGTACAGCAGGTCGGAACACCATGCCAAGTCTGGAGTTCGGCGTCGAACTAGACTCGCTGTGATTGGATAATTTTATTCACACGATCAATTTCGTGTTAAAAACTATTACTCTCGTAAGGTAGGGAGTCACAGATTTAAAAAGAACCAAGAGGGGACAGTCGTAGGAAGGTGGTAACAATATTATATACGTAAGTTACCACTGTCGGAATGAGTATTGAGTTAATTCTAGATTTGAAATGGTGGTCCCACAATACAAAATTTTCGCTGGACGTTGGTGTAGATCGTATTACGGATGAAACAACATTTCTTAATGTAGTGACGCGCGTAACCTGGTAAAAACAGCATTTACATGCCGACTGGATAATGCATTTTTCTCCGTGTACGCGTGCTTCAATGGGCACTAGTCATACATGTTTCAATATTTGATTTACTCTGAGTATTATAATTCTTCGTTCATATCTTTAGGCCAGTTAAGAAATAAGCTTCTAACATTATGAACATTTAATTTCGTTCAAAAAGCGGTACGGTATCTAGGGCCATACATGGCCGAACGCTACTGGTCGACTAAAGATTAATGTTTTTTTATTCCCTAGTATGAAAGCGTTCTGTTCTATAAATATCCCAATTTTCTGATCATGAATGTATAACGATAGTGAAACTTCTTTAAAATCTACTTTGAGAGTAGTTGGCAGTGGGCGCAGTTGTAGGTTCCCACGTGCTGTAAATGCTTAAAATTTTCAGTTCTGATAGAGTATTTGTATCTTTGTTGGTTCGAGTTTCAGCACCAAGTTTATCTGAGTACAGTTTACAGCGGAATCCGAAGCACTACTCAAAATTGTACTCGAAACAACTACTCCTACCCAAAACCGAACTCAAGATCATACGCACAGAGAACACACATATTAACTACTCGGCGACGAACAGGTACTGGAATGTAAAGAAATATTTGATTTAAGACATAACCAGGATTGTAATTAATCTGTTATAGGAGTAACGATTAAATTTATTAGTTAAAATGTTATGTATTGATTTAATCAATTAATTTTCTCAGGATTTAAAGTTTAATTGAAAATCATTTAAAAATCGTAACGATTGAAAACCTAATAGTTTACTTTTTCTTTCTAACCATGTGAAATGAATATTTTTTTAGCCTTATAATATTTTAATTTTACTGTTTAATTATATTTTGCGTTTGAAAACAATAACTTTTCGTAACAATAAACTAATTTTTCAATGCTCTCAATTTTATTCATTAAATTTTGCATCATCTTCTACAACTCAATATCAATCTCATTCCATGGTAGTGAAAAATGTGATTTTTTAATTTTCATCAGTTACGTTTGAAGTAAATTTTAAATTTAATGAATTAAGTTTGAATTAAATTTAATCAATTAAGTTTGAATTAAATTTATTCAATTAAGTTTGAATTAAATTTATTCAGTTAAGTTTGAAGTTGCAATATTGTAAATTTTAACCATGGCCTTTTTCCAACTATGGACGTTACGAGGTTCCGTCTAGGAAACCAATAATAATGGTTATGAAAATTTAAGTATTGAGCTCATATTCCTTACCTAAATATCCGGCTGGTTAGCCGTATTGTTTCGCATGCTATAACTCAAGAATGCTAATTTTCATTTACAGTTAACACAGGATTCACAATAAAAAATGAATTGTATCCTTGATCACTGATACGAATTGACCATTTAGGTGATACAGTTATTGTTAAAAATTATTATTTCGTTCTCAGATTATGCGAGTTTCTGATTAATAACATTTATCCATATTTCTCGGTCTTTTGTGTTAACTACTGTTCCCTCCTATTGCAATTCTTCCATTAATACATTACCTTCCGCTGATCATTCAACATCTGCCTTCACAACTCAGAACATAGTTGAAGAACGCTAATTGAAAGAGTTCATTTCGCCTCTTCTAATTATGGAGTAATAAGAAACGCAAATAAGCGGATGATTGCAGGGAGGACCCGATTTCATTTTGTAGGAGGTATTAAAGAAAAACAATTCAAAACTCTTCAGTGACCATCTATATCTGCACTTAACCTATAATTCAACATGCTGTGTACAAGTGTTATAAAACCTTTGACTCCGATTTTTTCTTTTATACAGGAAGTTGCGTATACCCGTAGAAAACTGGAAAATATTCATAAACCAGTTTATTACAAAAAAAAAAAAAAAAAAAGGCTCAGGTTCAATCGGCAATAATGGATTCATGATTGAATTGGGTCAATAGAAAATTATTTCATAGGTAAAAATTGAGCCACATTAGCGTAATAATCGGTAAGGCATATATCTGTTAGCCTGGATGGCTCTGGTTCAATCCAAAGCGGAGCCGGAAGATTTTTTTTTCGCTCTTCCCTCGTTTCAATGCGGTTGTGAGGTACACCCGACCTCTTTATAACAGGGGCATAATTTCAGACCTCGCTTGAGGGAAGCAAGAGCACGACGGACGTAAGACTTTCACGTTTTCTACTAATATATTAGTAGACAATTGATTAAAGTATATGTATTCCTTAAACTCTTGGGGGCGGCAATTGTCCCCTCCTGCCTCTCCTAAATGACGCCCCTGCTTTGTAATGGGTACTTGGAGCATCCTGGAGAAATAAAAGGGCAGGAGCGTAATACTGAGTACATCATTTCAATGAGTACTGAAATGTTAACTTTTGCTTATTTTTTATTTAATCTCAGACATAAATAATATGCCATTTTTCTTTATGTATTCTTCCTTGAAAAGCTACATAATCTCATTCTCTTCTCTCTTGATGGAAAAGAGAGTATGTTGAGATAAAACAAAACTTAAGATTCCTTTACAAACATAATGCAGTTACTTCTTACATTTACAATGTACCTATCAAATATAAAACAAATGGAATATAAGTGTTTATCAAGCGAATATTTTGAAACACATATGCTTTTTGCGTTATTTTTGTGAAGTGTTAAGTGTAGATTTATAAAGAAATTTACTAACACATGATATTGGATAAATCTATGACACACCACCACTTCGAAATTTGATTTTACTTATTTTATCGTAGTATATACTTACTAAAACTTATTACTATTTACTACGATGATAATTCAAATAATTAAACACTATTTTGATCAGTTAAAAGCACTATATTTCCAAATCGCAGCAATTGCATACACTTCTAAAATAAATGGCGAAAATCTGAATCATATTATTTATAAACAAAACTTTGGTAACGGGAACTTTTACCATAGCAACCGAGTTACGATGAATAAACCAAACATTTTTAAATCGAGATTATTCTCGACATTTTTATAATATATTACTTCTTCTTCTAACTTATGGCTATTGCCAGATAAAATTACATTTTTGCCCGACATATTAAATAAAATAAATGTAGTAAATAGATACATGCTATCATTGTAAATTAAGGAAAAGTTTACCTAAGAACATTAAGTAGCTAAACAGAAAATAAATTCTCTTTCAAGAAAAATATTACTCCTTTGAAAAACGAGTTGCTTTTTTCCTTTCTTTCTTTTTCTTTTCTTTTTCTTCCTTTCTTTTTTTTAGTTTCAAGAAGGAAATCGTACTTTTCACTTAGAAAGCTGTTATTTCTATCCTAATTTAAATTTATAATTTGAACATTCTCTTTTTCATGTAAAACATTTATTTACTTTAATTAGAATGTCCTTAGTGTGGTCGAGGGTCCGAATATATCTCCACGAAATGTATCTCAGATGACTCATACTTCGAATTATAAGATATTTATTCAAATTATTGAAATAGTAGTAGTAAAAGACATGAAGATAAAAAAAATATTTTCGAACTGAATGTATTAAAAAAACGTTTATATCGTGAATAATGCGAAAGTACGTAGTGTAAAATAAAATTAACCCAAAACTAAAAGAAACGTTTTAGAATGCTCCTCTGGCACGCTAATTACCTTACATTCTATTAGTTTTTGATTGATTGAAGACGAATTTAAAGAAGTACATTGAAGTTCTTTCTTATTATATTAATTAGCCAACAGATAGTGCACTAGAATCAAAGCTATTACCATTCACTATAAATAATGAAGCACACATTATCGTCAGTAATCTTGTTTTAAGGTCTTTCAATTTATATCTTTATATACTGTATAGGGATTTTTTCCGCAGATGTGAGCCAGAAACACTCAAAAATACAAGAGAAATATTTACAAGAGAAATGGAGAAATGAAATGATTTAGATTGTTGCATTGTTATCTTGTCTTTCACCGTGACATGTTTAAATTAAACACCATCCATTTCAACATCCTCGTTTAAGCGCATACCTACCGCCACTAACGCGCCTGCTCACTACGTACTCACCATGACACTCCCACGTGCATTCACTTTCTACGCCCATGACCTGACTCTGTTAGATGCAATTCGTCCTTTTCAGTGGCAACCCAGTGCAATTTAGTGGAAGTTTAGTAGTACGGTACACTGTATTTATACTCATACGGTTAAGCCCTTCTAAAGTCGATTTGCACGGAGGATATAAGAAGACTATGTAAGACTACCAAAGGAGAGAAATTACATTTTCAAACAATTCTTTAACTGAAACATTTGGCTTATATCTGCGGAACATATCCCCTTTCTATTGATTCCAAATATCTCATCTATACCATTAAAACATAATCTTCTCATGTTTTTGTTGATATTGCAATCCCACAGACAATTGGCCTGACAACCTCTGCCTAGTATGGCATAGGGCATGTTCACAATCTTGGTAACATATTCTATCAACAAACTAATGGTTCGTGTACGTACTTCATTATCTTAAGAATGAAGCTGCCTTTATCCGAAAGAAACCACCATTTAAACCAATGAATTTAAAAAAAATAATAAGTCCACGTAAAAATAAATTTCCAATCCCGCTGGTATACTAATTTCAGGACGATGAATCCAATTGAAGTGTGTTTTATTAAAAAAAAAAAAACATTCATTCAAGGGATTCTTGAAATTTGAATGGATTTCAGTGGTTTGTATTCCAAGTTAAACTGTAGATCTACATCTGATGTAGGATCGGCGTGAATTTGACACTAAACTGTTTCAATCAACTAAAAAAAGCACGAAGGAAGTAAATATTTAAGTAATATTTTCTGACTACCTTCAACATTTCGTGTTAGGATTGAAGATTTAGGGAAGCAATTTACACTTATCAACGAAGCCATCTCTAGATAGAATAATGGGAATAACACTACAGGAAAATACTTCAAAAGTATAAGACAAATTTCCTTCCTGTGATAGACACGAAGGGATTCAGTGGAAAAAAAAAATGCTATCTGTGTGGATAAGATTCTTCTTGAAATTAGGAGAGATTGACGTTCCCTATAAATATTTTTCATACTTGCCAGTCAAGTCCTTCACTAGAAAAAGATCTTTTTCATTAAAGCGCACCAAAGGATTGAAATTCCATTCAGTCGCAGATCTAGAAGGTAAACACCGGTTGGGCCATCAGAACCCAAAGTACCTATCACAAGTTTATTATAAACTTTCAAAAATATATAAATAATAGCTAAATTATTTTTGACACACAAATAAGTGGGGTGGCTTGACCCCCGGGCCTGGCTGCTGCTTCCATTGGGTATTTTTAGCTTCTTTTAATACTTAGTGCAACAAAACACGAAAGTATTGAGATTCTAGGAAATATTTCTTAGTTATATGCAAAGTCCTTCTCAACATATAACAAAGGGAGGAAAGTGTTAGATAAATTACTTCAGATTATTTTAAATGATCCCTCTGTAGAAAATGCAAAGTTAACGAATTTAGGAGTAGCATTTACTCGTTGTCTGGGATCTCAAAAGCTTCTTCTAGAAAATACGAAGGAATTGAAGTTGTATTGGAAGTCTCTCTAGAAACAACGAAGGGAATGAAGTTTCAAGAAAATATTTCAAATTTCCTTATCTAGATAAGGTTAAAGGAAAGAAAATATTTCCAAGTGCATCGGAAATTCTTTCCTACAAAGTACGAAAGAAATACTATTACAAACATCGTTTTAAGGACGTCTCGGAATGTTTTCATTAGAAACTACAAACTAAGTGAATTTTATGGAAAATATTTTAGAATTACCTGCTAATAATTTTCTCATTTCCCATCTTTGAGCATTAAAAGTTTGGATATCATATTTAAGGGTTCTCTCCAGATACTTCTTCGTTTTTCAATTTCCATTATTCCATCAATTTCCCGTTACTATTTCATCTCTTTATCTATGGAATTTCGGAGGAAACAAGGGGGTATTATGATGGCAGTAGAAAATAAGAATGGGAAGGTAGTCAGCGAGAGAAATGAGGTCATAGGAAGGTGGAAAGAATACATTGAAGACTTATATGAGAGTAGGGATAGACCGTGTAGCCTAAATGTTGAAGTAGAAAATGAAGTAGGCGAGGATGATAAAGGATTTAGTATTCTTAGGGATGAGTTTGAAAAGCTATATCCGAGATTAGGAATGGAAAGGCAACTGGAATAGATAACATACCAATCGAATTCATTAAAAATATAGGAGACAAGGGAAAGAAAGAATTGTTCCGACTATGCAATGAAATATATGAAACAGGAGAATGGCCAAAAGACTTTCTGAAAACGATCATGATACCGATGGCTAAGAAATCGAACCCAAAGAGATGTGAGGATTATAGAACTATTAGTCTCATATCTCATGCAGCTAAAATTCTGCTCCGAGTACTGAACAGAAGGTTATATGAAAGAACAAATAAAGAAGTTGAAGAGGAGCAGTTCGGATTCAGAAGAGGCAAGGGCACAAGAGATGCAATTGGATTATTAAGGGCGATCGGTGAAAGATTTATAGAAAAAGGGAAAGAGGTGTATGTTATATTTATTGATCTAGAAAAGGCTTTTGACCGCGTGACTTGGGAATTGTTGTTGGGAGTTCTAACGAAGATAGGGTTGGAATGGAAAGATAGAAGACTTATAAGAAACTTATACATGAACCAACAAGTAAGCGTTAGGATAGGGGAAGAACTGACCGAAGAGAGTGCAATTGGAAGGGGAGTTCGACAAGGATGCTGCCTCTCGCCAACACTATTTAATGTCTATCTAGAATGATGATGATGGCATTTCGGTAGGAGGTAGAATGATTAGATGCATAAGATTTGCAGATGATATGGCGCTTGTTGCAGAATCTGAAAAGAAAATCAATAAAATGTTAGAAAAAATGAGAAAGGGCTTTGAAGAATATGGGATGAAAATAAATGTTAGAAAGACAAAAGCCATGGTGATTGGAACGAAGGGATCTGTGTCAAATATAAAAGTAGGCGGGGAAAAAATAGAACAAGTGAATAGTTTTCGATATCTGGGTAGTATTCTTAGTAATAACATGAAGTGCGAACGTGAAATAAAAGCAAGGATAGGAATGGCGAAGGAAACCTTTAGGAGGAAGAAAAGTCTGTTTTGTGGGACCTTGTAGAAAGAGTTGAGAAAAAGACTCATAAAATGCTTCGTGTGGAGTGTTGCACTATATGGGGCGGAAACGTGGACATTACGTAAAGGTGATGAAAATCGACTGGAAGCCTTCGAAATGTGGGTGTGGAGAAGAATGGAAAGAATTAGTTGGGTCGAGCGGAAAACGAATGAGAGAGTGTTAGAAATGGTGGGTGAGAAAAGAACACTTTTAGATATTATTAGGAAGAGGAAGAGAAACTGGTTGGGACATTGCCTAAGAAGAGATTGTATCATGAGGGACGTCCTAGAAGGTATGGTATCGGGAAAGAGAGTGACGGGGCGAAGGAGACTACAATTAATGGATGATATAAAAACAGAAAGATCATATGCGAAGACGAAGAAGTTAGCGGAGGATCATGGAGCATGGAAGCTTCTCAGCTGCGGCAAGTGACCTGCCAATAAAGGCAGAATACATATGATGATGATGATGATTTCATCTCTTCAAGTCTACAGTAATTCGTTTAACTAAAATTTCATTAAATTTCAATTGAAAGCTTTAAAACTAAAGTAAGTCCTTTTGTCTAGGTATAAATAAATATTAATGATTATTATGAACTCTTATAAAATAACGAAAATTCTTCAAAAGTAATATTTTAGTATGAAGCTGTTGTTGCATTTCCATAGTGACATTAACAATAAATGGAATGAATTTATATCTAATAAATATTTAAAATTATAGCTTTTCAAAAACAGATGAAACAAATGAACATACGTATGTGTAGAGGTAGTGTCCTACAGCCAAATGATTAGATCACAAATGTTCTTTTTGTTGTTTAGCCCTAGTTTTGGTTCCCGGTGGGGGTTTAAATTTTCGATATTCACTAGTATACAGAAGGAATTGTAGAGATAACTGAATTAGGACGTCAAAGATTTATATCAGAAAATGTTTTAAATAATGATACTAGAAACCAATTCATTATCCATATATCTTATCTGCCAACAATAGCTCTTTATGAGAACTGGGAAACAGTTTAAGGTTGACTGTGTCATTAAATATTATAGGGTGGAAGGTAATTCCACCTAAAACTTTCTGAGGTGATTCCTTATATGATAAAATTTTAATAAACATGGGTCGAAAAACGTCTCCTTTTGGAGTTATGAACCGTCGAATATTCGAAATATCATGTTTCAAAACACCCTGACTTAGAAAATACAGAAGCTATCCTGAACTGTTTAAGGAATTAAATAGGAACTAGTATGCAATCTATCTAAATATCAGTGTTTCAGATTTCACTTGTACCAGCGAAACGAACGCACCATTAGTACTTAAAGAAGTATCCCTATACCTCAACTTCCTTTTTACAGTTCGTTTCGCCGATAACGGAGGATGGTAAAACATGGATATAGAGAGCATACTAGTTCCTATGTAATTCCTTAAACCGTTTGGGATAGGTTCTATAGTTTCTAAGTCAGGGAGTTTTAAAACGTGATTTTTCGAATATTCAGCGGTTCATAACTCAGAAATGAGACGTTTTTCGACCCATGTTTATTAGAACATTTTTCTTTCATTTCATATAAGGAATCACCTCCCAAAGTTTTTCAGTGGGGTTATCTTCCACCCTGTATATATAAATCTAATAAGGAATCTGATCTAAGTGTATTATTTCTGTGTAATTGTAATTAGTCTAAAGTTTGTTCAGAACTACTTATCCAAAATTAACATTTCCATTTTATATTCTAGCATACGAATACACTGACCGATGTTTTCGAAACGATCCTAATTTGAATGATTGCGTCAAGCGAGCTGGAACCAAGTTGGCTGCAAATATCAAAGATGGTAAGATTAAATAAAAATAATCATATTTATATCAGGAATTAACACTTATATAAAGTGTTCGTTTCCAACACAATTTCCTAAAGTTGTAAAACATAAGTTATTATTAGACTAAGTTAAAATAACAAATATTGGAATTTAGGTTTTTTATGAACTACCGCCTTTTAAAAATCTATTTCAATAGCCCTACTATGTAAAAATTAAATTACGTTTTACTGGATTGTTTGAAAAGTTCTCGACCTGATAGTGAAAACAATAATTTACGTTTAAAAAAAACACTACACAATCTCTTTTAATGTCAATATATTCCCTCCAGCTGTCTTCCAAAGACATTTTCGCGTCTCTATAGTGTTCCGGAAGTATTGGAAGTACTGCAAAGGATTCATCTACAACCGCAATCACTTCTTGATTGGATAAAAGGACGACGACCAGCGAGATAGATTTTGTTTTCGGAAGAGATGAAAGACCAGGAGGTTGAGTTGAATTTAGTTGATTTTAACTTTCTTTGAGCAGCGAGACTATATGAGACGTGGATCTACTGATTAACGTGGAATCCGATCCACATGACCTCCCACTGGGAATCGAACCCGGGTTTCCCACGACAAATTCGCAAGCTTACGGTACTAAGAGTCTTACGAAGATGAGAGAGAGAGAAAAGCATGTCTAGTGTTACCATCTATGGATGGGGTGTATAACTTTCATATAACCGAGTATATGCTGAAAACATCGATTACAATATTTTTAAATTTAAAGATAAAAGATGACGCTAATCTCAAAACGCTAAATCGGTTTCAAAAACTACAGCTTTTCCCTATCCTTCATTGTTTACGTTCTATATAAATCAACGACCCGCTCGGGAGTATAATACTACCGAAAGTAAGTTTTTTCGTACTACTTTAGTTTGATCCTAATTCTTCCGTTTGTCTTCCTTTTGTTTCAAGTAGATCACGGCTACTCCATTAGGACTTTGCACTATAGAGGAATTATGAACATTGATCCGTTTTTTGTGATCGGAAGGTGTATCAAGGGTCGTAATTCATCAAGGACTTCCGGCACAACACAAAAGCACAGTCTTGCTGCAACGGAGTGTCAATGAATAAATTGAAAAATTGAAACACGGTGTTACACACGAGAAGAAGACGGACGACCATTTACGGAAACAAATGATGACAACAATGAACTTGCATGTGACATAGGTCTGTTAGACAGACGAGTGGTCACTGATGAAGTGGCACATCGTCTGGAAATTAGTCATGGTTCTGCGTACGAAATCCCCTACAAACAGACTTGAGTTTCACAAAATGACATTCCTCTTTAGCGCAAACTTCTAATGGAGTGGCCATAAGCTATCTTCAACAAAAAGAAGACAAATGGAAAAATTTATATCATGGGAGCCAAGGTGAAACAAAACGAGCCCTGCGGGGCTTCTAACCCGTTCCTACTCCTACTCCTACTCCTACTGCTACTTCTCCTCCTGGTACTACTCCAACTCCTACTCGTACTCTTACTCCTTCTCTTACTACTACTACTACTTATCTGCACAAAATAAGTAAATCACTTTTTTAGTATTATTTTCACCTTATTTTAATGAAAAAAGGGTTATGAAAATTTAAAAAAATAAAAAAAGATTTCCTTAGGCCGGGTTTGAACCCACATCTAAAGTGATTTCCGTTACATGGCCGTAGCGCCAGTACGCTTTTTTTAAATAAAAAAAAATAGTTAACTGACTCACCGAACGTGTCTCAGTAACTTACTTCAACTACTTATTACGAACTTTACTTGCTTTTCTCGCATTGAACTACAGGAACACAAAAACATCGAGGACGCTCAAAGGCTCTTCCAACGGGTATCGAACCCGGCAGTCCGTACACCAAAGGCGCACGTGCTAGCCACTAGACCAGCCGGGAGTGCTACACTTGGCCAGGAGGGCCAACACTAGCGTTTGATTTCCGCTATATGTATGCTACGTGGCAAGAAACGGGTAACGCCAGTCAATCTGAACCGTGTGTTTAGTTCCTACTTCCGGGACTATTACTCTACCGAGATAGTCCTGTATATCAATACCTAAAGTGGAAGTTTGATTGAATTTCTATCACTTCCAGGTTTAGTAGAGAGTTAAGGATGGGAATGACAAATATTCTTGGGACGCATAATCGATTGCAAAAGACCTCGATATTTAATATCGTTTTTGCTTTATAACGATCAAGGATAAACCGGAAATGGTTGGTTTCTACCACTTCCAGTTTGAATATCACCTC
The DNA here is from genome assembly GCF_964235325.1 of Thermobia domestica. Taxonomy (NCBI): domain Eukaryota; kingdom Metazoa; phylum Arthropoda; class Insecta; order Zygentoma; family Lepismatidae; genus Thermobia; species Thermobia domestica. The sequence goes on from NC_137461.1 coordinate 242,430,792, forward strand.
CACTAACGAACCCCATTCCTAGCCTTTGACTTTCTATATCCTTTTCGGGGGGCGCGGTGGCTCAGTGGTAGAGCGTTCACCTCTGGTGCTTGGGGTCCCGGGTTCGATCCCAGCCTCCGCCAAGTGAACTTTGTGGTGGACAAACACCGTGCTCGTGGGTTTTCTCGGGGTTCTCCCGTTTCCTCCCACTTTCTTCATTCCACCATTTCACTCATCTTTCATTATCACCGTCTCCTTTAGCCTAACCGGCATAACCGTGGGACGTAAAACTTAAAGATTTCTTTTCATTTTTCTATATCCTTTTCAAAATTAATGCTGCATCAAATAGCTAGATCTTGAGATTTCTTGACTCTCAGACGGACGGACACATGGACAGGAAGGGTAAATATATGAAAGTAAGTCAAAAATTATCCGCAATGTAGCTATAACTTTTCTTATATTGTTGATGCTGACCTCTGTCCTCGTTTACTCTATTGTTATGCTGTTTGTGGTCACGCTGTGAAAGTTTGATCCTAGTTTCTCCATTTGTCTTCCTTTTGTTGCAAGTAGATCACGGCCACTCCATTAGAAGTTTGTACCAAAGAGGAATAACGAGCAGTGATCCGGTTTTTGTGATCGGAATTTGTTTCAAGGGCCGCAATTCATCAAGGACTTCCGGCACAACACTAAAGCAGAGTCTTGCCGCAACGGAGTGTCTACGAATAAATTGAAAATTTGAAACATGGTGTTACGCACGAGAAGGAGCCCGATGACCATTTACGGCCACAAATAATGACAAAATTGAGCTTGCATGTGACATAGGTCTGTTAGACAGACAAGTGATCATTGATGAAGTGCTACATCGTCTGGAAATTAGTCATGGTTCTGCGTATGAAATCACCCACAAACAGACTTGGGTTTCACAAAGTCACATTCCTCTTTAGTGCAAACTTTTAATAGAGTGGGCATAAGCTATCTTAAAAAAAAAAAAAAAAAAAAAACAAATGGAGAAATTAGGATCAAACTTTTATAGCATGACCACAACAGCATAACAATAAAATAAATGAGGAGAGAGGTCAGCATGGACATTATAAGAAAAGGTAAAGCTACATTGCAGATAATTTTTGACATACCCTCGTACAAGGGCGCCCATCCGGGGGGCAAGGTGGGGCGCTTGCCCCCCCTAGAGGAAATTGTACTTTGGAATATCGGAAACTCAATAGAATTTTTAGAATAGTTACATCAAAATTTCATACTATATTTGAAATGTTGCTTATACTTGCCCCCCCCTTGGAATCACAACATGGGCGCCCTTGCCCTCCTATAAAGGAGTTTGGTAAAACCGAAGTCTTTGATTGATTTAAGACCATAAAGAATAGAGTCATTGGGGGTGAAGTCGGTAGTCGGGTGAAGTCGGTAGTGTGTAAGGTATGACGAACTGACAACATCGTGTTGAGGCGAGTGAAGGAAGAAAGGTTTGTTTTCGGAACAGTTAGTCATGCTGTATGAGCGAGGGTGAGAAGAAGGAAATTGGATCGCAGAACGAGCATACCACGAGACTTCTTTATGTGGAAGGTGAGTCACTCATGCCGTTTATTCTTGCTATTATAAGTTTCGTTCTGGAGAACCTAAGGTGTATAATGAGTTGCACGTGTAGTTTTGACTTGCGCATTTTTTCGTGAGGTAAGATAAGGTTTCTGTGTAGAGAGTACATACTTGTTGTCTTGATGCTTTATGAACTAATAGTAATTTGGCAGAGAAACAACGGAGTAGCCTATGTGGGGCGAAGTCGGTACTGTTGTGTGGGGTGAAGTCGGTACGTCTTTTCCATGCTTGTAAAATGAACATTCAGAATGAAAATAAATACAATATTTGTTGTAGCTGTGTTTGAACCTAACTTGGCCTTAAGATGCTCTAGCATACCGATTACAAAGATTGGCACAGAGGGAATTCCCAGTTACACCAGGTGACGTTCGTAGGGCAGCCTTTCGTTATGCTGAATGGTTGCAAATAGATCACCCGTTTAACAAAGCGCGCCGTGGAGCAGGGTATGACTGGTTTCACAGCTTTATGCGTCGCCACCCAGAGCTTTCCATATGGACACCTGTTGGCATATTGCAAGCTCGGGTTTCTGGTTTAACACGGGAAAGACTGGATGAGTTTTACAATATGCTGGAAAGGGTATTAATTGAACTCAATCTTCAAGATAAGGGTGCAAATGTGTTCAATGTAGATGAGACTGGATTGCTTCTGAACAACGAGCCTCCAGACGCAGTCGTCGCTAGAAAAGGGCAACGTGATGTTGTGTCGCTTACATCCAAAGAAAGGGAGGAAAACGTAACAGTGATTACGTGCTGCAATGCTACGGGTATGTTTCTCCCACCGTTTGTGATTTTCAAAGGGAAACGATTAAAGAACGAATATCGTGATGGCTTACCACCAGGCTCCGAAGTGCTAATGACGGATTCTGGTTACGTCAACGACGTTGCGTTTCTAGAGTGGCTAAAACACTTCGTCAAACACAAGCCAAAGGGGCCTTGTTTACATCTCATGGATGGCCATGCAGCCCACACAATGTCGTTGGAAGTACTAGAGTACTGCCTTGAACACGAAATCACAGCTCTGTGTCTTCCGAGTCACACGACCCATGCTTTACAACCATTAGACAAAGCTGTCTTTCGCCCTTTTAGTTTATTCTTTAAACAAGCTTGCAACCAGTGGGTATTCTCAAACCCAGGAAGATCACTAACAAAAATGCAGTTCGGTCAGCTACTGAACCAGGCATGGGGGAAAGCTGCCACAGTGGGAAATGGTGTAGCAGGTTTTACAGCTACTGGCATATTTCCATTGAACAGACTGGCCATTAGTGATGACAAAATTATCGACGTGTCTGTAACTAACGCGTCTCATGAAGAAAGAAGGCTAGACAATGAGCAACCGACAAGACAGGAATCAGAGGTCACGCTTGGAGTGCGGGAGAGTCTGCCTTCTCCTGCAAAGAGAGCTTCACACAAGACAGGGAAAAGAGCCAGGCAGGGCACGGAAATACTTACTTCCCCCGATCATATTTCACAGCTGACAAGGCAACGAGGTAAGTTTGCACATAGACCTACACCTAGGTATCTTCCGTTGGCGGTGGCAAGTACTCAAGACAATGGGGCACGTACTGCCGATTTTGCTGAAAACAGAAACATCTGTGGGTTTTGTGGACGACCATACAGCAAAGAGACATGTACCAAATTGTTGGAGTGGATACAGTGCCAAAGTTGCGACACCTGGTATCACGAACATTGTGTCCGTGCTTTTTATAAAAAACAGTTTGTTTGTGGAAAATGTTAAACTGAATGTTTGTAGTGGAACTTTGTGTACAGACAATGTTGAATTGAAAGTGTGCTTGAAGGTGGAAAATTTCTAGCGATGATGTAGGGAGATATAATGGTTTATGACGAAGTAGTGGTGCCTAGTAGAACATATGATTAGTAACAAACATGTACCCAGTTCACCCCATGCACCTACCGACTTCACCCCCACAAACGGGGTGAAGCGGGTAAGTCGCCGACTTTTCTTTTTCTCTCTTTCCTCACTTTATTGTTTCACACTTGTACGTCCATTTCCATTGAGTTTATAGTAAAAGGTTCACTGTATCTAGCATGAGTTTTAATTTTCAAATAACTATCTGCATAAGCACAGTGTAGTGCATTTTATCCTTAATACACCGACTTCACCCCCAGTGACTCTATTGCATTAATTTAATACATTATTTTTAAATTTCAGGTGATCCGAAATACATGGTACGTCCCATTGATCCTTTGATGGTTCAAGAATTGGCCTTTGGTTCAACTGGTAATGGAGCTACTGCATTATCAATCAGATTAAAAGGTGTCAGTTTGTTAGGTTTGTCAAACCTCGAAGTCTTGGATACCAAGTAAGTAGAAACTTCGTACAACATGACTATGTGATACATATAGGGAATGTGAGGAAAACTGAGTACAGTGATTATGATTGGTTGAAACTCAAATATCAGCGTATCTGAACTCATATATTATTATTATTATTATTATTATTATTATTATTAACATTTGTTGTTATTTTTATTGCTATTCTAATTGTTATTATTATTATTATTATTACAATTTTCAATCATCGTAAATCATTATGTATTTGGAAATATTTGAAGAGCAAATACAAGCAATAACTGAGTTTTAGTTTTAATGTAGTTCTTAGTTTTATTGCATTTAAGTACTATTATTGTACATTTTTTGGTCTCTTTATATCCAATTAACAATGATGACAAATCCAGATGAGTATAGTGATAGGTTGTTGTCCTTTCTCGTTATTTCGTGCAGAGGAAATGTCTCTCTGCTGTTCTTATTACAAAATTTCATCACACTCCTCCTCATTAGAATGGTGCCATCCTCCCCATCAAATGAATACTCTCCATTTATTTTACACATATTGATAAGAGAAGTCTATTTCCAGGAATGTCCAAAAATGCTTAAAATTTCCCTGCAAATGCGACGCGACGCTGAAATGTTAAAGGGGTTGAAAAATCGATTTAACCAAAGCAGTAGCTAGAATACTGGCATTTGATTTTATCCAAGGTTGAAAGATTAAAAATTAATTTTAAATGATCAACTTGCTTCAGAAATAATGACCCCCACTAGTTTTTTGCGTGCTACGTCACTGTTCATGAGCAGAAATGATGTGGTATAATCTTGCTCCTATCCACACTCAAAGGGTTACTTGAGCGCCTCCTAACCGATCCATGATCTCCATTATTATTATTATTATTATTATTATTATTATTATTATTATTATTATTATTATTATTATTATTATTATTATTATTAATAATAATAATAATAATAATAATAATAATAATAATCGGATAATCAAACTTCAAAAATTCGCTAATTCATAGGAGTTTTGTATTTTTAGAGCGTGGAAGAAATACATGGCATGTGATCAAGAAGAATGAAACGAAGGTGTGAGGCGACGTTGCCATGTAGTATTGGAATATGGTTTAGCAGACGAGGAGGTGATAAATACATCTCATCTTCTGTAGGGTGACATGGCAACACCGCAGTTCCCTCATTTTGCACACAGCGTTTAAAGCGAACTCGGAGCACCATCTTCAACTCCTATAAACACTGCCCATTAGCACAGTTTGCAAAGTATTTAACCAAAAATAAAAAAGCAAGGTCAGGTCAGCTACATGTACATGTGGCCAGGTCAGTTATAAGTGTCCAAGGGCGCCGATCCTGGGGGGCCCGGGTCCCCCCAAAGCTTATGTCGGGACCCCTATTGTATTTATGAATATACAATATTTTGCATAATTTGAATGCAATTTGTCTTAAAATCCTCATATATATATACCTTCTGCATCTGAATGCCCAGCCCCCCCAAATTTACAGAGAAATCGACGCCCTTGTAAGCATCCCCTGTTAAACTTATGACAATTTGTTATTTTTATTGCTATTCTAATTGTTATGTCTTCCAGGACGTACGGTAGAAGAAAAAGGATATTTAAACCCTGACTTTCTGGATATTTCTAATTCGTACACTGCATGACCATTAAGACATAAGATGGGAAGAAATTATGTAATCTAATACTCTGGATAGAATATACATGCAATGGGGGAAATAATTCTTTCACTGTTAATATCACTGACAAGTGAAAACCAGTTTTGTTCAATTTTTAAATCTGTTGGATTTTAACTTGTGATTGCTTGAGTGGTATAATTAACACAGTATGTTGCTCTCCTTTTTATTTAACTGCACGGATAGAACATGAAGCAAGTAGGGAAGTTTGCGTTGAGAAAAAAACAGTTCTTCTTATTTTCACTGTTTCTAAAGTCTTGTATCAGGCATCGGCTATTTGGAAATGACAAATACCTATAGGTGTGTACTATTGACGGTCAGAAAGCTTTGTCAATCTTTAGATATGATGTTGCACCTAATGAAACAATAATTTGAGGGCACAGGCTCGATAACAGATATTAATTAACAAAGTTCTCCATCCATCCGGTCTGTTAAACACACCGCTAATGTGCGTAACAGTGTTGCTGCTATTCTTAAAAAATATGTTGAGTGTCGTTCACAAGATATAAGCATTTCACAAGGTTCCTAACATCCTATTCTCACGGCAGATTTGCTCATTCATTCGTATAAAATTTTAGCTTATTCACGAACTAACAGCAAATGCTCATTTTCAAAAGAGAAATTTTGTCGAATGAGTTTTTGGGGTTGATGATTTTGTAAGAAACGTAATGTTTGGTGACGAAACATACTTTTTTATCTGAACGGTGTCGTCAACAAAGTAAACTCTGGGAGTTACTGAATGATGTGGATTTTCGGTTGGTGGAGTGATACTTCTCTGAAGACAAGCTTGGAGATACCGTTTCATTAATGTGGAACAGTACCGCAATATGGCTACAAGTTTTCTTTCTTGACACATTTGACAGGAATTGATATTGAACGTATTTGGTTTCAACAAAATGACCCTACATCCCACTCCTCCCATGGTACATTTTTTTTTGTTTATTTACTGGGCTGAGTACTCGCACGCAACAGTGATCAGAATCAGCCAGGAAGTACATGTGGCGTTACTCCTTTTGACTATTTTCTTTGGGAGTTCTTGAAATATTGGTTTTCGTAAACAAACCCGGAACGATGCAAGAACTTAAGGAGGAAATATAACGTGTCGTTATCTACCTCGACGAGCATATATATGTAGTGAATTTCACCAAGAAAGTGTGGTGCTCTACAGCAAGTCATGGAGGATATATGAGAGACATTATTTTCCATTCTTAAATCGGAGCATTTACCTAATGCAAGTATGTAAACATATTTTCCAGTTTTCAAAAATAATATATTTTTTGGGTATATATTATACAGTGTAAATCCGGCGTTCTCCTTGGGGTGTAGAGATTAAAACTCAAAATCTCAAACCAAAGATTTGAACTGAAACGTTAGGTACAGTTTAACAATAACAGACTCAGTGATAAAAATGAATGTTGCTTTTACGTACTATTCCATACATTCTTCTTTTTTCTGTTTCATGTTTCTGTTCTCGCTATCAACCAACTCGCTCATTTGTAACATTATTTGATATGTGTATACGATCTCAACCGGAAATTCGTGGTCCTCGACATACTATTTGCATCAATCAAAGTTAGTTTCTGATTCCTTAGTAAACAAATAAGTAGATTGCCACTGACTTCTGAAATAACAAGTAGCTCTAAATCCTAAAAAAGAATTGCCACAGTGCTGTCACATAGAGATGGCAGAGACAATTGTTTTCCCCTTGAATTTGAAAAAGGATTGCCACATTGCTGTCACTTAGAGATGGCAGAGACAATTATTTTTCCCTTGATTTTGAAAAAGGATTGCCACAGTGCTGTCACTTAGAGATGGCAGAGACAATTGTTTTTCCCTTGATTTTGAGAAATACATATATTCTAATAAAATGTTCACTAATGTACTAATGAAGAACTTAAAACGTTTGTCGGTTGAGAATCTTTTCTCCCCAAACAGCATCTAAAATTACGCTCCTAGTTGGTAATCCTTGGGATGTGGTGTTTTTGCTGCGTCAATGGCTTCAATAAAACAAGATATTATGTTCGAGAAATTCCGTTTTGTAATGATTTGAAACGAGAAAATAATTTAAAGATATAACAAGAAGTACAACTTCTTATAATCTGTATTTAAGTGGGGTTTATGCAAAGCTAATAGACATTAGGCTGCCACACACACACAAAGTTCTGTTTAGCGGATCGCAGGGTATGGATTAAATGCATTTATTTCGCCGAATCCAAATTTTGAAACCCCAAAACGATTGGCCGTGTCAAAATTATTTATTATGGTCGAAAAACTTGAGCGATCTTGGATAGGAAGGATACGCACGTAATAAATATGATTTGCAAGGATCAATCATGATTGAGTGTATCAAAAAATGATATTTAGAGGTATTTTTCAGTGCTAGATCCGACTTAGGCGATGAAGAACCTTGAAACCTACGGCGGAAATAATATAATCCGCAAACAAGAGCTTTGTTTGAGTAGCCTGACAATCGTGTTTGGTAGCTTTGGCTAGCCAGAATTTCCAAATCTGTACACACAAATCTTTCTTGTTGATCATATTTCAACTTATGGAATAACAGTTTCAAGCTGTCATATTCTTCTTTATGGATTTTGGAATAGCCGACCGGAACAGGGATGTATATATTTATATTATGTAATAATACTGCTTTCAAGCTTGTCTTCGAAAAATCTGTAACTAATCTCCCGTCTTTATTTCTATAAATATTCGGCTTCAAAGAATCCACCAACCCTTGAATATCTGAAGACTACACTATGGAATCCTCATTTTTGAAGAGTTGTCTGGAATGTTCCTCTCTCATTCGAGATACACATACTTTGACACCTTTATCTAATAGATTATTACCTATCAATATCGAGGAGAGTAATTCTGCACTATCTTCGGGAAAACCGAAATTTCTAATCGTATTATTCAAGTCCTCTGATAAAATAGTTCAGGAGTTCTTAATTCTGAAATTCTAAAGTCACCATCTCCGCTTTGGTGACTTCACTGCAATTAGTAGTCAGCTTCACATTCATATTCATCATCTGTTCCCTAATCCATAAATGTATTCTCGCTCTCAATTTCAGCGACATTCATCCCTTCATCCAATAACGATGATCCTCCTAAGATTTCCTGTGCATGTTCCTGAAACAATTTCCGAGGTTCAAACACTTCTTCTCTGTCTTTTTATTCCACAAAATTTGGCTGGAATCGATGTACGATTTCGACTTTTTCAAGCTCATCTCAATGGTACAGAAGGGACACTCCTCTTTACTACTTGAATTTATGGATCTCACAGGCAAAATCAATTTCGGATTTCGTTTTGGTTAGTATACTGGTGGACCAAAGCTGCAGCTAACCCTACAAGAATGACATATTACATTAGGTGCATAACTGACGTCTGCAATGTCTACTTATAGATTGTAACATTTCTTGTAAATGGCTTCCAGCCCATTGGTAAAAGTCTTCCTATTTTTCCTAACCTCACATTTGTCGCAACATAAGGGTGAATTTGTTTCCTTCATATTTATGAGAAGGACATGACGATGTACTATCAGGCCCGTAGCCAGCCCAAAAATTTGGGGGGGGGGCGACCCAATCATATTATACTTCATCACCATATTATAGTTTATTTGTAAGCCTACCCTGAAACTTTTAGGGGGGGCAACCAAAGTTTAGGGGGGGGGGGCTAGTCCCCTGTGGATACGGGCCTGTGTACTATTACTTCTTGAAGTATTAAACTATCCAGTAGCCAAGTGACTTACTACTGAGGAGTTCCGATCACATGATGATTCCTGCGGGCGCGCTTGCTGAACCTAACTAGCCGTGGATGCTGGGTTTCCGATTCCCTGTATCGTAAATACCTTACCTGTTTTCGTCATGACGGCATAGTTTCTTAACCCAGGAACTCTGCCAGACAAAAGCTGTTGCACGCCGTCACCACGTGGAGGTCTCCTGGTAGCAAAAACATGAAGGAAGAACATATAGCTAGTTATAGAGTTTCATTTTGAGGTCAACCATCTGAAATTCATAGAAACAATCTTGAAATTCATAGAAGCAAACTTAAGATTCATCATAATATTATTCGGAGCATCGATTAGAAATTTTATCAATACGATATTTTCACATTGATCATATGTCTGTAATCCTGAAAGATTTTCCTCGGAAAGACATATTTATTACGTGTGTATCCCCCCCCCCTATCCAAAATTCGCTTAAGTTGTTCGCCCACAAAAAAATTTAGCAGTGTCAATCGTTCTGGAGTTTAAAAATTTGGATTCCACGTAAAAAAAAAAAAAAAAAAAAAAGAACATAGAATCCATAACCTGAAGTCCGCTATACAGGACTTTGTGTGTGGCTGTGTACCATTCACTAACATGATGGCCTTGCATCTAGGAACATTGGAAAGTAATAAAGATATTGCTCTCCAGAGACGTCAAGCAGTTCTAAACCCGGGACACAAATTTAATTAATATGCAACAAAGATGGCGCCCAAAGCTACTAAAGGTTAATTTTGCCTCTGGGAGTGAAAATAGGCAGTGGCTCATTTGTGTGTCATCCATAATATGGAAAATTCTTGATTGCAATCTCCTCAAGAAGAGAAGGCAAATCTCAAAAATGCAATTTACTACTGAATATAATAATGTATTAAGTACCGCATACAGAAGTTAACTTTAAAAGCACAGATTAACTTTTTAACTTAAGTGTAAATGTGGATATTCATATAGCATCTAGACCTATTTGGTTCTTTAAGCCGAAATCCTGATTTTTTATCTACTTTTTCAAAACAGAGACACCTATGGTGCCATTCGTTCTGCAGCGAAAATCTATCTGCTAAATACTGTAAAATTTGTCAGTTAGTAATATCTCTTTTACAAAATAATATGCATTTCTAACAGTATTAGACTCAGTATTTTTACTCATAGTTCCAACATCTTAACCAAGAGATAATTATTAATAATGTGTTACGCAATAAACCGTTACTTATACAAAATGATACGCACCTGAGCTTTCTCCCACACCAGCTCCTAGTCAAAAAATCATTGACAATCTGTTACGCAAGAAAGTGTTGATGAGTGGAAATACTTGCTAACGCACTTGTCAATATCTTATTACTGAATATATGTATGATATTTTTTCTATATCGGTTGTTAGTGCCGAGTGTTAACGATTCAAAAATACAAATAACGCAATGCATTCACAACACAGTTCGATTAGGTCATTTTCTCTATTGATGTTCCGCCTATACTCTACCTACAGTCTCAATTAATAAAAAGAATTATTAATTCTCAAATTAATTCAATATAAACAATAAAACTCTATAGCAACGTACATGCTCAACTGCTCTCATAACTTTTCAAAAATCTTGCCTGATTAATAACCTCTGTAATTGCTCAATAACGCGCTTAATTATCCCAATACCTTCCTTGATGCTACTCTTGAAATATCAATTACTTGAAGTAACTCTCGTAACTACTTCAATATCATCCCACGGTGTACAGTTGAAATGGTTTGCTCTTATGTTACCCTAAAATCTTCTTCTTCTCCAAATGAATCAGTTTACTCTCTAATTTACCAACTTGGAGATATAACTCTTCCCATGACCCCTGGCGTCAATTTTTGCAATACAAACTGTATTAGGTCTTGTTTATAGTCCAGTAAATTTGAGTTCCGACCCCAAAAAGTTTCATGAATACAGTTTATTGGTTTATTCGAAAAAAAAAAGAATGAAAGTACAACATACAGAAAGTTAGCCAAGATTAAAGTATCACAAAGTGTTTAATTATGATGTAAAAGGTGGCTGGTATTTCACGAAAATTATTGTTACTAACTGTAATCTTTACAATATGATAATTGCAAAAAAAAAAAAAAAAAAAAAAAAAAAAAAAATAGTAAGAAATTAAATTCATTGCATGTGTAACACTGACTTGTTTTTTTTTTTTTCATAATACACAACATGTATTGTTCATGAGTAAACATTTTTTGTCGTATTTTCTCTTAATGTCAGAAGAAAGAATGATTCATAACGAAATTTCTGTTACATATTTACACATTCTTCCTTAGCATCTTCCTAAATTTCCTCCTCTTCTGTAAGTAGCGTATGCTCAATGTTTTCACATTTTCATCATAGTAAGAACCACACATTGCAGTGCAATGAAGACCATGTTTCTAATAATTATATCTAAGCGATACATCCGCCTTTACAGATGCAATAAACTATTTTCAAATGGATGTCAGGGGAAGGTTACTAGTCCTCTTCATTAAGCCAGCCTCAGGTAGTAGAATACATTTTTTTAAAATAAGACCCATCATTGTTGTAATCTGAAAGTAAGTTCTTTGTGAGTTTCATTTTGGCTGAAGCATCTGCGTTTTATTTTTATTTTTATTTTTATTTTTATTTTTATTTTTATTTTTATTTTTATTTTTATTTTTATTTTTATTTTTATTTTTATTTTTATTTATTTTTGCAACGGTAGCTATACCGCAATTATTCCAATCTGTCGCGCTGTTTCCAATTGAACAAAACTAACATTACATTACATCCGGTACCGTACCTTCCCCAGGTTCAGAATCTGTGTTTGGAGAACAGAAGATCTCTGAACACTCACGGAAAAGAATATTTTCGTTAATTTTTGAAAAAAATGACTTTTTCCCAATACCAAAAATTCGTGAGGTTATATCGACTCCAGGAAGGTATGAGCAAATAACAAGATTACATATACATCATTGCTAAGAGAAGCCTTCAAGGCTATAATGTTGTAAACATGTGTTTTCATTTCGTCAGACTGTAGATCCAGACCTTTGTTATCTATTATTTCCATAATGTATAAACATTAGTAGATCAGCGCCCTCTCCAGTGCGAGTTGTAGATTTGGTGAGTAACTTAGCAAATGCAGTTTCTACAATGTTAACATCTGTATCCACCGCATTACGTCGGTATCAGGAGCACTATAATCATTTTTATCAATAATCCTTTGTTGATTCTATTGAAAAGAAGTTCCTCCTTTTACGCAGCAAAACTTTGTTACTTCCATGATATTGATCACATTTGCCCTACTTGTTGTCTTCTGTCGCTCACGAGTACTAGCTTTTAGGGTGGGGTTTCTTTAGCCTTCAAAGACAAAAGTTGTTTTTCCATATCGTTCTGCAGTGAAATATGCATAATGATATGCAATGGAAATGCAAGTACTTCTTTGAGATCAGTTAAGTCTATATAAGAGGGAACCCCAATCCAAACTTAATGCTCAGTGTGGGGAAAAGATTGAAGGATGGCATCATTTGTTGAAGTGGAAAGGTTTGTGTGGCTTTCTAAGTTTATGTTTAACTTCAAATGATGCAGGTGGGTGTAGAGAAGGTTCATACTTCTTCACCTCATCTAAGGTTAGTTCTCCAGTCTGAAATACAAGCATAACCCGTTGAAATTAAAGAGAAGCATCTATTGTTCTAATACTTTCGCAGCTTTTGCCGATGGGGTTGTGAGTTTCCTTACTATGGCGTTTGTACTGTGAGAATGAAAATGTGAACTGCCTTTCATTTGGTCAATAATGTCCTAACTGATTCTTGAAAATCGTGCAGATTCACATCATCATTTATCCTACTTACAATATGCCGCAATGCCATCTCTCAGACAGTGATGAATAAAGCTCAAGTACACTACCAAATTTAGTCGAATCAACTTTATCCCGAGATATCCTTGCAATAGCTGCCTCTTTCACTAGTTGTACATTGCATATCGCGAAAGTCCTGCGTAGGAAAATAGAAACACGAGACTTACAGAAGACGTTGTCCAGATTGTCCTTTGCTTCAAAGTGTTATTTCACTACTTCGTGTTGTTTTCAATGACCTCGTCAGCGTCTACTCAACAAGGAAGTCGCTTCAAAGTGTTATTTCACTACTTCGCGTAGTTTTCAATGACCTCGTCAGCGTCTACTCAACAAGGGAGTCGCTTCAAAGTGTTATTTCACTACTTCGCGTAGTTTTCAATGACCTCGTCAGCGTCTACTCAACAAGGGAGTCGCTTCAAAGTGTTATTTCACTACTTTGCGTAGTTTTCAATGACCTCGTCAGCGTCTACTCAACAAGGAAGTCGCTTCAAAGTGTTATTTCACTACTTCGCGTAGTTTTCAATGACCTCGTCAGCGTCTACTCAACAAGGGAGTCGCTTCAAAGTGTTATTTCACTACTTTGCGTAGTTTTCAATGACCTCGTCAGCGTCTACTCAACAAGGAAGTCGCTTCAAAGTGTTATTTCACTACTTCGCGTAGTTTTCAATGACCTCGTCAGCGTCTACTCAACAAGGGAGTCGCTTCAAAGTGTTATTTCACTACTTCGCGTAGTTTTCAATGACCTCGTCAGCGTCTACTCAACAAGGGAGTCGCTTCAAAGTGTTATTTCACTACTTCGCGTAGTTTTCAATGACCTCGTCAGCGTCTACTCAACACAGAAGTCACATCCAAAACCATCTCAGAATTTGGTGCCTTTCAAACATAGCATACAATATGTGAAAGTATATGTTAACAGGAGTTCGCTGACCTGCAGCAATAAATATGGGCAAACAAATTGTAACAGCCTGTGGGTGCCTTGCTCATGGCCTTATCGATCAACGTGAATTATCTATTTGACTATACCCAGCATTTGCGTATAGTACAACAAAAGTTTACTTGTCTCTGACTTCTGAGAATGTTTACATAATATTTCATTCAAAGCAGAAAGTACGTTTCCCATTGTGATTCAAGAATGATGGCTATCTGTAATTCACTATTTCAGATTTGTCCTAATTTGTGAGTGTGGCTCTCAAATATATGTTAAGTTTCAATAATCTTAGAGATAATTAGGTATTTGAGACAGTGGCTGACCATAAAATGAGTGCTATACTTCTTTTCCTGGGCATTACTACTGTATCGCTGGACCAATTTGAAAATCGAAAAAAAGTACCTAAATGTACTGCATTCGGTTGTATTTGGTTGGATTTCATTACGTTATGTTAGATTACGTTATTAGGCTTGTAGTTTTACTATACGGATCCATAATATAAGTAGTAGTAGCAGTAGGAGTAGGAGTAGAAATAGGAGTAGGAATAGTAGTAGTAGTAGTAGTAGTAGTAGTAGTAGTAGTAATAGAAACGGGTTAGAACCTCCGCAGGGGTTCGTTGGGTTCTGTTCTCGACATGAAATGGGCAAATTAAAGACTTGCCCAAATTGTTCTGTGCATTTTACAGTCTGTGGATCCGTATAATAAAACAGGTGTACCTCTCCGCGAAATAGTCCATCCGCCTCCACATACAGTGTTACAACGACAAAAACAATCAGCAAATACAATCACTTTCTTAACTTTTACTATTCCCCTTACCTGACTTTCACTCATTCTTCCTCTCAAACTTAAATAAATTCTCCAATTGACGGGGTAAATTTCCGAAAACTGGTCCGGCGATACAGCAGTTAACCCCTTTTCCTGGCATAATGTGTAAGACTGCATTTTCAGTATAGACTCTCGCTGATATCTTGTTCAATTCACTGCATTAACGTATGGAAGCTTCCAAGTAACAATATGACCTCTTTTAGTAAATTATTCTCTTCTCCATTATTCACAATTTCAGAAACTTTCCAAAATAAAGATGATCAAAGTTTTTCTTTTGCGCAATATCATCTTTCAGAATATCCATTTCATATTTTTTTAAAAAGAAAAATATTAATGAATAATTTTTCATCATTATGATATATTTAGTAAGCATTGTCAATTTAAAGGTAACTCTTGTCAACTTTAATTCATTAATTAAAAATTAACAAAAGTTTTAACTTTTTAATTAAAGTGCTGATTTCTTTAAGGTATTAGTTACAAGAATGGACATTATTGATTTGAATAGATACGGGATTTATAATATTAATCAATTTGATCATAGACTCAGCAGCTAAATATAATAACTGCCGATACTGCAGTTAAGAACTTATGATAGAGAACTGTTCTAGTGATTTATCGGACCTAAACGACCGATCTTTTTTAAAATAAACATCTGAAAGCTGAGAAAGAAGAGCAAGATTTGGAAAAATAAGAGAAAAAATGTAAGCTGGTTATTGCACTATTTGTGAAGAAACTAACATGAGAAAGAAGCATAGTTAAAAATATGAGATGAGTGAAGAAGAACAAATGAAGTAACAGATGTTACTTTAGGGAAAGATTTTGTTTTTCATGTAACAACAAAAAAGAGTAGGTGTAGATCATAGTAAATAGAAACTCTTAAGATGGTCAAGTGACATGAGGGTAATTGTCGAATATTTACTGTGATGATTAACTTAATATGAGTGTAACTCACACAATAGATGAGCACGACCTTAGCTCCTTTTGAAATTGTGACTTTGAGACTGAACTTTGCTAATCTATTTTATTTGGGTATTAGCAGATCTGAGCTTCTTTACATCCTGTAGTTACTATATAATCTTCCAACACATCTAATCAATATGGAAACGGTGGCTTCTTTTTGTATCATATATAGATCACAAGTATTCATTCTAATGTGCACGAAGATGTGGTATGCTTCATTTGAATCAGTCATTTGCTGGTGGCAGGTGTATAAATTGGGATAAACGAGCAAAATAAGAGGGTTCAGGATGACGTAGGGAATGAATTAAACGAGCACAGGAAGGTTGAGATTGACGGAAGAAATGAATTAAACTAGCAAAGAAAGATTGAGGATAACGGAGGGAATGAATTAAACGAGCTAAGAAGGGTTGAGGATAACGGAAGAAGTGAATTGAAAGAGGAAAGAAGGATTGAGGATAACGGAAGGAATAAAGAAAACGAGCAAAGAAAGGTTGAGGATTACGGAGGGAATGAATTAAACGAGCAAAGAAGGGTTGAGGATAACGGAAGAAGTGAATTGAAAGAGCAAAAAAGGATTGAGGATAACGGAAGGAATAAAGTAAACGAGCAAAGAAAGGTTGAGGATTACGGAGGGAATGAATTGAACGAGCAAAGAAAGGTTGAGGATTACGGAGGGAATGAATTGAACGAGCAAAAATGATTGAGGTTGACGGAGGGAATGAATTAAACGAGCAAAGAACGGTTGAGGTTGACGGACGAAATAAATTAAACGAGTAACGAAATATTCAGGTCGACGAACGGAATTAAATAAATTAGCAAAGAAGGGTTGCGGATGACAGAGGAAAATGAAATAAACAAGTTTAGTATTGTATGAGTAGTTATGGAACTAGAGAAGCGTATCTGTAAAATTATCGTCATTGTTTGCATCCCACCACTTTTCTTACCAGCTCCAGGTTCTCTCTGCCTGTTACTTGTTCTCTTCATGTGGGTTATAGGCAACAAGCCATAAGATCATAGATAATCTAGTTGATTAATTTATACAGATGACCCCGAGCTGCAAACTTAATTTATTCCGTAACGCTGTTCATCAATCAAATCGAAATGTTCTAAAACCGAAATTATTTAAACCAATTTAAATTACTGTAAATATTAAGGATTGTCAATTTCGGAATTTTTATTTTCCGGATTACGAAAAGTAAAATCGAAAGAATTCCGGAATTCGGAAAATATTGAATTTGGGAAAAATTTCGAATTTCGGCAATATCCGATTTCGGAAGCATTCTTCCGGAATTCAGAAAAATTCCGGATTTCGCAAAATATCCGGAATTGTACTGAATTCCAGAATATTTCTAAATTCTGGAATTTTGTAAATTCCGAATTTTTCCGAATTTCGGAAGAATTTTTCCGAATTCTGGAATCGTTCCAAATTTCGGAGTCTTTCCTAAATCGGAAAATGAAATTTCCGATTTCGGAAAATAAATATTCCGCAATCGGATTCCGGAAAATTTTAGCGATCCCTAGTAAGTATACAATTAATTCAATCTAGCCACAGAAACATAGATCTGTACATTTTTGAATATTTTTGTGATAAAGAGAATGATATGAAACAGTTATTTTCGTTTTTAAATACAAATAACTAACATTAATTTAAACAAAACAGTGCAAAATGACAAAAAAGTAGTTTTGGAACACAGAACTTTGACAGATAATGTTTACGTGTATGACAAACGTCTCAAAAGTGCTTTCAAGTGCGTGGAATTGTCGGTACAGGCGTGTGTGTACGTTCATATCCCAAAATATTTTTCGTAAACCGAGGGAAAAGTTGTTCACAAACCTTCTTCTTAAACAGAATTGCTGGCAAACCAAGGGGTTCATAAATCGTGGATCCCCTTACATATACATAGCGTATTAGGCAAAAAGAAACATAAACAAAAATAGTATAAACAAAAACAGTATAGGTTCTCAAACTTGTTGTTACTGCGACCCAATTAAATAATAAAAAGCATTTTGTGGCCCACCTACTTTTATTCATAATACACACTGACATTCTACGTAATGGTGATGTATTTCAAAGTAACTAAATTTTGTAAATCTTACCTCTAATAACAGTCATTCAATAACAGTCTGTATGAGTGATTAACATGAAATTTATTTGGGGATATATCCCCAAATGAATACTACAAAGTAGAGCTTTATGCTTAACTTTTAAATAAATCAAAATTTAATTGCTAATGTCTATCGTAAGTATCTCATTTTCAAACTAAATTGTAATATAAATTTCTGAATCTAATGATCCTGTCTGTATGAGAGTATCAGTTAGTGACGATCGAGCAAGTGTAATGTAAATTCTTTCTTAGTAACTATATTATATGAAATTGTACGCATGCGCAAGAAAGGTTAAAGTGTTTCTATAGAAAGATAACCAGAGCTAACACTACCCCCGACGCAATGCTCTACCCCGTGACAGATTTTGACTCACCCACTCTCTTTCCATCCTAATTCAGCATGTTTTCTGACTGTACAACAGGGCAGGGCTCTGAGTAACCACTTACTTTTCACCTATTAACAAGTGCTTCCAATTTTCATTTTCTGAATAGTACTTCACAACATATGCTTCTGCAATAAAATACAATTTTCATAATGAAAACGAAAAATTTCTCGCGACCCATCTAAAAACCGTGACACACTAATGAGTCTTGACTCACACTTTGAGAAACACTAGTATAAGATATTCGTAAGGCCATAGCGTATTCGGCAAAAAGCGAAGCGAACTTGAAATTTGGTTTAAGAACAATCTTCCCAAGAATATTTTGTTTGCCAAATTCGTTACGTTTCAATCTTTTCCATTGTTCGGCATGCTGTGTGTAATTTAAGATCCTACGACATAGCTATAAAAATGCTTAAAAATATATTAAATTCAATATTAATGCGAACTTGATGAGGTTTTATTTTCTCCAATAATGCGTGGTAGAACCACGGTAGAGCCAGAGGTAACCACAGCATTCTATTATATTCTATTCTTAAAAACAAACTGTTCTACTTTCTCCCGGAACAACAGTGGATTCATCGGTGACTCGGGATACACCATTTGAAAATAACGAAAATATTACTTGTCAGAACGAATGCAATAAACAAAGTCTAAGCAATAGATACAATTTAAGGTAACTATAAAATAGAAACTTTAAGGAAATGAACTTAATTAGGGAAGTTTCTTTACTGGTATAAAGGCAAAAGAAAAAAAACACTTGTAACACTGCTATAACGGAAATGATAAAAATATAACCATGCATGTTTTATGGTAGTTATACGTACAGCGAATTTATTACATTATCGAATCTTAATTAGAGTTATTACTATTTCTAGTGTGGATCTCGATGCTTCTCGAATCGACGTGACTATAAATATCCCACAATTCGAAATTATTGGTCCATACAAGATCGCTGGCAGGGTATTTTTGTTACCGGTTACTGGGTCAGGAATGGTTAACATTACTTTGCGTAAGTATATGGGTTCTTTATAAATCTTCTGGTTAACCTCAAACTCTATTATTATTATTATTATTATTATTATTATTACTTTCTATAGTTTCTTTTACCAATAATCCGAGTATTCTAGTGAAATAACACTTAATTGTACTTAAGAGTTTTAATGCTGTATATGCTTTCTCATTTATTATTAAGATAAGGGTCGTTAACATATTTAAATTTGAGCGTTAAAATTTGTGTAATGGGTTAGCGAGTGAGTAAAGTGAAAAGGAAATCTCAATGTAAATAATTACAAGATTAGATTAAGAGCGATTTTTTAAACCAATAGTTTACAACAAGCCGAAGGTTTTTGTCTTCGAACTATTACATCTAAATAAATATATGTAAGTGAAATCTGCATAATTTTTTCTGTGTAATTTGCATTTTGTTGTCCTTTTATCCGTTTCAGCAAATGTGAAGATGGAATGCAGTATTCATTTCTTTAAAATCACAAAGGAAGATGGACAAGAATATCTGAAAGTAAATAGAGTCGATCCAAAGATGGATGTTCCGAAAGTAGCCATCTATTTTGATAACTTGTTTGATGGAGACAAAGTTCTAGGTAAGAAAAACAAAATATATTAAGTTGTTATTCTCAGAAAAGTAAGTATATTTAAAATATTGAATATTTTATTTGAAGATTACGTGATAAAATACGTAAGCACCGCACAAAACTTAATGAATGGAAACGTTAATTTTACTTTCTTAACATTCTCTGCAGTAAGAAATGCACACTTTTGGGGCAAAACTATATTGTTTCCTGCCGTCATTCAGTGTGAAAGCATACCCAAGCCATCAAGTTGATAATGAATTGAGTTGATTTTGAGTTTAACGTCCCTTTCAGCAGCGAAGTTTTGTGAGACGCGAAATACTGATTAACGTAGAATACGAAACGCATGAGCTCCCGCCAGGAATCGAACCCGGGTCTCTCATGCCAAAGCACGTACGCTAGCTGCTTAACCCTTTGAAATTCCTGCTTTTTAGGGTAAATTATAGACTTTCAGTCAAGCGGCTATAACATCATCCCTATTTATTGTAGGATCATGGTTCATACATTTTTTTTTTTTTTTACAATAGGCCAACCTTTCAAATGGTACCATTTGAATTTCCCTGTCATGTAACTGAGTCGAAAAATTCTGAGAGAAATCAGGATCTTTCTCTGAATTCTTTTTTCAAATGTTGAGCCCCACTGGACCCATCTGTGTAACGCAGAGATCTGCAAATCAACTGGGTTTCAAACTTCTGTATTTTGAATAGTAATGGCTTGAAAAATATTTACCAATAATCCTCACAATGGCCAAGATTTGCACAAAAGACCCTGATCTCAGGTAAAAAATTTCCTGACACATCCCTATTTATCCTAAGGTCCAGTTTTGTACCTCATTCTCTTCAGAATAGAGCAGCCTTTCAAACGGTATGACTCACATGTCTCAATCATGTACCTGAGGTGGGAAAACTCGGGAAGAAAAGGATGTTGTGGTTAAAATATCCCTCTTTTAAATGTTTAGCCCTCTGGACCCCCTCTGTGTTAACGCAGAGATCTGAGAAAATTTGATAAATACTACTTGGTAAACTGAATATTTGTGCAAAATTTCAATCTTCTACGTGCAAACGTAAGCCTGCCATAAAATAATGAAAATAGACCTAAAAATGTTTTCAGGATCTAAGGTAAAAATTTCCTGATACATACTATTTATCCTAGGATCATGGTTCGTCCTTCATTCTCCTTAGAATAGAACTGCCTTTCAAACGGTGCCATACACATGTCTCCATATGTATCTGAGGCGGGGAAATCCCATTTTTAAAACTTTTTGCCCCTCTGGACACTCTCTGTGTTAATGCAGAGATCTGAAAAATATCTGATACTACTCGGAAGACATAATGTTTGTGCAAAATTTCAATCTTCTAGGTAAAAAGGCAAGCCCGCCAAAATTAATATACTCAACAATATCCCAGATTCCCGTATAAAACAGGATAGATTTCCTGAGACATCCCTATTTATCCTAGGATCATGGTTCGTACATCATTATCTTCAGAATAGAACAGCCTTTCAAACGGTACCATTCACATGTCTTCATCATATATCTGAGGCGTGAAAATTGCAAAAAAAGGGATTTTTTGGTTATATATATGTATATATATATTAACTTTTTGCCTCTCTGGAGCCCTCTTGCGTTAACGCAGAGATCTGAAGAAAAGACGATTAATAGATTAACAAATTTCAATCTTCCAGGTGCAAAAGTAAGCCTGCCAAAAAGTAATAAAAATAGGCCTAACAAAAAATATATTTTTAATGTTATGACGTCATCACCTCCTATGTCTCAACGCAGAAAGGTGTGAAACCATACGTAAGATGTTCTACAGTGCCTCTAGATTTGAAAAAAATAAATAAAAGAAAAATGAAGTACAAAGCTTTATTTGGTTCTTTTCAAATCGACTAATGATGAGACTACTTTAGTACATAAAAATAGATACTGGAACGGTTATCCAGGAAGGATCTCTACCAAATTGATATATTTATTTCATAAATTACTCCCAGCCTCCACGAACAATATTCGACAATAATTAGCATTGAAGGGGATAAGATACACACATCAATTGACACACCTATTCGTAACAGTGACGGACATTATCCTTGTAATATGGTCCGAAGTGACCGAAGAGTTCCTACTTATTTAATATATTTAATATATATGGAATTACTTCAAAAGGAGCTGTCAAATGTAGAAAAATTTGATTTTTAGAAGAAAAATCATACTCACCGTGTGATCATATAGCAAACGCCATCTTTGAGCTTTGGTACAAATTACAAGCAAACAGACTGGCATTTAGATTGTTTAGATTACGGATTCCCATTGGTAAGCATATCTATCATCCAATATTTTGCAAAAATTGACTGCTCCTTCAGAACCAATACTCGCACGGTACATATACGTGTAAAGTGAGAAATGATTTTGTGACTACAGTCTAGAGAGCTACGGAGAGAGAAGTTATCAGAAACCTTGTCCCTGCAACAGAAGAGTAGTAATTGTAAATATTTGTGTTATAGGAAACGTTGCTATAAATTACTATATTATTAATATCTTAAGGGAACCTAAAAGTAGGTGCAGCTAGTAATTATTAAGAGCTTTAATTTAACACGAACCATAAACAGTGGCGGATCTAGAAGATGAAAACTGAGGGTGGACAGTAAGAACCCAGACCAATGATAGGTATATATTATGACATCACTATAAACTTTCAAAAATATATAAATAATAGCTTTAACTATTTTTGTCACTCGAAAACTGAAAGAGCCCAGGCCCCCGGCCCTGGGCTAGGTCTGCCACTGACCCTAAATAGTTTTAGTTATATACCTCAGGTTTATGAAGTTTTTATTTTCTTCAGCTTATTAGTTCAATGTAAAGACCAGGTATGTAGCTGTCTCGATGGAAATTTCATGGGGTATTAAAGTCGAAATTCATTATATTAATAATCCCAAAACTCCGTAAGGAAATAGTTGTTTTGTTCAAAATAATTGATAGACCCATGATATACATAATGAAAACTGTATGTGACTCATGTTAAATAAACCAAGTATCCCCTCTGTTTCCAATACATTTTTCGGCAATATTGAAAACAATTGAATCAGTTTTGAGAGATAAAAGTTGAATCAACAATTAGAGAATAAATAATTCGTTGAATCAATAACAGTGAGTAATAGATTTTTAATTTTTGTCCATTCCTTAACTAAATTAATCCTGTACAATGTTTTACAGCTGTAAATGGAATATTGTTGTGTCAGACCAGTTTTGAAAAATGTTAACTCTTTGGTGCCATGAGGTTGAAACTCGTAGCGTGATTCTTGAACGAACTGGAAATAGAAGGATGGGACAATAGAACAATATAACAATACATATTGTCTGCTAATAGTGTACTTTTAAATAATCCTAAAAATCAGTATGCAAATGGAAGAATAGTAATGTTTTCTCAGGAAGAAGATTAGATCCTATACTAACACTCACAAAACATGGTGGGTAACACTATGGGAACCATAGTTCATAGCCACGTAGGTCTAAAATAAAAGGACTCCAATTGAATGATTGAAACATACCGTAACCACCCAAGTTAGTTTTAACGCGTTCTCTCCGGCAGTGTAAAACTGAGTTTGGATCTCAGGGCTATACGAGTCACCGTGTGCCTCGTCCTGCTTTGACGTAATGTAGCTTCAGATTCTGTTAAAAGATGGCTGAAGTGTGAATTTGAAATACCGTGTCCTCATCTGTGGAGAGAAGCTCAAAGTAAGATCGCAGAGCCACCGGTGTCTCGTAACGCAGGGAACATGTTAAAAAACAAATGATTTACGTAGAATAAGATATTTAGTAATGTAACTGTACATCTACTTATAGTAATATATATATATAAAAAAACAGAGTTGTGAACATGCATGTACTTCAATAGAGTTTGATACACGAATCGTTAATAGTTATCACCTTTTATTGGCATTCCTTTTCCTAGTAACACCTTCATTTTCTCGTTTTAATTTCCAATAGCAGTTTGGTTCCATAGTGATCCCTCGTTTTCCCTTATGCCTTTCTTCCAACAAACGAATCGTATGATGAAATATTTAATCGTTCTCACCCGACACTGCACCTCATTTCTCAGGAATGAAGTCCAAATGACTATAAATGAAGCTTAAGACTATATTACAATCCATTTTTTAAAGAACTCAATTAGTACTTTAACATTTGCCCGTCCACATGAGGGAAAATATAGTGTTAAAAGTCCCTTTTCTCTCCATTTTCGGGAAAATGAAGACTGATACAAACAAATGAGCTACCTTTCCTGTTACAGTCAGTAAATATCGTCCAGGAAAGAAATTTTGTGTATCTTAGTGCAATTAGTGAATAGTTTGCTGCATTTGAATATTTTGTTTTATCCATTGTGCAGAACTCTTAATTTTACCCTTTAGAAGCATGCTTCCAATAATAAAACTTTTACAAAAGGGGAAAAAAATGACAAGCGTGCAGGGATTATAAGTATTGATCCAATTTGTCTATAGACAAAGTCTGAAAATTCGTATCTTGAAGCTGATTCAATTATAGCGAACATTGTCGCTCCCTACAAAATACAGTCGACCCACGGGTTATGAACTTCATTCATCCTGTAATGCTGTTCTTCTTTCCTCGTTTAAATTAATGTAAATATAATTTGTTTTTCCTGCCATAGAAAGATAGTACTGAATGTACTTTATAACCATATATATATACTTTATAACCATATATATGCTTCCTTTCGGTGTTATAGCCTGCCGAAAATATGAAAAACTGAACTTTAAAGATTCATTGCTACAAAACTATAGGATCTATCGTAGTCGGGTCAAGACTTCACTTAGGAACTAATATGCCCTCTATCCAAAAATACATAGGTACATATTTGAAAATTCTAAGGTACTCACGCAACAATTTTTATAGAGGCAGTTTGGCTACGGGTATATAATTTGAAGTACTCACCAATTATCTCTATAAAAATTGTTGAGGAAGCTCCTTAGGATTCTGAAACATGTATATTTGGATAGGGCACATACTAGTTTCTAAGTGAAGTCTTGACACAACTACTGTACGTCCCATAGTCTTGGAGCTATGGACCTTTTAAGTTTTCGGCAGCCTGTAACTCCGAAAGGAAGCATTTGTGCACCCTGGTTGGTCTATACTTTTTGTGTTATCTTGGTGTCAGGAATCATCTCCCAAAGGTTGTCGGTATTGTTTTGAAACACCCCATATATATATATATATATATATATATATATATATATATATATATAAAAGTACTTTCCTCTTATGAAGAATATAGAATGAAAGTAACATTATCTTTCTTAAAGACATGTAAGTAATATTAAATTAGACAAAACTGTGTAAAGGGTTAAAAAAAACTAGGGATGGTCACGAGTCGAGCTTTATTGAGTTCGAACTGGACACGAGTTTCGAATCGAGTCAAAGGTAATTTTCTCAGTCGAGTTTCGAAAGGAGTCGAGTTTGATATATGGCTCGCTCGTTCAGTTCGTTTTAATTCGTTTTGAAATCATGGCCTGATTAGACTGGAAATCGAAAGCCATGAGCAATGTAAGCAGAAATGTGGAATATTTTTAGTGTTGCTCGCAACAGGGGTGCATCTCATCTAGTACTTTTAGTGCATCTTGAGGGGTTCTTTATAACGAGACAGTCTCAAATATCCTGAGCACCAATATAAGTATATACTGTAATTCTTACCATACAAACAGACCTGTACGGTTGAATTTTTGAGCCGCAGCAGAATCCCAACCCGGACAGTGATGTTAACCGGCTCTGCTCGGTTCAGCTGACCGAATAGCTCGAGCCAGCTCGGTTGGGATGAGCCACGAGTTCGGCACAATTGAGCCGATGGCTTCAGCCGGCTCGGTTGGGACAAGCCATTGACTCGGCTCAATTGAGCCCATGGCTCGAGCCAGCTCGTTGGAATGAGCCACCGACTCGGCTCAGGTGAGCCATCGGGTCAAGTCTGCTCCGTTCAAACGAGTTCATCGGCTCGTTTCGGTTCGGCTAAAATGAGCCGATGGCTGGACCTATCACTAGTGAGCGGTTCGGTTCGGTTCGATAGTAAATAGTTGTGGGCCGAGCCGCTCGAGCTATGACAATCCTAAACAATGTGCTAGCAGTTTTGAACATATCTGGCCGGCGCTCTATAACTTTGAACAACGTTTGGCTCGAGCCCGAATACTTGTTCCTCCGGAATTCAAACCCAGAACTTCATCAGCGATGCCCTTGAATCCTGAAGACTTCTCGATGACCGAGATATGCAGTCAACCAGCTTTTAGTATTGAGATAGATATCACCTATGTTTCTACGTTATACACGATGTTGTTATAATAATAATAATAATAATAATAAAATAATAATAATAATAATAATAATAATAATAATAATAATAATAATAATAATAATAATAATAATAAAATAATTATAGTCGTAGTATCATTGATAATTATATTGTCTATTAAAGAAAATACTTGAAAGTACACACAGAATTTAGCTTGATTTGGCTCCTTTTGGCTCGACTCGACTCGAAACTCGATCCGAATTCGAGTCGCGTTTCAAAGAAAATTCGCTCGAACTCGATTGTTCTCATCCCTTAAAAAAAAGCTTAAAACAGACTAAAGAGTAGCTTTTAAACTCAGAATTCTGATAGATATGTTTATAGCAAAAACATAAAAGCACTACTATCCACGTGGCATTGTGGGTACAGTGGTGTGCGTCCGACCGAATTTCTGGAATATTGTTCGTAAACCGAAGGAGAAATGTTCACAAAATTTGCTCGTAAACTTGGTTTCACTGTATATTACACAAAACAGAGGAAACATTCTATAATCTGTTTGTGTTTGGTACTGCTTTAAAGTCACCTTAATCAATGCCAGCGATAACACTACCAGGGTTGCCAACCGTCCCGATTCTGTCGGGACTGTAACGATTTTTGACTTATTTGTCCCGCGTCTGGACCGAACACTCGCTGGGGCGCATATTGTCCCGATTTATCAATTTTCTAAGATATTGTACTGGGCCATTTTTACAAAGGAATAACTTATTCTTTTAGACGCACAGTTTTATGAATGGAATCAATTCTACATCATTTTCTCCCTAAACTTTGTTTATATTAAATAATTGCAGTTGTTTTGGTTTGAATTTGTTGCATACATTGCTTATACCTAGTGATGAGCAGTGGGTGCGAAAATAAAAAAATACGGTGCAGCAGTCATTCTGAGTCGTGTTATTCAGCTGATTATTTGCATGGTTTTCAACGACTCACCGTACGTGTAGTTGTTTCCGGAATTGGCAGGGGGTGGAAGGGATCAAACATCGATTGTCCCGTCCCGATTTTTTCCTAAGAAAAGTTGGCAACCCTGAACACTACTGATCTGTCAAGACAAAAGAATAAAGTGATTTTCTTCTATTAACGTCACTAAAGAAGATTGTTTTTGTCAATCAGTTTCATTGCTTTCATTTCTCATGTCATAAACAGCATTCATTTAGCCTACGTTCGCTTCAGAAACTCATTTGAGCTTGAGGAAAGGGGTTGTAATAGAATTTTACACAAATAGATGGACCCACACGAGTTACTACTTCCTCAGACTGCTTTTTGTGTATACTAGAGTAATAAATTAACTTTTATTTATTATAATTGTGTATTAAACTATGTTTTCTTATTTTATTTTGTAGGTACCTATATGAACTTCATAATAAACCAGAATTGGAGGTACATATTACCTGAGATTAAGCCATCGTTGGAAGAAGCAGTTGGTGAAATTATGCAACAAGTTTTACACGATTTCCTTATCACCATACCTTATGACGAATTGTTTCCTCAAATGTAAATACCAAATTGCACTTTATCATTTTCATTAAATTTTGTTAGTCTTGCATTGTTAGAAATATTGGTGTATAATTTCCTGGAAAGGAGATGTCACTTTAAAGATAATAAATTCAGTACAACAACTATATATTGAAGAATTCTTATATTAATAAATCCTGAACTTTTCTATTAATTACATTTTAAATATTTTAGATATCTTTCACGGAAAATGATTAATAATTTTGTTTTCGAATGCGGGAGAGCCAAACTTAATACCTGACGAGATAAATACATTTAATACGAGATAAATACATATTTGATATCCGCATGCAAAATCTCAGTGTGAAACAGCTATGGTTCAACTGAATCTTGGGCTATAAAATCAGAATCAATACAAGAAATCAGCGATACGTCAATGACTTTGGGATCGTCCACACAGATATTACATAACGGCGCAGGGGGTTCGGCCTTGCGTTACAAAGTATGACAAGGGGAGAGGAGGGGGTTTACGTCCTTGTTACGTAATGTGTTTCTTTTTTTTTTTTTTTTTGCTGATTTTTATTTTTATTCTCAGGTTTAGATGCAATCTTTTAAACAAGTAATTTTATTCATTTTTCTTTTTTATAAATAAACATTTCTATTGTTTTGGGAAATTCTGAGCATATAGCCTATGTAAATTGAATCATGCAGAAGGGATTCGAAGACTGCTGGACACCAGCTTGACTGGTGACGAACACTTCGTGTATTACAATACAACAAAACTCCGTTTTATGACTATCGGAGCACTGCACTTATGGCACACGCTTTTCTGATGTTAGTTGTTAGTGATCATAACTACTGCTTGAAAAATGCCCTCGTGTTCCCACTCGTTTCGCTATTTATCAGAATATTATTAAAAAATTTGGAGTTGAATCTTTACCCCACTTTATTCTTCTAAGGGTGTGAAACAGAACAGTCTTTTTCATGAAATAATATTTTCCGCGATGGAACAATCCACGATTTGGAGAAAAATATAACATTAGAAACCTAATTCGTGGAATATTCATCTCGTACTGAATTTTTGTACTTTTGGATTTGAATATTTCTGGACAAATCGAGTTTATTCGCATTCTGTCACTAATTAAAGAAAGGAAGCATTTTAAAAGGGGTAAACCGAAGTCCAAATTTCAAAGAAGATGCTCGAAGCTTGTTCTCAAAGATGTCCCTGCTCCTTCACGTTTACAGCCACTTCGAATCTGTGGTCGACGAGGAAGAGAATTTCATTCCATCGTCAACGCTAGCGAACTTCAAATACACGAAATATACTGGATCCCGGAAAATGAGGACTATGTCAGTTATTTACTTTCTGTTTCACCTGCATTTTCGGCAGTATTTTCTTCTTGCAAATCATCGATGACCTAAACGGATGGATGCAATCTCCTTGGGAAAACGACAGTATGCAATTTCGAAGAAATAAAACTAATTAATTAAACAACCTTATGGAGTTAAAATATTGCGGTACTACCATTTTCAAACAGTTTGATTTATTGGCGAAAACACTACAAATATATTCAGAATACGAACATTTTTTACTAAAAAGTTGCAAAAATAGTTTTTGGTTGTAATAACCCGCAAAATAAGCAAAATTTTGCAAATGGGCAAATGGAAGACCAACACTAAGATCCAGGTGGTCTTGGTCTTGGTCTTGCACATCCAGTCTTGGTCCTGCTCTTGCACTGGAACACTTGGTCTTGGTCTTGCTTGCAAGAGTCTTGCAAGACTTGCTTATTAGAAATATCCTTTTCATAGGTAAATTTTACTCTTGATATAAGGGATAATCAATTCTACAATGCGCCAATAGAGCGGAAATACAATATATGTTTCTAAGTGTAATGCAGTTTACCTTCGTGTACGTATGATGATAGTGTACAACATAGGTGATGACCTTTATTGTTTTAATGGGTGCCCACGTTTCACTACTTATAGGATAAATCACAACGTTTCGTAATTTTTAAATATTTTTTAACAGATCCAACACTCCACTGGTTCATAAATTGGGGAGACTACCCCTGAGACGCATGAAAAAAAATCAAGACGGCACAGATTATTGAAATATCATGAATTGCAAAATTATGTTTATACTCTAAAGGCGTCAGATTTTTCTTTTTAACCACGATTAGCTAATCCTTGTGTTGAACAAACTTCCAAGTAAATATTGAAATTTTGTTTTACTGATTCCAATATGTACTCTATGAGACATAAACATGGACATTACGTAAGGGCGATGAAAAAATTGCAGGCTTTCGAACTGTGGGTATGGAGAAAAAAGGAGAGAATTAGTAGTGTTGGACGGAAAACGAATGAGGTGTTATAAATATTAGGAGTAGGGGAGAAAAGAAAAATTTTAGATATTGTCAAGAGGAGGAAGAGAAATTGGTTGGAATATTGGCTGAGGAGGGTCTGTATTATGAGGGACGTAGTATGGTGGAAGGAAAGAGGGAGGGTGTGAAGGAGACTGTAGTTGAGGGAAGGTATTAAAACAGAAAATTGCTACGTCAAGACGAAGAGGCTAACTGAGGACCATGGTACAACGAAGCTTCTCAATGGCAACAAGTAACCTGCCAATAATGGCAGAATAGCTATGATGATGATGATGATGATGATGTGTTTAGCAACATTGACCAAACAAGAGAGAAAAAATTAAAATAATTATTATAACCAAACCTCTTAATATATTAGAATAATTCGAGTGAAAACTGAAAACGACTCAATGTCTATGTCTTTTGTGTAAACTCAATCCTCATAAATATTTTTGACCTATATTAGAAATACAAAATAACGGCATCAAACTCCAAGTTATTTGAAATAATCGTACAAAATCAGTCTCAGTTGTGAAAATGGATTACAAGCATATATTAAAAAAAAATAATGTTTCGTTAGTCACTTTTTATTATTACTAAAGCGCCCTCTGATATCGATCATTTTCGATGATTTATACATTTCTCTCCCCTCCTCCTCCTCAAGTTACGGGGCTGAATTTAGATTTAAAAGACATCAGAAGTGTCAGTGTTCATCTCAGAGACCCCCGAAAACTATGAATTCGGCACTGGTAAATATCGGTCATTTTCAATAAATTTATATATCTCTTCTTTCACCATGTTGCGAGGCACGGCATCGGAAGTGCCATTGTTCATCTCAATGACCTCGGAAACCATGGATTTGACATTGATAATGATCACTTTTGATAATTTTTATATGGCTATCTCCTTCTTCCACCTACTCCTAGTTGCGGTGCTGAATTTGCATTTAAACGGGATCGTATCACTGTTCACCTTAGCGACCCCGAAAACTGGATTCGACACTAATATTTGGTCATTTTGATCATTTTTATGTATCTCCTTCTCCCCCAAGTTACTGAATTTGGTCCTAAACGGTATCGGAAGTGTTAGTATTCAACTCAGCGACCTAGAAAACTATGGATTCAACTCTGGCATTCGTCATTTTCGATCATTTTTATATATCTTACCAAACCACCTCATCCAGAAGTACCTAACATTGGAACATTTAACCAGGACGATGGATTTACAGTATCACCTATCTTGACATACATAAAACCTTTCGACCCAGAAGTAAGATATCAACTAAGTAGTACGCAACAGTTGCGGGCCCAACAATTCCTCCAATATGTTTTACACCAACCGCTAATCTCAATTTAAATATAATTCATGGGCACAAGCGCGACACTTCAGCAACCAAAGCTTTTCTTATCTATCTGTCATAAAGGAATAGAAAGCTTGACCTAACCTAATAAATAGAACAAATCGTAAAATATATAGTAAAATTGTTCATTTTTGTGTAAAGGATAAATAATTCATAACGAAGTAATGTAAATATATGATCGGCTTGAGAGCCTGCCTTGTACAAAATTTACCATTTTTCTTTTGCTTGTTTGTCCATAAGTGAAAGGATATAATGAAATGCAACTTACCACAATCGTAGATAATATTGTTCTACAATAGGAAATATGAACCTGAAGTTTTCAGTCTTGCCATCCATAGAAATTACAGTGTTACCAGAATAACAACTCCCTTAAAATCTAAGTGAAGGCAGCGACTAGAGGAACGAACTCAACTGCATTTGGTGACATATCACGTTGTTTTGGTTTCCTGTGAACCACCTTTTAAATAACATGATTTAATTTTAATAACTGTATGTTAAAACTATTTTGTTTATTAGAAACTAAATACAACCATTATTTAAAAAGTAGTTCACAGGAAACCAAAACAACATGATAGGTAACCAATTACAGTTGAGTTCGTTCCTCTAGTCGCTGCCTCAGCTTAAATTTGAGGGGCGTTGTTATTCTGGCAACACTTTAATTTCAACGGATGGCAACACTGAAAATTCTTCAGGTTCATATTTTCTGTTGTAGAATAACATTATCTATAATTGTGGTAAGTTGCACTTCATCATCTCCTTTTTACTTATGAAAAACAAGCAAAAAATATGGTAAATTTTGTATTATTTTTAGTACGGTAGACTCTTAAAGTTACAATGTAGGTACATCATTAAAACATTACACAGTATCAGAAACCATGTTCAGATAAGCCACTCTGTTAACGAAAACGTGAAGTATGTCAGAGCTTCGTTAAACCGCGAATAGATGACAGCGGAAGTTCTAGTGATCAAGGAAACAGCTGTTTCGTATATTACGGTGTGAATGACACTTACACACCATTGTGTTTGAATATGCAATAGCAGCCTGATTTTCATGCTTTTGTATAACTGATGGCCCGACAATTCTCTCGTCATGACATTAGCATGCCTATCGAGCAGTGTTTATTTTCCTATTGATATTTATCTACTGAAATATATACACTTTCTACTGACTACTTTGAAAACACACTTGTTCATTAAATAACCCGTAAAAAGATAATTTACGCACGCCTCTTCCCAAGATATATTTCTTCAATAAGTGTAGTAATGATATTTTACCTATCGAAAATTCAGTTCAAGAGAAAGATAAGTTGGATTTGCCTTTCTAGTGGTAAAACGAAGGTGAGGTGATTTTGAGTTTAACGTCCCGTTCAGCGGCGAGGCTATATGAGACGTTGACCTAATGATTAACGGGCACTGTAACCAATAACCGTGAAAATAAGTGCCTCCTACCATAAAAAATATACGGTTTACCGTTTTTCTAAAATAATGGTAGGAGACCGTTTTCCTGTCAGGTGTTTGTGTCGGGCATGCGCATTGGAGAGAAAAAGCACATGTTCGAAGCGAGCATTGGTGACGCGTAGATTCGGATGTGTTGTGCTTTGTTTTGTTTTGTTTCTTTCTTTTGTTTGTTTGTTTGTTTGTTTAGTGTGTGGTTTTCTGGTGTGATATATACTATACAGTAGGCTTACTACTGTTGTAGATATCCTGGAAATTCAACATTAAGCAAGGTAATGTATGGGAAAGCACCATGTTAATATTTGAACTTTGTTCAGTGACAAACAAAACTTTAGTTGGCTATCGTGGCAAGCAGATCGCTCCAAAGTGCAACGATTCGAAACCAAGAAGCTGCTGGATGTATAAAGTCTTATGATAATGTAGCCAACTACGAGGGGTTTGTGAAGCTAGAATTAGAATTACAATGTTGAAATACTTAAAAAAAATATTAAAAAAACTTTTAGGAAAAGTGCTTCGTAGTTTACCGTAACAGTATTACATAAATTGTGTTGCATCAACTGGAATTTTTTATGTTACAGAAACAAAAGTATACTGTCACTCATGTGTGCCCGAAGGAGGGGCAGGGGGTCGCTCCCCTAGCTAGTGAAAACGTATTAAATTTCTTAATACAAATAAAAAAATATCAGGGTATATAGTAACCAGGGAGTTGAGTCCCCTAGAAAATTTTCATCGGGCGCCCTTGCTGTCATTATTTTTTCTGGATAAATAAATTGTTAGATTTGAAAAATATTTCTGTAAATGTTTTTATCTTTAATTTTGTTCTGAGTACCTTAATCTGTTCTGGTGTCTTGTTAATACATTTGAGCGTTTAATAGTGTAAATATGCAAAAGTTCGATACTCTGGAAGTTTGGTGACTTTTTTTTTTTTTTTTTTTTAGCATTGATGCCACTGTTACATAATTATGCAAACACGTATTTATTAATTTGAGATAGCGGATACTGAATACTGTAGGCAGTGTTGTGAGAAGTCGTATGGTTTTACACTTGTTTAGTCGTACTTCTGGTCATTCTAAGCTATGTTGTCGAGTGCCTGCTTGTTTATCTGAAACCGTAATAATGCGACGAATCGCTGATTAGAATATTTGAGGTCTATTAATCTACTGGTACTCATAGCGAAAATACATGCAATAAAGCTAGTCTTAACACTGTAACAGAATATCGATTTATGAATATCTTAAAAGGGCATGGATGTTTGTTCCAAATACATCTTCAAAGCGTGCGAAAACTCAGCTATAATTTTTTTTTTTTTTGTATGTAATATCGAATCCTCTTCTGATGTTTTGTTCAATACATGACAAAATTAGTAATTTTGAAAAGAAAAAGCAATGTATGTTCAAGATGATATCAGAAAAAGGGTTCGATATTACAAACTAAGAATTAATTTCAACTTTTATTCTTATGGATATTATGCACGTCCTAGGTGCAACGCTTCTTTCGTTCACTTTTGTTTTCTTTAGTTAAGTATTCTTTAACAGCAGTGGACCAGTGTGCACTCTAGTTGCATCCATCCAGAAAAATTATTGCTAGCCAGTGTGTGTACTGATACAGTTTCCAGCAATTCGATGAAAATTGGGTCAATATATTGACCAGCAAGAATTCTTACTGGATCTAGCAAGAGGGCACAGGTGTGTTATTACCGTAAATCTTGTACGGTAATAACACACCTGTGCTTTTTTTTAAAAAGCGACCCCTAAAAATTACGGTAAATTACCGTAAAATATACGGTACCAAATTTGTTTCTAAACACGGTCAATATTATTTTGCTTCTAAATATACGGTCTGCCGTTTTTATGAAAAAACGGTGGTCCGTAAAATTTAGGGTAATCGGATGGCAGCGAGAGTTGACGGTAATCGGTCAGTAAATTTAAGGCGAAATTTTTTACAGTGGGGAATCCGAACTACATGAGCTCACACTGGGTCTCTCACGTCAAAGGCGCGTACGCTAACCGCTTAGCCACGAAGGAGCTCACATAGTAAAATGAAACTGAGTACTGACCTTTACAAACTCTTGCTGGCGTCGTTCAGCACTTTAGATGCATAATTTATATTTGCGACGTGTTCATAGCTGCATAGTCTGAGCGTGTATCAGATAAACCGTCAAAAAACAAGCGGTCTAATTAAGAGAAGGCAATAACATAAATGCATTCATAAGGCTTATCCACTTCATATCATTAATTATATGAAGTATTGTTTAAAGCACTGTTTTACTATTACCTCACTTAATTTGGACATTGAAAACATACACGTATAATAATAATGCAACTTCTTTATTAATCTGATGTGGACCTTCAACATTTTCGGGTTATTCGAACTTGAAAACGTATTCCTTACATTTGAAGTTCTACATTTGTTTTATAAATTTCTTTTCTTGTAACATATGACGTCCTAATATATATCATATGTTACAGGAAGCACTGACCATAATAGGGTGAGTCATTCCCGTGTAAAATTTGTTTTGAACAGACAGCGCCACCTATAAACAAACACCATTCGGTTTTGCAACTTCTCGGTTTGGAATTCGGTTTTGAGGCAAGAAAACAACATGAAGTCCCAGACAGCACAATGCACGTACAGTATCCGTATAGTACATGTACAATTGCACGGATGCAACATGTGCATCATCTGTATAAATGCACGCCTGTACATGTGATGCACATATACATGCCAGGTCCTATTCAACATCTTCACGTGCACAGAACATGTGCAACGTACACGTCCTGCACAAGTGATTTACACCTACCGCGCAGGTGATTTACAAGTAGCACGTATTCGATTTACATGTAGTTCACAGGTGATTTACATGTAGGACAGCGGTGATTTACACGTAGCACACAGGTGATTTACATGTAGCACACAGGTGATTTACACGCAGTAACCAGGTGATTTACACGTAGGACAGAGATGATTTACACGTAACACACAGGTGATTTACACGCAGTACCCAGATGATTTACATGTATGATAGAGGTGATTTGAAACAGTACCCAGATGACTTACATGTAGTGCACAGGTGATTTCCTCGTTCTACAGAGGTGATGTAAAAGCAAATTCGAGATGCAACGAAAAAAAGAAGTTTATATATTTGGTGTCTTACGCAGTAACACAATCTATAAGTGCGAAGACATCACCTTCAAAGTATATAACAAGTAACTAATAATTGTCTGTGAGAATTTTAGTTTTGGAGTTTATTATTTGCAACGAGCAAAGCGTTAGGTAGTATCTTTGACATGTTTGCCAAGTAACAAATAACGCAACATATTCTACTGTAATCGGTCACGAAAATAATTTTGCAAACCTATGAACTGTCTGACAGTAGTTACATCGGTACAATGCTGCCACCTGTTGATATTGTATCCTAGCTCAGTGGACGTTATGGAGTTTTTACAATCATTCAACTGTTATTCATCGAAAAGTCGCTATAACACCGCCTGGAGGAAAAACGACACCTACCAAAAATGGAGGTTACTTTCTGTTGATGAGAATGAGACTAAAAGAATGTAAGTAAAAGTATACACTTGCACGGTATTATGGACGTCTCATACACACGTGCAGTACCCGTGCAAATACCCATGTGCACACAACGGCTTAAGCACCGGTAATTTAAATGTGCTTCATCCACGCAAATGCACATGTGCACATCCACTGCTCAAGCATGGGTTATGCACATGCGCTGCATCCACGCAAAAGCACATGTGTACATAACGGCTACAGCACGGGTTATATAAATGTGTGCTTCATCCATGCAAATGCACATGTGCACATAACGGCTTAAGCACGGGTTACGTACGTGCGCTGCATCCATGTAAATGCACATGCGTACATAACGGCTTAAGCACGGGTTATATAAATATGTGCTTCATCCATGCAAATGCACATGTGCACATAACGGCTTAAGCACGGGTTACGTACGTGAGCTGCATCCACGCAAATGCACATGTGTACATAACGGCTTAAGCACGGGTTATATAAATATGTGCTTCATGCATGCAAATGCACATGTGCACATAACGGCTTAAGCACGGGTTACGTACGTGCGCTGCATCCATGCAAATGCACATGCGTACATAACGGCTTAAGCACGGGTTATATAAATATGTGCTTCATCCATGCAGATGCACATGTGCACATAACGGCTTAAGTACGGGTTCCGTACGTGCGCTGCATCCAGGCAAATGCACATGTGTACATAACGGCTTAAGCACGGGTTACGTGCATGCGCTGCATCCACACAAATGCACATGTGTATATAACGGCTACAGCACGGGTTATATAAATGTGTACTTCATCCATGCAAATGTACATGTGCACATAGCGGCTTTAAGCACGGATTCTGTACTTGTGCTTCATCCACGCAAATGCACGTGTGTATGTAACGGCTTAGGCACGGGTTATGTAAATGTGTACTTTATCCATGCAAATGCACATGTGCACATGCACGACTTAATCACTGGTTATGTACGTGTGCATAACACACGTAAATGCACATGTGCACATACACGGGTTATGTATGTGTGCTTCATCCACGCAAATTCACGTGTACGGCTTATGCATGGGTTATGTATGTGTTCATCATCCACACAAATGCACATGTGCAAATGTACGGCTTATGCATGGATAGTGCACATGTGTCGTACACGTACGTGTTGTCTGGGGTATGTGTGCACACGATGGCAAGTATAGTAACTACGCAAGAGTAGTAATTAAAGGCGTTTAATTAAAGACGTTCTTTATGTTGTTAAGAAAACAAATGGGGAACAGCCAGTGGCGTATTTAGGGGGTGGCTTCCGGGCTTAAGCCCCCCCGAAATCTTACTTAGTATAGTAAAGTAAATGAAATATCTTGCAGAATTTTCACATTTCCAGGCAAAGCCCCCCCCCCCCCCGAAAGTTAGCAAAGCCCCTCCCGAAACAAAATCGTAAATACGCCACTGGGAACAGCAAAAGTGTACATGCGGGTCTACAATAAGAACACCTCAATAAAGGCAAATCTGCATACTGCATGTGTTCTTCACTTTCATGTCCACAAAGATCAAGTCCCAAGTTGAAGGCTTCGTCAATCACGTTTAGGATTCTACCAATTTGAGATTCAACCTGATATCCTGGTATTTGCTGGGCATAACGAATCATCGGTTGATAAACTGGAGCTGACAGTTGATTATAGATTACAGAATGCATGTTCATTATGAAACATCTATCATATAACTTCACTAGAGGCTTATCAAAGCGTAAGTGAACATAATCGGTGATTCTCCTGGTGTAAATTTTGTATTGCCGACAAAAATTGACATCGAGAGGCTGCACATATTTGGTGGTCTTGGGAGGAATTATTTTCAAATCAATGTGTTTCTCAGCAATAGCCTGTGCGAGCAAAATGACTTCCTTATTACCAGACCACAAATCACAAAGTAATATAGAGTGTTCGTCCATATTTTTTTGCCAGAACACTAAAGAAAATGCTTCAGTTACTCTTTGGTCATTTTACAACTACTGCTAGCGTCGATAAACATATTTTGTGGACATCGTTGCTACACATTCACTGACACCTGTGGACCAAAGTGTCCTTGCGTCTCTTGAAAGCAAATGTATAACTTTAATCCAATGTTCTCGGGATTGCTGCCAGAGTGTTGCTGTGCTGAGCTTTCGTTACCATACAGCGGCAACACTCACTCTGGCAGCAATCCCGAGAACATTGGATTAATAGTAGACGCCAGCAAAGCTTCAAGATCCTATTAAATAGGATATAACTTCTTCGCAAGTTTCTCATCCATAAATATCGCAACATCAATGGTATAGCTATGAGTCGTGCTGGATATTGCCTAAATAGTTCCAATAATGTCTTCCTCCTCTCTTTTCTATAAAGTAGTACGAGATAATTCATAATTGAATTGACTCACAGTTCCATACACTGGCTGCAGGGAAACGATACAAATGTATACGATCGCTTATTTCACTAGTAAACGCCTCACCACTCACACGAAACTTGCATCTTCTGCAATGTCCTATTCTGTTGAATAGGTCGTAATCGTTCGTGAAATAATTCCTGCTTGTTTCTTAAGATAATCAATGAAATTCGGCGACACATTCACCTCTGATAAGCATACTTCTTTTGCCGCTTGGAGAGCCCAGCACTGTAAATGCCAGTAATGCCCTGATGGTCCATACTCTCGTACTTCATCAAATAACCTGATGACTTCACATTTCACTGTTTGGTCTGTTCTTTTCAGTTTTTGTGCTGGAGATACGTCGTATTTGCTTTGACTACTGCCTTGTTCCTGCTCTGGACTGCTGTCTTCTTCCCGCTCTGAACTGCTATCATAGATATCTTTCTGTGCCGTGCCATTTTCTTTATCATCTCTGTCGAGTATCGATGTGTGTATCATTTCTAATCCAATTTTGTACTCGTATGATTAAATTGTACAAAAATGTCGCAGATGACTCATCTTCCGCTCCAACTGACGTTTGCGCCTTTATTTTCCCTTTTAAAACTTCACCTACTTAAAGGGGGTTAATGCCAACATTTCATTTTCCCCACACTGAATACCACACCCAGTGGCGTATTTACGATTTTGTTTCGGGGAGGGCTTTGCTAACTTTCGGGGGGGCTTTGCCTGAAAATGTGAAAATTCTGCAAGGTATTTCATATACTTTACTATACTAAGTAAGATTTCGGGGGGCTGAAGCCCGGAATCCCCCCCTTAAATATGCCACTGACCACACCTAACACTAATTGGAGCTGACCTCCACACAGTGAGGCATCTGACTGATCACTCAGCGTCTACAATGCGGAATGTAGATGCTAATGTTTTGAAGGGTAGATGGCGCTATCGACGGAAATCGAGTTTTACACGGGAATGACTCACCCTACAAAACTTAGTCCTGTATATTTCTAATGAAGGTTGAAAATAATTTGGTCAAAGTGAATCAATATTAAGATGTAAACGTAGATTGGAAAATAACTAGAGAGCTATAATATTCTCACTGACTGTTGTGTGCGTGCAGTTCTTGTATGAGCTATAATAAAGTAACAAGATGATGTATATAATTGGTGTTATAATACTTATAGCAAAAATTACGCTTAAGGTATCCTATATTCCTATAGGTTAAGGTCGTGTTTACAGGAACCATTAGTCAACAATCGATGCTACGCATATTTTTTCTACATCGTTGGTATCGTTTAACAACTCTATCGTTTGATATTCTAAACAATACAGATTCCCGTATCTTCCTCATGTTAAATACGTGTTGAGTTCCATTGGCACACAAGACCACACTCCTATATTTATCTGGAAAACAATCAGCCAACACGAGTTTAGCATGTCTTTTAATCATAATAGTATAACGTTCCACTGTCGTTACATAGAGTAATTTAATAATTAAATACCAATCAAAAATTATAACTGCAAGCAAGACATCAAGTGGCTTAGTTACAAAAACATTCATGATGACAAGAAAAGTAAAAGTTGATGAAAAACTTGGAAAGAGCATGTAG
Organism: Thermobia domestica; assembly: GCF_964235325.1. Taxonomy (NCBI): domain Eukaryota; kingdom Metazoa; phylum Arthropoda; class Insecta; order Zygentoma; family Lepismatidae; genus Thermobia; species Thermobia domestica. The sequence continues at coordinate 242,471,258 of NC_137461.1, forward strand.
AGCTGAAATTTCCATGAACGCTGCTAAAGAAAGTATCTGTCCTCAATTTTGTTTGCAGAGCAACCTTGCTTTCAGAGACTTCTGGACCAGTATGGTAAAGATCAGGCTTCTAGTGCTGAGGAATTAGGAAGTGAAGCAGGCCCGTAGCCAGCCCAAAAATGTAGGGGGGGGGGGCGGCTGAAGTTAGGGGAGCCCGATCTAACCATATTATAGTTCACCATCATATTATAATTCATTTGCAAGGCTACTGGGAAAATTTTAGGGGGCAGTAAAAATTTAGGGCGCCCGGCCCCCTAGACTCCCCTAGATGCGGGCCTGAAGTGAAGTATGAGATTCTAATTAAGTGAATACAAGGTAAGAGTAAAATAAATGTACTGCTTGTTGTATTACGTTATTGTAAAAAAAAAAAAAAAAAAAAAAAGGCTGCGTTTATGCACAGCGACTGTTTGTTGTTTCATTTCCAAACATTATTGCTTAATTATTAGTATATTCCTTTTGTAAATCAGTTATATAATGTCTAAAAGAAATGTAAAAATTAACGAGTCCTATAATAACACAAATACAGTATTTTAATTATTTTATTAGAGACAAATGAATTGTAATACTCGTTATTTTAATATTTAGTGTCACTTGTTGTTCAGCGAAGTGTAAGTATGAAAAATAAAACTGATTTGCAAGTTCAAATTTCCAAGACATATTCAGTTTCTATCGATTTTCTCAATATTTCTTCAACTGGACTTGTATAGATATGGAAGTCACGGCTTGAATTGTGGGATTTTCTACAGAGCCACTGGCCTGTTTGTGGAGAACCCAACAATTCCTATACTTACTAACTTTGTGAACTTCTTTCACCATTCCTGCGTTCACCTCTGGTGCTTGGGGTTCCGGGTTCAAACCCTGCTCCCACCAAGTGGACTTTGTGGTGGACAAACACCGTGTGGGTGGGTTTTCTTGGGGTCTACCGTTTCCTCCCAAATTCTTCATTCCACCATTTCTTTCATTTCTCATCATCACCGTCTCCTTTAGCCTAGTCGGCATAATCATGGGACGTAAAACTGAAAGATTTCATTTCACTTCATTTTTCTTTCACCATTCCAATATTGGTCATAATCGGATGAGTTTTATCAATCGCGTTTTAGTGGAATTTCTTGACTTTATTTTCCGAATTATTGGGTACCAAAATTCTATTTGAACTCGATAAATATCTGTACATCATAATACATATTTCATACAATGCTCGAATGTATACAAAGTTTTTCAACGTCTACCACCCTCCCAAGTTTAGTCAAGATGGGATGGGTTTTATTGATCGGATTTAGTGATTATTTTATTTTTTAATTCACCATGTCTAAATAAAAAATTCATGGTCAATAATTCAAGAATCATCCGCCTGCATACAACAATATTGCATATAAGCATTAAACTAAATAAGACCTTCTAGCATGACAAATTTTGTCAAGATCAGTTCTTCGATGACATGTTATATATCATATCATTTCAGTAAATCTGACCCCAAATTTTGATAGTCTATAATTCAGGAACAAAAGGGCTGCACGTCATAATGTTTCACATGAGTATTAAGCTGGAAAGGTTCTATTAGCCACCCAATTTTGATCAATATCGGATGAGTTTCGTCGACTGCTATCTTTACCGGTATCTACTATCTTTTTTTTTTTTCAAAAATAATATGAAGGACGAAAATCTATATATATAAAAGAGAACGTACAAATCCTTTGTTCCCTCATCACGCTAATACGGCTGAACCAATTTCTTTCATTTTTGGGGGGTTATTAGGATTTGGACCCTAGATGGTTTTTATCATATCACTTTAATTTTTAATTACCAGTGTCTTGAGATAATTGACCATTCAAGTGTCCATAACGTACAAATCCTTTGTTATTATTCATCATAGGTAAAAATAAACGTATTTATATGCAACCCGCATGACCGTGTCACTCGGCGGGTTAACATAAATGACAGGCGATATAATGTTAACATTTACTGCAATCTTCTATGGTTTTTTTTATCTAAGTAACAAAGTTTATTGCGTTCCGGGGTGACCGCAGCGAAGCGGGGCGGGTTAACATAAATGAGAGGCGATATAATGTTAACATTTACTGCAATCTACTATGGTTTTTATCATATCACTTGAAAGCGAAAAAGTAAAAATTATCTAAGTAACAAAGTTTATTGCGTTCCGGGGTGACCGCAGCGAAGCGGGGTGAACGCTGCTAGTACCATATAAACACTCAAATTGTAAGTTACAGTGAGTAAACCTTTTGATTTTAATTTACACTAGGTTGGTGAAGATAGTTTGCATAGTACAAGTTTACAAAAGCTAAAGTGGGCTCTAACGAAGGATGAATTAACGCCTAAGAGATACATTTAGCAACGTTGTTTATTAGATAAAATTGTTATTGCTCGTTTTCCAAAGCTATTAAATATTATTATTCGTTTTGTTATGCAATCGTAAAGATTTGGCAAGCATATTACATAATTATGACAGATTATGTAACTATGGAGTTATGTAGGAATTATTTTGTATGAATAATGTGCACTGTGACGGAAACCATTCTCTCCTTTTCTTACCCTTGTCCGAATGACTCATTGACTGTTAAATGGTTTACTGAAGTTAGTTGATTTGTTGGAACTCAGCGTAACTTTCCACAACCAAGGCTATATGAGACGTAGATTTAATTTGAAATATTAAAATATGATGCTTTCAAATTTGAAAACACTCCCAGCAGAAATCGAACCCATTACGTTGTGCACGCGCTAACCATTATAATCAAGGAAGAGGACATGAATCGGAAGAAACGTAAAGAGTTAGAGGCGGCCAATTAACCCGTACAATGGTAATGGAAGAGTCGAGTACCACAAGCTCTATTTTGGCTTATCGACTACCTACATTTGCTGCTAAACCGAATCAGGGTTAAAAGTGCGGGGGAACGCGGGGGAACGACACCGTCCTACCTCCAGAAAATATGTACTGCATCCCCCCAGTTCCTAAAAAATCACAATGGACAAATATAGGCAGGGAGACGGGTGACGTCATGCCGCTACCTACTGTCCCTCTACCTTTTCAGATCCACTTTTATCTCTAAATCGAATAAGATCGTAGGATTACGTTCAATTATTTCAATAAAAATTAAATGCTACTTGCTAACTAACTTTTTTTCTGGTCGATTTGAAGTCGATCTGAACCTTTAGACCGCAAGATGTGAATTTTAGTTCAGACGAAGTTTACCTACTTAAACAGCGAATCAGTACTTTAGTTCAGACGAAACATCTGTATGTTTAGAGTCGTAATAATTCTTTTCTCGTGCTTACCCGGACGTCGCAGGAAGACTATGGCGACATTCGGTCATTATGTTCACCCAATATATGACGTGAATATTCACCTCTAGCGAACCCCAGACAGTTTGTAACACATGGTTCTTTTTTTTTCTTTTCTTATCAGACTCTAAATTTTTAATGCTATTTTTCAGAAGAGTTTATATGCTCTTTTTGGACCTTTCAGTAAACAAGTAAGAGTTCCAAATGATTACTAGGCTTTATCTGAAGCTTCAACAATGACTTCCGTGTTTCTGGATTACAGAGGGGACAGGGTGGTTCAAAAGGGAAAAGAATATTAAAGGGAAAGAGTTGAGGGTTCCTTCGAAGCACAATGGCTTTGAGCTTTAGCATTTGTATGATATGCGTTTTTTTTTTTTTTTTCATCCAGATGCCAATGTTGTAAAAAAATATCGCAAAGAGCATTCACAGCTTGAAATAATTACTTAATAAGAAACCGCTACCAACTCAGATTTTTGCTCAAATTGCAGAAAGTAAATATAATTATATTTCAATGTATAAGTCCTACTCGAGTCAATCTTTCTTGTGTAATATAAGCCATATTATTGGTACTCAGAAAACAAATAGCCGCATCATTGCTGTTCTTAATATTTGAAGGAAGGAGAGGGCATGTTTAAAAAATATAATTCTTTTCCTTTAAAAATTAAAAATTATCAACAACCATACCGACAAGAAAAGTTACTAAAGAACTGTTCTTTTACCTTTTAGACCAAATGATAGTAAACGCTTTTGTTTTATTGACAACTATGATTGACCAAGGAAACTTGACACACAGAACAATTTGTCGCAAGCTAATCGAAAACCTGGTTGAGGAAGGCATAGGCCCCCCAAGAAGGGCGCCGATGTCTCTGTTACTTTGGGGGGCCCATTCCTAAAAATTACATATAACAATGAAAAATACATATGAAACAACACATATTCATAAAAAATACACAAGGGCTCACTTGAACATTGGAGGGGCCCGGGCCCACCGCCCCCCAGGATAGGCGCCCTTGCACCCCAACATTCCACATCTTTCCCCTCGGATAGACAATCGAAGGCAAACATAAGTATCAAATCGAACAGAAAAAATAACTCCGTTGTGTGTTACAAGAAAAGAAAGGACGAACTGTGTGTTTATGCGACTCTTGCCAAAAATATATGCACGTTGCATGGTGTTTTACTTTTTTATCAAGCACATATGTAATGGGCATATCCTGTTTCCAAATACGGTTTTGACTTCCTACCAACAACACATTTGAATAATAATGTTTGCTTTCATTGTTTTACTTATATCTTTTGATCTTCTCAGAAAATTACTTACGAGGAAGGTCCATAAACCGTGAGTGTTGAATTTTGATGAAAATTAGTGACAAGATTCAGTTCGAGATGCTAAATAACGTAGTAATAATCACTCGATGCGCAAATGCTTCGTTGAGCTGCTACACCGACGCCATCTTGAAATACAGTAGGCAATGTCCAAAAATACCCTTTTGGGACCAAAATGGAAAAGCTTTTGGTAGATCTGACTTCACATTGTAAACCGAGATAGAACACCTGTATGTGAGAGTACATCCAGTAACATTACATGATCGCCATTTTCAAAGACGTCATATTGAATCGCGGTCAAATATGATAAATGGTAAGAGGGTCATATGGAATATCAAATAGCATTAGAACTTACTGCTGAATTAATTTCTGTAACCAAAATTTACATATCTGTTTTCACTTCAGAGTTAAGAGCTCTCTCACCCATAGGAACATATAAAAACTGTGCGAGTTAAATTTGTGTTATGAAACGCGGTCGTGCGAGCAGTTGCAGGGTTTCAACTAATGCAGTAGTAGTCACTTGATGTACAAAAGCCACTATACCAATCAGGTCTTAAGCCTAGTGAGAGAAATAGTTAATTAAATTGGAATGTCTGTGAAGAATAGCAGCATGCTACAAATTATACCTATATATATATATATATATATGAGTGTGTGTGTGTTGCGATTATGCATAGCATTCATAGCATTTAAATACTGTAATGTAAATTAAGTGCAACGTCACATATGACTTTACAAGGATGTGTCTCGAAGTTATTAGAAAATTAATAGAAAAATTATTAGAAAAATAACATAAACTGGTGCACATAAGCAAATATTAACCTACTAATATTTTGTTCTTCAGTTGTGGTGATGGTGATCCATAATGAAGTGATTAGGACACAGCATCGTGGAGCAGTACAAACACACACACACACAAAAATGCACTTTCGTCACAATCTTCATGGCCACAGACACTATTTTCTTCTTGCAACATAATGTCCGGAGCATTTGTAAATGAACGAACTATTGCTCTTGTGCCAAACCCACATTTCTGCCAATGCATATGCAAGCATGTCCTGTAGAACTGGCGCACAAAACTGATGATTAACAACAGAATGCATTTTCATTATGGAAATTCTGTCATATAACTTGTTCGGTGTACCACAAACAATGAATTTGTGTCAAACATAATCATCAAGTCTTTGAATTACCAGCTCATACTGCCGAAGAAAGTATACATCAAGAAGCTGAATAAATTTGATGGTCTTTGGGGTATAACTTCAGCACGAATGTTTTTCCCATGTAACAATTCTCGCACGTCTTCACCCGTCTGTCCACTCCACGAGTCAAGCAACAGCATAGAATCCTCTCTCACATCAGGAATAAACACGTCTTTTAGCCATCGTTTGACGTATTCGCGAGTGAGTTTACCTGATATACTCACATCAAGAACTATGTCGAAAGGTGTCTGTCTAGCTAACTGTTGTTTCACTTTGAGTGTCTAATCACGCCTGTAGGCTCCTGGAAACAAATAAACACACACACACACACCACACATATATATATATATATATATATATATATATATATATATATATATATATATATATATATATATATACAGTGGAGTATCGTTAATTCGAACTTGGATAATTCGAAGTAAATATAGTTGAAAATTTTTAATGTCTGACAGATGTAAACAGAGAAATACAGTATTAACGTGTTTTCAATTATCCAGATGCAGCCATAGGGAAGAGTAATGCAAAAGATAAATAGATAATGTATGTAATGATAAAGATGAAGATGAGTTGGGAAAGAAGTAAAGATGGAGAACGTGTGCCAATTTCATCTTGTTTCAGAATTGGTTAAAAATTTAAGACGAATTATTGATAAAGTCAACCAAATGTTATTAATATCGTATTCCACGCAATACATGAAATTCAAGATTCATTGACCTACAAAAACAACCAAATTTAAGCAAATGAGGTTTACGACTTCTTAAAAGTGAGAACAGAATATTCAAATTGTTACTGGTGTTTAATTGTTTGGGCTATTCAATGTATGTTGTAGTGTTATACATAAATATATTTTCCATTGTACACGTAGTTTGAATTATGTGGAGTCAATGTAGTTTGTTAGTTTGCGGTATTTGATCACGCAAATAAGCTGCTTTAAAGGTAAAGTCTACACCATATGAATATGTTTTTGATGCACAGTACTTTGGTTTGTTTGTTATATATGTGAAAATTCATGTTGTTGGATAATTCGAAGTTTTTTCGTGTCCCTTGGACTTCGAATTAAAAAGAGTCCAATATATATATATATATATATATATATATATATATATATATGTGTGTGTGTGTGTGTGTGTGTGTGTGTTTGTATATATAATGCTTAGCCGTACTCGGGAAATGTGACTTTGTATGGTGTATGCCAGAGTTCTACCAGAGGTATTTCGTACTCAAACCTCGACTAATCAGTGTTAAAGACGCATTCACTGTTCTACGGTTCCTCATGTGTTTTGGGCGTTATCAAGTAATTCACCTTGTTTTTCATCTTTTTTCCTTACAAATTGAGTAATGCTTCGTGAGCGAATCCTGTGCTCTTTTTTAAGTTTGAAATAATGAAACACGAGAAGCACGGAATGGATAGTTCAATTTCCTCGCTGTTAGTAACATCCACGCTTTTAAATGATAATCATGGACCGTAAGTCCTTTAGTGCGATAAATGTTGAATGTCTTTAGTACTTCGTATTTTTGTAGTGACATGACATGAGAGCGAGGAGGTTCGTTATGAAACTTCAAAGCCTTATACACAAACGCCGTATTGCATTTGAATTTATTCGCTCCAGCTGCAACAATGTTGCGTTTCTCATTCCTTTTCAGTATTGCAACGTGCTCCTGAATTTGTTTGTATTTGTTGACAACAGCTTCTGTTACACGTATAGATTTAGTCCGGCTTGGAGATGACATCTCATACTCGCTCGAAGAAGACTCCCTGTCACTAATTGATGGACTAGTTATCTGTTCCAAATCCATTTCGTTTGTCCAATCCTCATGCTCACTCTCTGTGTCAGTGTCCACATCTAATGTCTCACTAACTGTTTGCGAAACTTCACCATCTTATTTGCTTGCTATCATTGCAAACAATGTACCTGTAAATATCTTCTACCCCATTGTCAGTCACGACACTATATTTTTTCACCACTGCTTGATTTAAAATGTTGACTACGTTTATCAGATTAATTGTTCGCATTTTATGCACGGAACGGATGTTTTAATTGTCCAACAAATGCGTTCGTACGGAACGTCACAGGTCTGAACGCACCAAAATTGCTGTACTACTACCGTTTGTCATTCGCAGACAGACACCATACTCCTAACTGTACATCCATGTTGCAATTGTCTGTAGGAAAGTACTCTAAATTCCGCGTGCTATGTCTTAAAACCCTAGACAATAGTCTAAAGTCAAGAGAATTAATAAGTCTGTCAGTTTTAGTACACTCGATTCTCGCTAATACTGCCATTACTGGCACATATAGGTGCGGATTATTGAGTGTCTGACATTTATTTGACTTATTTATTTATCTTGTTTTTTTATTTATTTTGAAAACATAGGGGATATAATGTACTGTACTTTATTAAATCGAAGGATATAATTTTAAAACATAGAAGGTATACTTTATTAAATCCAAATATACATTAATTTTCAAAGAAAACTTAGTCCTTGAGTAGTATCACTCACTATGAAACATGTTCCTAATTTTTAACTGTCGCAATGATGATACGCGAGGGTGGAATGCTTTATCACGCGACTGAACTGTAAAGAATTCTACAATTTCGAATACGTAGAGTATACTAAAGCATTGTTTAATTAAGCATTGTTGCGCATGAGCACGATAATACATTGTGCACGTGTTTTTTGTTGGATGTGCACCGGATTATTGAGAGGCCGGACTACTGAGGGCCGGATTAGCGAGAGTGTAGTGTAATATGGAGTACAATATTGGGGATATTAACCACATTCCCATAGAGTATTAAAAACACAAAAAGGAGCCATACTAATGCATGTAACTTGCCAACATGTCGAGATTCGTGCAAAACAAATCGTACGGACCAAATTTGAGACATTAACTTCTATTCAAGATGCAAAAGTGATGTATTACAAAAATTTACACATACAGTCCGACTCTAACGTATGAACAAATCATGCATTTCCACGGCGTGGAAAAGACTGGAATAAAGTACTCACAATTTCAATATATAAAAAATGTATTCCTTAAAATCAGTGTTGCCAGATGTAGAGTGGGGGAATGAGAGAGTGAATATAAGAAGCGAGAGGGAGATGACTATAACTAATGAATATTAATTAGATGGCTGAAGGCCCAAGTTAATTTACCTCTCAATACTCAAATAAATCGGTAGAGCAAATACAAGTAAAATGAAAAGCATAAAGTGGATCAAGCAAACAAAATAATAGGTTAAATTTCGGTGAACATGAGACTCTAATTTGCAGGGTCTTCCTGCAGTTTTAACCCCAGGTGAAGTTCCAATGCGATTACCCACACAACAACGTTAAGTTACTGTTTTTCATGCCTTATGGGCTCTGCATACTCCCAGCAGCTGAAACAGAAAACAGGATGCATTTATAAGTGTTTGGCACATACCTTAAGTTCTCCTGGTGAAGTTCAAGAAAGACGACTGGGTTCCTTAGTGAATGCATTCAATTTCCAGCACACGAAAATAAACACTTATACAATTGTTGCACTGAACTCTGATAGATATATAAAAATAAAAATATATTAATTTTGAGATTTTCGATTTTAGAATTTTCTTTAGGCCTTTTACTTTATATATATGAAACCGTTCAAGTTCGTGCACGTTTAGCTAAATTTTTTCGTAGTCCGTCGTCCTCATCCTTGGGCTCCTTTGAAGATTAGCATCCTCCGTTGGCCATACCTCTTCCGTTCTGGTATGACAGGTTGATTGAAGAAATTCTGAGCGATAATCCCATCTCTCACAGGTCCTGCAGCAGCATGTTTAGGATGGTGTCTGCTGTTCTCGAAGTTCTAGCTGCCTTAGTCGTCGTCTAGCCTGGACGGCTCTGGGTTGCGGTCGTAAACGGCCTAGCTGTTGACCGGCACTCGCATTTCTACAACATGAATACTAGTTGCACCACTGTTTCGTGCTCCGATGAGTCCGCGTCTACACACATAATTATTAACACAAATGATGTAGCACTTAAAATATATCCATATGTAAATATGTACAACTATTTACATTATGGGGCTAGAGACTGCTCCCATCGTATGTCAGTCGTAGAAAAGTTTCTAGTATGACCTGACGAAGTTGTTAATTGACAGAAGCATTCACGAATTGCGAAATTGTTATTTTGTTCTCGTATGCAAGTGTTCACGACCAGAGCAGGTTGATTTTGAAAGTTTCCACGAAAACTATTTGAAAATCATACTGTTTGCCTTGTAGGGGAAACCGTTGTACCTTGAGCATAGTGTACCTTGGAACACTCGCATGTTTCTGAGCTCCTATACTATCTAGAGGTGATTCAATGAACTATATGATGCTTTGACGTTGTCAGACAGTGCCATCGTGGCTTTAGTAGTGCTCAGAAGTGTATGTGATTTATGAAAGTGAAAAACCTTTTTTCAGGGATAAAACGAACTATTTAGAAATTGAAATATTGTTTTTTAGTGCCATTACTGTTTGTTGTTTGTATAATCTGTAATAATCTATTAGTTCAGAGGGATTAGGTGAGCATTTTTGTGACTTGCTTTCCTACTCTGAATGTAGCGTTATCATTATTGCGCCATTTTAGTAATTGTCTACAGCCTCTTGTACCATGAAACAGAAACATATCTTGTACCTTACATGAACTCATTGTCAAGTGTATTTTTTGAACATTCTTTGACTATCGTTGCAGGAATCGAAATGCCAAGAGGCAAGATAGGAAAGAAAAGGCCTGCCATTAACCCAAATTCAATCAAGAACGCAATTAAAGCAGTTATTCCCGAGCCTGGGAAGCGTATTTCAATAACGTGAAGTTTGCAAAGTTTGCCAAGTGTCTTTAGCTACTTTATTCCGACATCTGAAATATTTTAGACAGTCAGGGAAAGAAACATTTGAGTATAGTGTGAAATGTGAGGACGGAGGGGAGAGATTAACTACATACATAACAAATGTGGCCAATGACCACATCGATAATCACGAAACGCACTTATCTGTCGAGATTCTTGAGATGGTTGCTGAAGCTGGAGTTGTCATGCTGACTCCCCATTCGCATACTTCAGGACTACAATCACTGGATGTGGCTGTTTACGGTCCTTTTAAATGTTTTTATAACTAAGCTGTGGAAGAATGTTTACATTATAATCCGGGGAAACATTTTGATATTTATGCTGTGGCCGAAGTGTTGGGAATTATCTATCCACACGTGCCTTCAGCACATCAAATATCACCAGTGGTTTTCGCTGTTCAGGAATTTATCCTATAGATAAAATCATTTTCTTGGAGTTAGACTTTTTACCAGCTTCACTAAACAGACCATCGGCCGGATTGTCATCTAAATGATATACGTGAAAAGGACAACAGTCTGGTACATGAACGAAACGAAACAATTGTGCAACTCGTGCAAGTTTTGCCTTCTACATCAGTCTTTAAAGAGGAAGTACAGTCAAACCAGAAAGCACAAACTTGGTAAAGCACAAAATGTCGAAGAAAGACTGTCACAGGTAGAAGTAGGGTAGTAAGAGAGACACTTGCAAAGCAAGTATTGAAAGATAAGAAAGAGCACAGAGCCACATAGAAAGGAAATAAGAAGCAAGAACAGCAAAGAAAAGGAAAGAACAAATCCAATAAAAAAATAGTTTCGAAACATCTCATGAAGAATCTAATAACATAAGTCTGTATGAAAATGATGATAGTGATGTTATGCTTGCAGAACAGATGGACACAGAAGTTGAATTAGACTAAAGCATTGAAGCCATAATGTCAATCCGGATGACTATGTGTTGGTGCAGTTTAAGAAAAAACGAAGCATTCAATTTTATGGAGGAAAGATTTGTTCAATTGAATTACACCGAATTTAAAATTAAGTTATTTAAGCATATTTCATCTACTGCAAATAAATTTTATGAAGAGTTTGCAGGACAGTCTGAAGTGAATGCATCTGATATTATAGTGAAACTGCCACCACTCGTTCGGCCAATAGGCTCCAGTAGTGTGTCTGAACAATTGTGGTTTCAAGTGGATTTGGTTCTTATAATTGAGAAACATTGAGTTAATAAGTAATATATCACGTAGGCCGAGACGATTTCCACGAATAAGTCAATATTTCCCAATTTAGTAATTCCTTATATTATCTTCTGATAGGCCTGTCTACTTTACGTGCAAAGAATTAGAAAATAGTATGCCCAACACATGATCAATTTTGTAACTGTTTTAGAGCCTTTGTTCTTTGTTTTTTCTTCAGGATTTTAAGAATAGACTAACAGATAGAATATTGTTATAGTGTTCTTTTCATACTTTAGTTATTGCTAGGTTTACGAATTTTTCAATAAATAAATAAGGTTAACCTTCCGATTAATAATAGGTTAAATATGAAGGTAAAAACTTGCCTCATTAGAGTAAGTATTAAAATTTCCATTCTTTTTTTCACACGCTTTTGTATATCAAAAACAACAAATCTGGATATACAAAATAAATCTTAGAATAATTATTTGTGACTTTATTTCTGTGAATTACCATATTAGAAATATATGTTTCAAGGTACATGAGGTTGTGTTCCAAGTTACATGAGTATTTGTACCACGGAACACTTTCTTGGGAATTTTTGAAAACTTAAAAACATAACGAAGAACAGAAATAAGAACTTAAATAATGATACAGTTTCATTCAGAAGACATCCAAGTTTAAATGCACTGCAATACAATTGCAGAAATAACGGTTGGTAATATTATATCTTGAAAAACGCAAAAAGTGTTCCATGGTACAACAGTTTCCCCTATATTGAATGGCACTATCTAAGGCACTGTCATGGTTATCGAACCAACCAACACTTAACGTCAAACCACCGTAAAGACGAACTACCTTGGACGAACTACCAAGGTACGCGACTCAATATCAACCACTTTGATGGGCGACTAATGATCAACTACAACCTTGATACGTGACTCAATATCATCTGCCTAGTCACTCCCCTCTGAATTGTTTTTATTCTATGCCATTTCTTGCAAAAACCATAGGCTCGCACTGCACATAGGGTTTTTTTCTTATGGCGGGGAGAGCGAAGTGTGAAGGGTTCATTCAGGTGTACTCACCTACCCCTTGACCTATTTACAGTTGCACTTTTGTTTTTGTTTTTTTACTTCACTCATTGTTCACTATAATGTTTACTTGAGGCACTGCTGCTATCACTGTATAACACGTAAATGCAGCTTTCAAATGATATGCAACACTTAGTATGAACTGGTAAATTAATATTAAAATTGTTGTGTAAACATCAAAACAACTTCTTAAAACACTTGGCTCTCTCACCCTGTCTCTTGTCTATCCCAGAGAGACACCTGGTGAGGGAATTTGAAAAGTTTCCACCTGTATGAGCGGGGTGAGTGAGGTACTTCTATAGAGGTTTTCACGTATTCGAGAAGTATTAAAGCGAGTCTGCTTAAAACTCGATACAAAATAAATCTACATGTAAAAATATATATTTGTTTCAAACCCCTAGTGCTGTCATATTATATTAAACATACTACATTTGAAAATGCACCCTCAATTCGCCTAGTCCTCATTAGGGAAACTTCTGCTTTTAACATGGCGGCATGGCTGTTCCTTGTACCATGCTTTCCGTTCATGGACCGCGAGAACTGCTACCCTTTTTATCGATATAAGCCTTTATTGTAATGATATTCATGCTTAAAACTAGCTACGGCCTAATCTATTTAAATAAAAACTATTACGAACATATCAGGAAAATTTTTAACACTTTTATAAAGAATTACGTGTGGAAGCATCTATACAAAAAGGGGGTGAAGTCTCATAGACGGAATAGTACCAATTCATAGTCTCTCAAGTAGCGTTTGAAATTATACATTCGCCTGGCTGGCGAAAGACGTCCGTTGCTTCCTAGACGCTTGCATATTAAAACCTGCGAAAAGTGGGAGGAGTGTCCAAAGATCGCACTCCTTTGTACGCTGGGATTTGGCATGTATATGCTAGGTTCCAGTGCATCCCAGCAACAAAAGATCTCTGCGCTAGTCCGATTCCAAAATGTTTCTCCGATGTTTCTCCCTCATGAAGCAATACCTAAAATATTAGTTCATATCCGGACATATCCTTCCTGCGTCCATGCACGTCTATAACTTGAAAATGTAGATGGAAACTATGCACTAGTCTTCTCCTTCAGAAAGCATAGTTCCTGTACCAAACAAAGGTTCTGCGTTCAAGCTTCTCTTTTTTTTCTAAACTCTGCGTTCACCCAGAGCGACAGACTGAAGCTATATCGTTCCATATAGTTACATGATACATAAATTATTATTAAATGAATACTTGATATACATATATTTACATGCTTCACCTCTTGATAAATGACAAAATAACATATACAGTTAAACGTAAGCCTAATTAATGCTTCCACACCTATCCCTTTATTTATTAATAATTATAAATATAATTAAAAATCTAAGTACCTAATTATTCCTGTATGCGAATAAGGCAAAAAGTTGGTATGCAAATTAACTATATGTATGCACTATACACAGACCGATCAGTTGGAAAAGCACAAGACTCGAAGATAGAAAACAGGAGAAAGCATTAGACATATAAAGTGGGTGTATTTGACTGCAAATCCAGAGCTAGCAAAACATTTGCCATTATTAAGGGAACAGTGGTCGAAACAAGCAGTCCAGAGTTTATTATTCCTTTCATTTCAAAATTAAACAAAACATACAAAATATAAATTAGAATTTTAATTAGTTCAAAATAAGTTTCATAAAGAACATGTTTTCCAATGATTAGGTAATCTTTCGGAGGTAGAAAGACCCTAACGCCTCCTTTATATTAATAAGGTTTGATACACATGTGTCTGTTGAAGTAAGACGTAGTGATAGAGCAAAATGGGGTGGGAAATTGTCTTATCACGAACCTAGGGATAGTTAACTATATGATACGGTCACAGTGATCATGCTGTAAGACGATTTTTCGCTGACGATCGTGGGGAAGTGATCTAAAGTACTCTTCCAATCCAAGTCCCAATCTAAACAACACGTACTCGTAAATACTCGAGTAAGTCATAAGTATCGCTAACCATCATGCATATAGAAGATGAAGTAAAGTAGGGGATTAGAATAGACGACCAAAAATGTCATTAAAACTAATGGAGGTTTTGGTTGTTTATTCTTGTCCCATACTTTACAGTTGTACCCTTGTATTCATGTTATATACAGCTAAACTGTAACTATATGGTACACAGAGATTTGTGTATGCATAGCGAGAAATTTAATCTTTTTTTGATAGAAAAAAATAAAAATTCAATCTTAATATTTCTTTGACTTCTCGAAGTAAGGAAAAATCCGGAGTTTCTTCACTTTTCATTTTTTTCGCAGTAGATCAGTAGAACGTAGAAAAAGCAGGAGATATCCTGCATAATCAGTAGATCTGGCCTTTTAAAACAATTTTCTTAAGTGTTAAAGCAAATCTATGCTGAGTTCTAAAAATGAATTTCTTGAGTTGGCAAATACGTGATTTAAATAATAAATAAATACTCGGACGTTAAGAAGCACCTGCTACAATTAGTTATTTACCACAATTTTGATATGAAAACTAATCTTCTCCTTATTATAAGCGAGTTCTTTTATCCTTAAAGATGGAAAGATGCAGATATCGTATTATTTAATACTGAAGGAAAGAGCAAGGAAGATGCTTATTTTATGAAATGCAACTTCGTACTACCATCTATTGTTAGCAGGTGTGTATGCATTTTTTTTATCACTAACAGCAGAACAGACACAAGAAAAGTAAATTCTAAGTTTCCAGGTGTATCTTCTTTTAAGAATAGGTTGTGAACTGGTAATATAAACCCCCTTCTTTGTTCAATGCGTCAGCGATAAAGCGATTTTATTTAGAGAAACTGACAATAAATACAATAAAGTATTTTACTTCGTAACATGCACGGTAAACTAAAAGTATGAGTATTGTAAAAGAACGCGAGGCCTGTATCCTGGGGGTCTCGGGGGCCCTCGCCCCTCTTAAATGTTTACTGTCACCTTAAAATTTTCACGGTAAGCTTTCAAATGAACTACAATATGGTGGTGAACTATAATATGGTTGAATCCGGCCCCCCTAACTTCTGCGCTCCCGCCTCCTATATTTTTGGACTGGCTACCGGCCTGAAGAACGCAATAGTCCGCAACAATGAGGGTCTTTGTGTAAGGTTTCAAGATTGGAGAAGAAAACTTAACGCACTAAAATGGACCATGTAAAATTGCCTAAAATAGAGTTTTTGCTTTGATTCAGGTTAACGTCCCACACTTATGCCTGCTACGCTAAAGGATACGTGGACTTACCGATTATAGTGGAATCCGAACCACTTATGTCGTTCAACTAATATGCGCCAGTTTATATCACTTTTCTTATATATATATCTGAACAATCCGTTTGGTATTCTCTGCTCGTCAGTACTATTAAACGTGTGTTTCATCAACCACCAGTCTATTCCATCGCGCTTCGAAATAGGTATAATTTGTAGCATGCTGGTATTCCATTTTTCCCTATAGACATTCCAATTTAATTAAAGATTTCTCTCACTAGGCTCAAGACCTGATTGGTATAGTGGCTATTGTACATCAAGGACTACTACTACATTAGTTGAAACCCTGCAACTGCTCGCACGACCGCATTTCATAACACAAATATAATTCGCACAGTTTTCATATGTTCCTGTGGATGAGAGAGCTCTTAACTGTGAAGTGAAAACACATATGTAAACTTTGGTTACGGAAATTGATTCAGGAGTAAATTCTAGTGCTTTTTGATACCCCACAAAAGCACCTTGCCATTTATCATTTTTGACCGCGGTTTAATAAGGCGTCTTTGAAAATGGCTATCATGTACTGTTACTGGATATACTCTCACATATAAGTGTTTTATCTCGGTTTACAATGTGAAGTCAGATCTACCAAAAGGTTTTCCATTTTGGTCTCAAAACGGTATTCTTGGACATTGCATACTGGATTTCAAGATGGCGTCGGTGTAGCAGCTCAACGAAGCATTTGCGCATCGAGTGACTATTACTACGTTACTCAGCAAGTCAAACTGAATCTTGTCACTAATTTTAATCAAAATTCAACTCTCACGGTTAATGGACCTTCCTCGTTAGTAAAAAAAAGTGGTACCAAATCAGATATTTTTCTCCAAATTGCAGAAAATAAATATAATTTTATTTCAATGTAAAAAAATAACATAAAATGTGGTATTCGAGTCAATCTTTTTTGTGTAATATAAAATACATTTATGGTGCTCAGAAAACAAATAGCCGCATCATTGCTGTTCTTAATATTTAAAGGAAGGGAAGGGTATGTTTAAAAAAATATATAATTGTTTTCTTATAAAAATTTAAGATTAACAACCATAGAAAAAGCATTGGCTTTAATGTATATGAATTTACTTCTAGGATAAAATATGGAGAATGTAGAGCCAAATAATTTTTGTTTTGTGGGTTTTGGTCCATTTGAAGCTGAGATATGTCAAATTATCTGCTGCCCTTCAAAAGCAGTGTAAATCCCTTAGCATTTAAAGATTTTCCGGCTTTAAATTTCTCACGGTGTAGGTCACCCAATTGCACTTGGTTCTGGAGAAGAGGAATTGGTTCAGCATAAGTTTAAATTAGAGTCGAAAGGTTTTCCACTTACAATGGAAGATACTAAGCGACTCCATTCAATTCAAGGAGAAAAAGTGCAGGATATGATTGGTTATAGCTATGCAAGGGTAAAAGTGGATCTGAAAAGGTAGGGGGACAGTAGGTAGCGGCATGACGTCAAGCCTTCCCCCCTGCCTATCTTTTGCCATTGTAATTTTTCAGAAACTGGGGGGACGCCGTACATATTTTTTTGGAGGTGGTTCCCCCGCACTTTCACTCCTGGTTATATGAACTACTAAGAAATGTCAGTGTGTGAAAGGCGCAGCAACTATCCTATGGGCAAGCTGATGCATTAATGAAGAATGTAGGACATTTTATAATGTTCTTGAGATTTTAATGACTGAATCAAATGTAGAGTGTCTTCTACTTTAGTATATTTTCAGTTGTGATGAAACTGTATTACAGTTAATTTTCCAAGCAGAAAAGGTATTGGCAGAAAAAGGAAAACGAACTGTACAGGGCCTTACGACAGGAGAAAAGGGAGAGACTGTAACAATAATGGGATGCGTTAGAGGCCTGTAGCCAGCCCAAAAATATAAGGGGGGGGACGGCTGAAGTTATCGGGTCCGATCCAACCATATTATAATTCATCACCATATTATAGTTCATTTGCCAGCCTACCGTAAAAATTTTACGGAGGGCAGCTAAAATTTAGGGGGGAGCTAGACCCCCTGGATACTGGCCTGATGTGTTAGTGCTAGCGACTCCTACATTCCCCCTTTTATAATATCCAATGTGAGAAGAATTTAATGATGACTACCTCCCCCGCTGATATCAGTCTCTGGATATATTACAGAGGTAATTTTCATGTCATGATTGAAACATTTTGTCAATCACAAATCTCCTGGTAGAGTACTTTCGCTATTGGATGGGTCTTTCACCCACTATAATAATGTTGAAGTTATCGATTTCTACATTCAAAATCAAACTTCCTTGCTCATTCGTCCAAGCCACATAACCCACTGGTTGCGGCTCTTTCATGGATCGTAAATTTATAAAGTTTGTAGATTGCAATCTATAAACCCGTCAAATTTAACCAGGCCAAAAATGTAGGGGAGGGGGGGGCTGGTAGAAGTTAGAGGGCCCGACCCAACCATATTATAGTTCATTTGCAAGCCTACCGTGAAAATGTTAGGGGGACAGTGAAAATTTAGGAGCGCAGGCCACCCTAGCCCCCCGTGGATACGGGCCTGAATTTAACCGGACTGAACAATGCTTTCCATTTATTCGTCAAAACAGGAGAAAAAGATTTTAAAACTTGTTTTAGGACGACTTTTTTAAGCTGCATTGGAAAAAGCAACGACAGTTGGATCAGCAGTAAATTGATTTCGTTCTTGTGGCATTTATCCAGTGAATCCCTATGCAATACCAGCAAGTGTTTTATAGTGAAACTGAGGCAGAAGACTTATCTGTGGCTATTTTCTCGCTTTCTGTAATTTCATATCTTTGTGGTGTAAGTGCCTATAACATGCATTTAGTCTTTACAAACATTTTCTCCACTTTCAGTATTTCTAACCCTTCTTATCTTCCAAATATTACAAGTATATACTACATGTTCAGTGTATAATTTGCTACATGTGTGCATATGATACATATATGCAGATATTACCCCAATATTGGGGGGAAATGCCAAATTCGTAGACTTCACTTTAAGCTGCACTAACATTGTCACTTGAAATATTATCACTATGTTACTTGTACACAGCAATAAAGGAAAGTCTACTGTATGTTGTCTGTCACGCTGAAGAATCTTTACACTGGGTAATACATGATCAAGAAGCTTAATGTGTGTATATTCCTCCTGAACGACTATACAATGTATATCTTATTAATTTCAACTTGGGGGCACGGTGGCTCAGTTTTGGAGTTCTTAAGCCATGCTGCGTGGGGTCCCTGGTTCGGTGCCCGACCAAGTAAGTTTGTGGTGGACAACATCGTGTCCGTGGGCTTTCTCGGGGTTCTTCCGTTTCCTCCTGCTTTCTCATTCCACCAACTCTTCCATCATCATTAACTTGCATTAAGGGTCTTCACTACAGCGAAAATTAAACTACCGCTAATTTTAGAGTATTTCTGTAATATCTTCAAAACAACTCATCTATCTGCTTTCGATTTGCAACTGTAGAAAGATTTAGCATTCTTTGCGAGTTCTGCAAATAGCGGGATACCAAAAGCGGATAGGTGAATTGTAGTGAAAGTATCATATGCAAAATCGTATTGTCTAGTTCACTACGTTTCTGCTTTTCGAATATTTTTATTTGTTTTGAAGATATTACAGAAAAACTCTAAAATTAGCGGTAGTTTAATTTCACTGTAGTGAAGACCCTTAACCATCGTCTTCCTTCGCTTTAAGAGCATAATCGTAGACTTTGAACTGAAAGATTTTTCGATGTCTACGAGTATGTCAAGTTCAGGCAAGATCGGATGAGTTTCATCGATAGTATGTATAGTAAGTAAGTACTATACATATCATTTTTTGTCATTATAAAAATAAAACGAAGAGTGAAAAGAATGTCTGGTTACGGACTAAGGTTGCCAGTCTGAAACCATTATAACAGTTAATTACTATATTATGTGTTAAAATGCGAATAGTATTCTTTCTGCGTTGAATTTTCTTTGACGGAGTAACGATAGATGAATAATTAATATTTTTATTTCGCAATCAAGGAAGCTATCCTTAGACTCATACGCTCATTAAGATCCTCTCGATCAAAAGGAGCAACAACATTAAGAACCCCTATACAATGTCAGTAATAACAGATGCACTTACAACATGGTCAATCAGATCCAATCATTTTACCTTTTTATGCCTGCTTTAATTAACATTTAATAACAGATTTGCTTCCCGTATTTTTTGTTCTAAATAGCAATTTTTTTCTGAAAGTTTCTAAACCCTAATTTTAAATTTGATGGTCCATAGTAAGAGAACTAAAGACCTCCCTACCATAATATTTCACATGCATACTAATCAAGACAAAATCTAATCTACTTCCATATTAAAGTTGAATAAGATAGGATAAATTCTATAGATCATTTACGATATAATTTATCTTGTCCTTATGATTGAATATACGTCCATATATATGACTAGCTTACTAACTATGCGGTCTATGCAATTCGGAGGTTCAATGTCACGTTCACAAAACCTCTCCATTGATCTCTATCCTTAGCCAACTGGATCCAGAGGCGGATCCAGGGGGGATCGAGGCGCTTGCCCCAAGAAGAGTAAATTTTCTTATATATATATATATATATATATATATATATATATATATAGGGTCTATATATATATATATATATATATATATATATATATATATATATATATATATAGATAAATAGATAGATAGATAGATAGATAGATAGATAGATAGATAGATAGATAGATAGATAGATAGACAGATAGATAGATAAAACCCATCACAGAGTTTGGAGCTCTTAAAAGTAGCTCTAAGTAACAGTATTACAACCCACCGCCCCCTAAAAGTCCGTTCTGGATCCACCCCTGACTGGATATCCTATTTTTGTGCGATTCATCCTAATACTGTCCTCCCATCTGCGCATAGGTCTTCCTAATCAGGGCCGGCCTTAAGCCGATTGGACCGATTTCTCCCAGTCGGGCCCCGCGCCCAAGGGGGCCCCGCGCTAGTGCCGTCTACTCTGCTGTCCAGTTTAATCTATTTTCCAATGCTGTTTTAACAGCATATTAGGTTCCAAAGCAAACAAGTGTATTGTGGTCTCTATTACTAAATTTTGCTCCTAATACATGTAATTAATACATGCCATTATGCTCGTGGAACCTCCAATGCTTGCGGGGCCCCAAGCCAAGAGCTATTATACCGTTAAGATGGCTCTGCTACTCAGTTGTTAAGTATACACAACAGCATATTACAATACAAGTACATACATAGACTCCACAAGGGAGGGTATGGCCTCTCCCTAACATGGAAATGAATAGTTTGTATTAAGTTTCCAGGCATAAGCAAAGCTTTTCTGAATTTATTGCTGCAGTATTTAATTTTTTTACAACTTCTGTTGTAGAAATAGATATTACGTCCAGGGAGTATTGTGCAAACCCCCAACACCCCCAAAATTTCCTTACATACACCCCTGGGCATAAAAATATTGTTTTCTTTGAGTTTGTGTAAAAATGTACGGTATATCATTAAATTGGGTGCACATCCTCTTTTATTTTGAACACCCCTCTAAATAAAAGTTCTTGGCGTTCTTACTGATTATGTAATGTGATACTACCGCAAATGCCGAGATGGTATAAAAAAAATCAACCTCAGTGCGGCTTCTATGCATATCCTTTCTCTTATTTCAGCGGCGCAAATCTTCTAATCTTCTTCAACATTGAGGGAGAGGGGTAAGACCGTTCAGCTTTTTTTTTTTTTTTTTTTTTTTTGAGCGATGTTCAAAATATTTATGAAGTTGAAAAACAAGGCTGTGGGGGATTAGGGAAACAGAGTTGTCTTCAACATTGGGAGGCTGACAGAGGCTTATTCTGGGGGGACATCAAATCATCTCACTTTCCTTTATGGCAGTCGGACACAAATTATCATATTTCTGTCCAAAAAACACATTTCAAATCGGATTATTGGGCGGGACAGTCCTCCCAGTTCCAAGATTGGGGGAAATGTCCTTCTCATCCCCCCGGGATTTGCGCCAGTGCTTTTTATAGCTATATTAAAAACACAAAACCAGAGGACAAACTTTGCCCTCTCCTGCGAAAAATACCGTGATTTTATTTTTATTTTTTTTAAAATCAAGTCAGGAAAACCGAATATATACTAGTGCATAATGAATAGGTGGCTGCTTATGAAGGTTTGTCTTCTAACTCGAATAATCCAATCGAAAATATGTCATCCATCTTCCATCAGTTCCTTGAGGTTTGTGATCGTCTCATCACCATTTCATTTTGTCTGCAGTCGATAATGATTTCAAGCTGATTATACCTTTCATAAGTAGCTACCTACATTATTCTCACTTGCGTACATTAGGTTTTAATGACTTGAATTATTTTCAAAAAGATATTCAAAGATTTGAAACATTATGTGACCCTCTTCCTATTTTAAAAGTCGAGAGAGATACAAGATTACCAACTGCAAGATGGTGACCATGATAAGCATACCCTCAAATGGATGTCTACTTCCTCCCGGTGTCAGTTAATGTGTTTTTGTTTTTCATCCCTTTACCCGTTTTACAAATAAAATGAAATTTTCAAATCTTCAAATGTCTTCTGACTCAAGAACAAAAACGCACTCGTTACCTCATATCCGTGGACAATTTGAAACTATTAGAACGTGATGTGGACGACTTTCTCTGTCGATTCGTTACTATGGACGAGTGTTGGGTACACCATTACAGCCAGAAACAAAACAACAATCCAAACAATGGAAGCACCCCTCCTCCTCTTCCCCAAAGAAGGCAAAGGTGATCCCCTTCGCTAGCAAAGTGATGGCCTCTGTTCTTTGGGTTTCCCAAGGTGTGATATGCATTGGTTACCTGCAAACGGGTCATACCATCACAGGACAACACTATAGTGACCTTCGGAAAACTTCGAGTCCAAATTCAAGAAAAAGGGCCGCAAATGCTCTCCATAGGCGTTCTCTACCATCATGACAATGCTCCCGGCCACACATCAGCAGTTGGCCTGGCTACTATTTATGAATGCGGCTTTGAACTAGTTCCTCATCCACTCTCTTCTCCAGATATGGCCCCTCAGACTTCCACTTGTTCCCTAATCTAAAAAAGGCTCTTGCACGACGACGTTTTACAAGCGATAATGACGTCATGACAGCCGTGGAGGAGTTTCTATGGTCACAACCTAAGGAACTTTTTTCTATGCCTGTAGTTGTAAACCTGGGGCCCCGCAAAATGTTCCTAATCGGGCCCCGCACTACCTAAGGCCGGCCCTGTTCCTAATAGTCGTTTCCCAATTGGACTTCTAGTTAAAATTTTGAAAGCGTTTCTACTTTCTTGTATTCTGTTTACATGACGTGCCGACATAAGCCTCCTAGACTTAATAACCCTAACAATGTTTGGTAAACGATATAAATTACGTAGTTTCTCGTAATGAAGTTTCCATTCCCCTTGGGTCCGAATATTCGTCTTAGGATTTCGTTTGAAATATTTCCAGTCTATGTTTCTCCCTCAGAGTATGTGACCATATTTCGCAACCATACAGAACAACAGGCATGATTATCGTTGCATATACTTTAAGCTTCAAATTCCTCGACAGAATTCGCGACGACAAAAGATTTTGAACTGAATAATAACACAAATTCCATGCTTTTAGTCGACATTTAATTTCTTCGTGAATATGGTTTTGGTCTGTTAATATTGACTCTAGTTATTTAAAAGTACCCATTTTGTTGAAAATATTATTTGATGTTTTAACGCATCCATAATTTGCAATATTACGATCCCGAAAACCTCTTATGTACGTATTTAGCTTGCCCTGTATTTACTTCTAAATCCATGTCCCTACAAGCATTTAATAAGATCTCTGCATTTCTTTCCATTCTATCTGCCCTATTATATTTACATCATGAGCATACGGAGTATATACATAAAAGAATACATACATGATGTATATGAAAAAATAAAACGTAAAGATGCGACCGCCGCTCGGAATAGATGTGTGTGTTAAGGTAAGAATCTTAAAATGATGTTAGAATTTAGTTTAGTTCATCTGATCGTCATCTCGGCCTTATTGCCTTTACCTGTGATACCTCTATTTATGTTTCAGTAGTTGTGTGAACTGTTGTAACTCTGAAACTGTAAGCCTGATATCAAAAAGAGAGTGAAACAAGATATTAAATCCCACATTCAACACGAATACAACAAGGATTATGTTGTTTAAAGGTTACCGTAGCCCTACATCTCAATAGCAATTTCTACAAAACAATTTTACAAATCTCCAGAAGTAATTAAAACGGAAATATTTCGAATGATACAAGTACGAAAAAAAATAATAGAACAGCGAAATAATATAACAGAAGTATAAAATAAAATCACTGAATTTACGATAATATAAAATAATAGAAACATGAAAGAAATAATAGGGTTACTTATCATAGAAGTTTTGAAGTTAAATATGAGAAACAAAATGGAAGTATGTAATAAATATGAAAAATGTTATGTGACAAATGTTTATAGCGTAAGTTTTTAGATATAAAATAAAATGAGAGATGAAGTCGAATTATAAGCTAAACGGCAGATTAATGAAGTAAATAGTACAAGCACTTCTCACGTGAGTTCAAAGTTACAGCAGTTTTCTTTCTTTATAAAAATCCAATGCAGTCTAGTATATATGCAAAACATTGCGTAACTCTTTCAATGTCAAATTTATTACCACAGAATCAAGTCACGCTACAATGATATGGGTCACAAGGTATGCAAACAAAATAAATAAACATCATAAAAGTGAAGTAGAAAACATATTCAAATCAAAACATACAAGGAAGTGCTTCTTATGAGATTTAATGAGTTCAGAGACCACGAATTTGGAGAGATTTGACAAACACACGAACAGGAAATTTCCCAGAAGGATTTCTTAAGTAAACCTATTATATCTCAAAATGTGCTATCATGGGTATATATAAAAACCTAGTTTATCAATACGTCGTTTTTAAAAGTTGTACTTGTATATGAAGACAGAGTGTTAAACATGTTGGATAGATATCGCACTATTCTAGTTCTCATTTCTATATTTTCTTGTTTTGTGCAGTCCATCGACTTTCGTAAGTATTCTCATTCAAAATAATTAAAGCTAATAAAAATATGAGATAAAGTAATGGATTTTGTGACAGAATGTAGTAGAAATATAAGATAAAATGATTGAGTTGTGAAATAAAATGAAAAATCAGGAGATAAAAATATAAGATTCTTGTTTACAATAGAACAGAGTTTATTCACAGTTTCATTGCCAATTCCTCACAGAAGGTAGACGTTGAGCAATGGGTGTAATAGGAACTATTCGTCAAGCCCTATCTTGAGGTACTGTTATTTTAGCCCTAAAGCCTCAGAAAGTTGGCCCAAAAGGGCAACAAAAGTAACGGTATCATTGGCGATTTAAAGAAACTGAGAGGTTTTAGGAATAAAATAAATATAGGAATAAAATCAACATGCAACCACGTTTAGCAAATGTGAGAAGCATCCATAAAGGATAAAGCTAAGCTGAGATATCAACGTAAGTGATAGATCGAAGACTTTTTTTCAAAATTAGATATCTCGAAACAAAACAAAGGTAGACGAAAGAAAAGGTAAGTCAGTATAATACCATTCAAGAGCTTGCAAACGGCATGCAATTTGTTTCAAGGAATCTTCAGGAACAGGGTGAAAGTAATTAGAGACCATTCTTCACCACGTGAAAACTGATGTCAAATCATTTCAAAAATTTAGTTATATTTCCATTTTGATTGATTGATTGATTGATAATGGCTTAAAGTCTCTTTGAGATATGGAATGAAAGCAGACTCCTAATCACCCTTTTCATATACTTTCCTACCGGGAATCGAACCCTCGACTGTTGATACCAAAAGCGCGCGTCCTAGCCACTAGTCCATCTTCGTAGTGAAGGCGTTACATGTTCTTTGCGGTGGTTGGGTGACAGTGTACGCCAAGGTAGATCAAAGCAAATTGCATTCGGTTAGTGCTAGACCTTCGATGAGAGAGGTTCGGTTCTCTGATTTGTATAAACAGTTTGTTTAAATTTCTGTACATGGGTGTTTTGAAAAAGCAGTTTGTTTATATTTGTTTGCATAGGTTAGTATAGAGTCAAGTTTTTTTAAAGAATCCAGTAACCAAGCCTTCGTTTGAAAGCTTTCTAATTTTTCAAGCTTCGCAATTAGTAAAAATGGAACCACCTGCCAAGAGATTGCGCCATGACTGCTCCAAAGATCTCACCAAATTGACTAGTGGAGCGTATCATAAAGTACCGAACGGGTATCTCTGCAACAAGTGTAACGACAATCGATACAAGTAAGCTCAGCAATCAAGGTCATCTTCATCTACCTCTTTAAATCTAGAATGATGATCCAATGATGCACCAGCCTCAATCGAATTCGGAATCATGTGCATCGTAGACTCCATCACTCTTGGGTTTTTCACTGAGAAAATCCTGAATCCTTCGTCTGTTTCAAAGGATGCAAACATTCATGCATTGATTGTCACCAGGATTCTCATCCGTGAGGAGACACGGTGTTGCAGTACTCATTTCATTCCAGATGAGCTCTTGTGTTCAACATCACTCCGGTCTTTGCCTCAAGCTGTTCACCCCGACACCTCTACTTTTGTAGCATGACAGTTGGAATTCGTTATTTTTGAGCTTAGAGACAGTGCTATCAAATCAAGGAGCAGGAATTTGTCCTTTGAAGCAATGATTGACCGTTGAATTCGAAATCAAACAGAGCTTTCTCTAGAGGTTATTGGAACAATTGCTTCCAAAACACATGCTACAGATGAGATGAAAAACAAGATATGTTTATATATGTTTGAATTGTATATCAATTAACACAACAGGCACTGGCATCTGAATGACACATCTCCCAACCTGCGGTCAGTCGTTGGATTAGAGAAGCTAGAGAGTTCCTTGTATCCTATTATGTCCCCAAGCATATGCATGGAACAAATCACTCGCGATCTCCAGTTGTTTACGCTATCAACAAGGAGTTTGGGTTGCATCTTTACGCATTTTATGATCAACCTGAAGTAGTCCATAGATTTTTGAGCAAGGTGTCGCTAGAGAACCTTCTTCAGCCCTTTTTTACTCCTCTCGCAAAGCTGCGAGATAGTTATTTCATTTCTATGCAATTTCTAACCTCACCTGGATTTCCTGAGCTTCACCATCGGGAGATAACTAACCTCACTAATTCAGGACTTAGGATTTAGATTTCTGGGTTTAGGACTGAGGATTTAGATTTCTGGGCTTTCGTCATCTAAGGCCATTTAGCCCTTCACGTTACGAGAGATGACGTCCCTCGGTGAGCACACAATGGAAGCGGCCTGGGAAGGGAAAGGGAAGGAAGGAAACGGCCTGGGACCTATAAGTTAGGTACCATCCCAGCATTTGCCTGGTGTGAATGAAGAAAGCCCAGCAAAACCTAATTCAGGGTGGCTGGCCTGAAAGAGATTTTTTTTACACTTTTTCGACCGAGTGCCCCCCCCCCCCGGGAAACCTCACTACCTCATATCAACAATCAAGCTGCTTCATATCATACAGAAGTCAGACAAACCAGAAGAAGAGTTGAGATTCTAGGCGATCACATTCCTTTAGATAACTCAAATGCAGGCTTCAATACTCTTCAATCACCGTTACTTGTCCGAGCCAGAGTGTTTTCTCATCTCTTTATGAGCAAAGTTAACTGAATTCTTATAATCGTTGAGCGTGCCTTGACCAGAGATACCGCTCTTCAAGCTACGTATTGTAACTGTAAGCTAGAAGCCGCACCACAGATATGATCGTGCATGCCCTTTGTATTGTTTAGTCTCGACAATGCTCGCAAAATTCCGGATATTCGTGATCACCCTTACTTTTGAATCGTTGTTTCCCTAATGGTGTTATTGCTTCTTCTGACATTTATACAGGAAAACCAGATTAGTTAACATTTTCCCCGGAATTTATACAATATCACTCATTTCAGTCTTGATGTTGTCCATCCAGTTTTGAGTAGCTTCATAAAGGAAAACATAGTTTTATAAATCATAATCACGTCATTTGGTACTTTTTGGCAGCAGTTGTCACATGATGAAAAATGACCTCTAATTAGTTTCGCCCTGTTCCTAAAGTTCCCTTGAAACAATTTGCATGCTATATGCAAGCTCTTGAATGGTTCTATACTGACGTACTTTTTCTTTTGTCTACCTTTGTTTTCTTTCGAGATATCTGATTTTGAAAAAAAATCTTCAACCTACCTATCACTTACGATGATAGCTTACTGTCTTCTATGGATGCTTCTCACATATGCTAAATGTGGTTTCATATTGATCTTATTCATATATTGATGTTATTCCTAAAAACTTTCAGTTTCTTTCAATATCCAATGGCCCCGTTACTTTTGCTGCACTTTTTGACTAACTTCCTGTGGCTTTAGAGTCAGAATAACAGTACCTCTAGATAGGGCTTGACGAGTACTTCCTATTACAGTTATTGCCAATGTTTATCTTCTGGGGACCTTGGAAATGGAACTGTGAATAAACCCCACTGTAAATGAAATGAAAGATGAGTGAAGAAATAGAAGAATGAGATAAGAGAGTTCCATTTCACATTATGAAATAACAGTACACGTCCAAAACAAATATGTGAAAAATTCTACATAGAAATCTAAGATTTATCAGTTTTGCTGTCAATAGGCGAATATGGAGGAAGATGGAAATTATTCTTGGGATGTTGAGTGTGTACACTCATATCCAAAATGATTATCGCATATCTATAACTGTCTTCTTGTAAGAATATAATTTGATAATGATTTTGCCCGGGTACGTTTAATACTGATACTATGTGTTTAATCGGGAAATGTATATTTGTGGTAAATTTCATAAGAAAAGAATTATAAATACGAAAATTAGAATGAGTAAAACAAAATGTTGCTAAATGGACAAGAAAGTTTTATTTTCGTTTTATTGTTCTTATTTACTGCTCTTTTGACATGAAATTTGCCACATACATGTCTTTGCCGATTATACACATATTAACATTGTAAGAAATACCGGGTGAATTCGTTATCATATTATAATGTGACAATAATTTTGGACATGAGTGTACATCTCCAGTGACAAATAATTTTTTAACTTCATATCTCTTACAGTTTTTGTTCTTTGAAAATTTAGTATTAAACTAAAAGTGACAGATTGCTACTTTCGGTTTCAGTGGAGGCTTAAGGGCGGCGAAGGCATCTGTTATTCGGAGTGTTGAACTATATTTTGAAAGAGATGGGAAATGATTTTTTTCGTCTCGTGGCATAAATGTTTGAAAAATTCTCATCTTATCTCGATTCTTGAAGGGTTGTTTCTCGTCTTGTCTCGTATGTACAACACTTACGTTCTAATTTTCTTTTAAATTTCACGTAAAATGTATGAGAATCTTTTCTGCGTCCGAGAGGTCTCCGATATACATATGTATCAACATTTGTTATAAAAATATATACCGTACTTGTTACAAAAGTATACGGTGTAATGAGTATGACTTGCATAATTTAAACTTTGGTAAGTGCTCTTTCTTGTGTTCGTATAATTAGTTTATTTGTTTATAAATTTTATTACAAATTATGGAACACGAAAAATATTTGAGGTCTACGAATTGAGTGAGCTAGTGTTGCCAACAAAACAAGAGATTTCTCATCCCATCTCGAATTTGAAAATACAGTTCTCGTTTCATTTTCAAGATAAAAAATAGACATATGATGAAAACTTTCTCTTCTCATGGGCAATACTGATGTAGAAAACATACAAGAAAATGATTTCCCGCCATTAATTACAGTTTTTTTTCTTTCATCAAGTTCATTACACAAACTGTAAATAGTAGATACAGTATCTTCCATTTACTGTTGGAATAGACGAATTAAATGATGAAATACAATTTCTGGCTTAACGTTGCATAGTTATGTATAATTTTAATTTTTGGTAAATTATTATGACAGTTGACAATTATGATAGTGAGTGAAGTAGTGAAATGAAAAAAGTAGGAGTAAACGGGAGAATCTTGGGAAAAACCATACTATGGAAGATTAATTCCGAAAATAAATTTATTTTGAGAACATCCAATTCATACCAAAAAAAGCACCTCTCGCTATTTTTATACCGCTTTTGCTCTGTGATTATCAAGACCGAAACCAATTACGTCTTGGCAGTACTTCGATCGTAAATTAAAGTGGATTTTCAGCAATTAAGGTTTTGTGGGGCGAAACAGGCAGAAAAATGGTCTGTTCTTAAGGTACAGAGTCCACATAAAAAAATATCAGTCTCTCAAGTGTCTTTTATGGTGTTTCCTCTCATGTCTGTCAACAGGCAGTCGGAAAAGTGGACAGCCATAGACGTTCTATAAGGCTTCCTGCATAGTCTAAATGGAAGGTTAATAATAGAATTATGATGTAAACTTAAGTTTATAGATATAATAATAGGATTATGAAATAGTGTAACAAAAGTGTTGGAAAATTTGATCTATCAGTGGTGATTAGTGATCCACAAATCGTACAATTGTTTCTTGACCACTCTTTTTAATGAATATTAGCCCTCCTAAACATCATACAGTTATTGAATAAGGCATTACATTAGCATTGTGAAAATATTACCTGTTAATTAATCCTTTAAACACCTTTCTTAGTTTACATTTCAAGTATCGAACTCAAATTCTGATTAATGACGTGCTCTAAGAAACAAATTTTGATTGTGAATTTGTTTCTATACATTGAATACAAAAGTAATTATAATTTATCTTAACTGCTGACGTAGGTACAAAATTTTAAATACTGTTAATTTCTTGAATACGATCTTCTAAAATATGAATGTCTTATAAGGATGCAGTTAATGAGTATACTGTTAACTGCTCAACAAAATTGTGCAGTTACCCAAAAGAATTTACATAAATCTACATGTAACTAAAAATGGATGTAACTATATATGCTCGCTGACTTCTCCTAGACCGGTACATCGATTTATATGATTTTCTGGCACATGAGAACTAGTCTAATTCAGTTTTTTAACCATATTTTTGTCAAGGAGGGTAAAAGGGGGTAACCTGTAAAAATAATCGAAAATTATTGATATTACTGTATAATCTAGAGTGTTCAGGGCCGCTGAAATGAGTAGTGATACTTCACATGCCGTTTAAGTTTAAATTAATCCCTCGTGTATATCCTAAAGGGGGGAAAGGGTTCAAAAACTTTTTAAAACTATTTTCTCCGTGCGAAGAACGGTAATTTCAACTACTTTCAACAATAATAAATTTAAAACAACATGATGTAATGAAAACGTTCATTACGGTAAGAAGTGGCCAAAACTAGTTACCACATTTGTACAGAAGTATTGTGTTACTGTTTTGGTGGCTTCGAAGTTAAATTATAATTGAAAAATTAAAACACTCCGTCTACTGCCGTAACAACTCTAATGGGAACTCCGGTGCCGAAGGATATTTTGGGGGTTACCAATCAGCAAGTTGAATCCGGTGTAGCAGAGTATTTGTTCATCCAATATGTGAATTATTCTACAGATGCAACAGTTGAAATTTTATCTCTTGCCAGAAGCCTTAACAACGATCTGCCTTGAATAGATTTACATACGTATATATGGTTTCCCCGGTTCGCTTTCCTGGGTTTTCATTTGTCGATGCCCATCCTGGAACAATTACTTGGCTTATTTTTCTGCGGGCTCTAAATGAAACAAGTCTGTCTAGCACATCCTTCTATTTCCTTTCTATTTCAATAGAGACATACTCAGCACAGCACTTTATGAAGGGGAAGGCAGGGGACAACTGTATCCAGGGAAGCTCCCAGACGTTCGAGGGGGGGGGGGGCATTTTAAGACTAAATTTTCTTTCTCAATATACGATACGAACATGACATTATAAATGACGTATTAAACAGGTTCACTACCGGTACATTACATAAACAAAGCAGCACAGAAAAGTTGTAATCGGGGCGCTCATAAAAAGTAAGAGAAAGATGGAAAGAATGGGCCCAAAAATTAGAAAGCAGCTTTTCTAGGGAGCCCAAATATGCGTAAATGAAATGAAATGAAATCTTTAAGTTTTACGTCCCACGGTTATGCCGGTTAGGCTACAGGAGACGGTGATGATGAGTAATGAATGAAATGGTGGAATGAAGAAAGTAGGAGGAAACGGGAGAACCCCGTTAGTGCTGTATATTTTGTTCTCAATTTTTAGATAGGCTTGTTTTAGACTATTCAATAGCAGTCTTCACTATAAGCGCATCTGCGCCAGCTGCGCTCAGATTTTCCAGGACTTTTAGTATGTTGACTGCACCACTAATCCACACACTTGTGCCGACTTTTATCTTTTTCTGAAGATTTACTAGAGTTTTGTATGCGGAATAACAAAAAACGTCGTTTTAGGGCATCCTCCAAGATGGGGCTGAAGCTCCACTTGGATTTCCCAGGACTTTTAGTATGCTGACTGGACCCCTGTTCCGACACTTGTACCGACTCTTATCTCTCTCTGACGATTTTCTGTCATTTTGTGTGCGAAATAACGAAAAAAAAAAGTAGTTTTACCGCATCAGTGGCGGCCATTTTCCAATATGGCGGCTGAAGCTCCACTCGGATTTCCCGGGACTTTTAGTATGTTGATTGAACCACTGTTCCACACATCTCTGCCAATTTTTATCTCTTTATGATTTTTTCCACCATTTTGTCTAATTTGCCTACACTAGTAGTATAATTTAAAAGATTTTTGGTTTTTGAAACTTATTTGCATTTTAAGAACGGGAATGTTGAGAAAACTATTTAATTGATTAATTGGAGGGTTGGAAAACGGGAAACTTAGCGTGGAATGGAACGAAACAAGTTCTAATCCGAAATTTTGTAGTGTACAAATCTCTCATGCAAAAAAAATTAGTAATAAGATAATTTAAGTATTCAAAAATAAGTAACATGAATATTACAAACAGCAGATGTTTAATGTTCCATAGCCGATTGATAAGGTCTGGCTTAATCTCAGTTCATAACCCACTATTAAGACGAAATTTTATATATATATATATATATATATATATATATATATATATATATATATATATATATATATATATATATATATATATGAGATCTTCATCCTTAACTTTCTATTCAAACCGAAAGTTCTAGTTTAAATATTGACTTGGATAGAGCGACAACTGTTATAGACATAAAGGAACATTTCTTTCGATACGGCTTCAGCGTCCTAACAACTGGTACTATCTTTGCACTCATCCTGTTATTGCATTTCAATTATTAATGATAGATACAGTACTTTAAATTCCAATATCGATAACGTGTAAGTGTATAGTGGTTTAAAACTATGAAACAAAACCCTCCATTCCCAATCGAAAATTAGAAACAGGTGCAATAAATAATTACAATAGCCACAATCTGGTGGAAAACAGATTATGTAATACTATTGATTTTAGTTTGCAATTTCATCCCCATCCGAAAATTGCGGGCCATAGAAGGCCTTTTCTGGGGCCTTGAACATTCATTTATTGTTAGTATCATTGGGAGGGGTATTAGGATTTATTTTTTGAATGATATATTTATCTAGTTTGGCATGCAAAAGAAGATGACCTGAGCACGTTATATGATTTATATGATGACACAAAGTGCAGGAACAGAACACATGGATATAGGATGTTAGTTGCGACGAGGATGTTAGGGGCTACTCAGAGTAGGTTGAAACACTTGGAGCCATGTTAGAAAACAAAGGAGTTCATTGATAAAATTATGTGCAATAGACATAATGATGACAATATATACAATGTCAAATAACAATATATACGATGACAAGGGATATAGTGAAAGATGGCTTGATCATGTTTAATGTATAGCAAGAATGTGTTCTAACGATGAATATAGTAGAGCTGGAGTCTGGTCTAAGAGTTCATGGAGTTCTAGTATCTGCTATACGGCGTTGAATGTAACGAGAGCGAAGACTGTACAGATGTGCTAAGAGTGTTGTTATAGACGTGTAAATTCTTGCTAATTTGGACGAAGGAGTTAATTTTCTGACCTGGGCTACTCAGAGCGGTTGAGGACACTTGAAGCCCTGTTAGTGCAAACGGAGTGCAGTAATGAAATCATGCGCTATACATGTATGGATGACGACTATAAATGCGACGATGACTGTTGTAGAAATCTGATGCCTGTTTACGTTCGTGAATTGCAAGAAGATGGTCGACTGGCAAGGCTGGAGTCTGCTCGAGAAGTTCATGAAGAATCGAATGAGCGTCTCTAATACAGTGGTTGATACAACGAGAGCGAAGACGATAGAAATGTGGCAGAAGTTGTCGGTATATTGGTGCGCTGATAGACTTCTTATTTGGAGTGTCAGGTGGTAGAGAGTATGAAAGGCGTAAAGCATAACGTTCCAGGATTTGTGATATGTCATGAAATTTCAATGGAGCTGACAACCAGTTGGTATGTCCATGAGTTAGAGCAGGACAGTCCATGAGTAAGAATAAAGTGGCGGGATTGAGCCTGATTAATTTGGGATGAAAGCTGAAGAAAACTGATTGACTATAAGCCGTACGTATGTTAAAGGTAGAATGCGTAGTAACTTCAAAAGAAATTCCTGATGCCAGGCTGTATCGAATGCGCACTAAATATCAAATGAAATTAGTACAGAAGATAGACGTTTATTGAAATGGTTAATAATATAGCTAAATAGTGTCAAAAGGTGATAAGCAGTACCAAATAATGGTCAAAACCTGGCTTGTGTAGATGGCAAAAGAGAATAAGTAAGTAGATAAGAGTGGAGTTGTTCGTTCCAATGTTTTGCTGAAGATATTTATGAGAGTGATTGGTTGGTAGAAACCTATGTTGGTAGGATCTTTATGAGGTTTCAGAAATACCATTATTTTGGCGAGTTTCCATAAGGTAGGGAAAAAGCCTGTTGTCACAATAGCCGGTTAGAGAAGAGCTATGACAATATGAAATACCGATGGTGACTGCCGAATTTACTTGTAAGTTATAGTATCTGCTTCAGCAGCTGTATTAGGCGATTACGAAGAGCATCGACAACATCATTACTGGTAATTGGAGATGTGAGTGGTTCAGTAGTATCAAAGTGATTTTCTACAGCAAGCGTAAACAACGGTCAGTTAAGATTGCCAAGGCTGGTGTGGTAATGAAACTATAAGATAGATATATAACGAGTGAAGTAGAATAGGGGTGTCAAAATGATGAGCGAAAGCTGTTGCCTTTTCTACATCGGTAGTAGGCGCAATGCCAATAATATGAATAGGATATTGTGATCCATGTTTTTCGTGACTAAGGCGTTTGAACAAGTCCCAGAATTTTGTTGAGTAGGTTTCATTACGTAATTGATTACTAGGAGTTAGCTAATCTAATCGTTCCCGAGCGGTTATATAATGTTTAACTTTAACCATTTGCTGGAATTGGCGATGAAGCAATAGAAAGTTGTAACCTCTTATTGTTCTGTATTTGTGTAAATATTCGTAAGATCGGTGAAGAAGTGCGAGAGCGAGTTAGTAAACTAGATGAATTGGAGTGCAAGCTACTTTCTGGGACTGCGTTTTCGGTAGTGTTGATGATGAGGTTCAGTGTTGGCAACAACATTTGAAGAAAGTAGGCTAGATGGCCTTCAGAAATAAGCTTTTTCAAGCAAAAAGTGGCTAGATTTTGAAGTGCTAACCTATAACCCATATTATCGATTTTAAACCCATATTTTGTGTGTAGGATTATAAGTGAGTCATAGTAAAATTTGAAATGTATTTTATTCGCTGAAGACTAACAAGCAACATACATGACTTTAAATTACAATAAAATCCTCAACAACTCATCCGTTTTTTAAAAGTCAACAGCCATATTATCAGTTGAATTGAAGTAAGTCATCATCGATGAGTTGATGTTGTGTTTAACGTCCCGTTCAGCAGCGAGGCTATATGAGACGTGGACCTACTGATTAACGTCGAATCCGAACCACTTGAGCTCCCGCCGGGAATCGAACCCGGGCCTCCCACGCCAAAGGCGCATCATCGATGACGTCGCAGCTACCCGAGGCCCTGAAACTGGATGCATCATCGTTGGATTGTGGATTGTTGGTTGTGGTTGTAGAGGTATAGACTGAGATTGTCCCAATTTTCACTAGTACTTCTTTCGACTGGTCATAGTCCTTACACTTCTTATTTCTCCGAAAATGAAATGAAATGAAATGAAATCTTTGAGTTTTACGTCCCACAGTTATGCCGGTTAGGCTAAAGGAGACGGTGATTATGAATAATAAATGAAATGGTGGAATGAAGAAAGTGGGAGGAAACGGGAGAACCCCGAGAAAACCCACCACAAAGTTCACTTGGCAGGGGCTGGGACCGAACCCGGGACCCCAAGCGCCAGAGGCGAACGCTCTACCACTGAGCCACCGCGGCCCCTACATCCACATGAATCATCATGATTACATGAAGAGCTCATTTTCAAAACGTCTCTTGTCAGTTTTCGATTCAACATTCAGATAGTGAGTAAACTAAGATTTATTTATTAATTTTTGCCCGTAGGAAATATGAAAATATGTTTCTTAAGGATTTTGAAATTAGTCACAGTAATTGACGAGTTTGATGCAATTAGGGCGTAAGTTTGAAACATGCAGTTGGACAAAAATGATGTTGAAAATTTAAGTAGTGTTTTTTTTTCCTCACATAAAACAATGTAATATGCAGCATTTTATTCCGATATTGAATTCATATGTTACCAGGAGGCTAAACAAGCATGGCAAAAGCCACAAATGCGTTTGATGCAAAAAGGGCGTAAACTGGCTTATGCCCTTATTACATCAAACTCCTCAATTATAGCTAAAATTAAAAGAAGGATTTCTAGTTTAACCCTTACCTGATTTAAAAATGCACAAGAGATGTTTTGAAAATGAAGTCTTCCCATTGAGAGCTTTCAAGCTAATTAGAAATCCTATTAGCTTCCTTTAAAAAAGAAAAACAGTCTCTGTTGGTTGAAGAACCGAACAGTTTACTAAATTTGAATGAGAAAACTTTCATTCTTGTAAGAGAAAATTAAAATAATTAAAAAGTAGCAAACGGGGCCGTTACGGGAGCGACATTAAAATTCTTTCTGAGTCGACAACTATTGTTAAGTAGTTGTAAAATTGTGGGTGGGGAGAGAGAAGAAGAATGAAAAACAAGCGTTTGTTGCGCAATAAAATACCGTCTGTCTAGAGATGACAAATAGGCTAATTTTTAAAAATTACACTTTATTCTCAAAGAAAAAGTATTTTTAGAATTAATTTAACAGCTAGTAGAAAAGCCAAAAATGGCAAAAGGGTTTCATAAAATAAGCTATATTTAAGGCTATAAGCATTTCGTAGATTTGTATGGCTAAATGCCTCTCCAATTAGGGCTATATTTAGCCAAAAATAGGCTAAATTGGCATCACTGATGAGGCTACTTAAAGACGTCGAGGTAGTGTAGATGTCACCCAAAGATGTGATACTGGTGTTTGTAGGTAGAAACTCATCAGAGATGTAGATGCGATATTTGTTCCAGTCCGCTTTTGCGAAACTATATTTTGTGCCGCTAGTTCGTAGATCTGTTGTTACTACCACATGGAATTATTGTAAGAAGATTGGGTAAATGATAGTCTAGATACCTCCACATGAGATTTAGCTAATAATGTTAAAGTGTTAGTAAATAACTCAGAGACATACCACGAATGATAAATATGAGTACTATCATTAATGATATTTTACAGCATTTCTTAACAATGTAATATTAATATTCTTTGAAAGGTGAAGTTAATGGTCAACGAGATTAGCAAATGTCTAGCATTCAATAAAGAAGCAAAGAAGTAGTTAAGTAAAGAAATAAAAGTAAAAAAATAGCTAACAACTTCATTTTATCTTTTCATTTCCTAAGAGAACAAAATGTATTAATTAAATTTGAGTTACCAGCGTCATCTTTTCAGCTAATTTTAAAACATTTTCATGTATAAAAGAATTCGTGAAGAATTTTTATCTCTGAGAGCTTGGTCTGGGGCATTATGTGCACGATCACACTGGCGTTACAAATAATATCTAAAATCTATACCGGTGATCTTTCTCTCTCTTATGTGTACCTTTTACTTACGCATTATAATAACGGAAGCTATGTAAGATTTGTTTCTCCTAAATTTGTGAGATAGTGCAGTAAATGAAGCTCAAATTTTAGTGAAGAAAGGAACAAATTAGTAACAAGCTGAACTTTGGTACAGATGTTGGAAATTATGTTCTAAATAACGCCTTCCTTACCTTCGCCGCCATATTGGAAAATGACCGCTGGAAGTGTCAAATCAACAATACCCAGATAAAAATAGTAATATCTTCGCTACGATTGAACATAAAAAGATAAACGTAGTGTTGTTTAATAGAACGTAGATAACACAATATTTTTATCCCGAAACAATTTTTCATAAAACGCATACTTTTAGAAAAATTTAGCACTAAATTCTAAAATTCCGAAAACTACGTCAAACTGATTAAAAATTTTATTGAACTTAGGAAGTAATTCTAAACAAGATAAAATTTGACATAGATGTTGGTAAAGATTATTTAAATAATATACTAAAATCCCACAGCTTCTTCGTTCGCCATATTGGAAAATATCCAAATGTCCGAAGTAATTGAAAAATAATATTTTGTTAAGTGAAATACAAAATCTGGATCGGCCTAAGTATTTGAGAAACTGTAATTGCACTCGATCCGAAGTCAATTGAGATGAATGGTGATGCAAGCGGGAAAACATTATGACAACCGTGTTTAAGGTTGTCGTCCGCCATCTTGGTGACCGCCAGATTGGAATCAACTTGTTTATTTTAAGTGGCAACATGGTTGTGTGACATATTGAACAACATCCTCATTCGAAGAGAAACTCAATGGTATAGTTATTTTTCCAAAACCTACAACGAGTTTGAAGTTATGAATAGATTTAGGACATGTTATGTGTGAAATGCTGTGAAATTTCCTGTGTGAAGTTTCGAATTGAAGGAGAAAGTAAAGAACAAGCTTTGTAACATCTCACATTACGTATTATTTAATAACTAGGAAAAGAGAGAGCTAACACACATGAGACAGTTACAATCACATGACATGTTCAGCATGCCCACCGTTCTGTGCTATGCATAACCTTAACCGTGAGACCC
The DNA here is from genome assembly GCF_964235325.1 of Thermobia domestica. NCBI lineage: Eukaryota > Metazoa > Arthropoda > Insecta > Zygentoma > Lepismatidae > Thermobia > Thermobia domestica. The sequence goes on from NC_137461.1 coordinate 242,510,675, forward strand.
AGTGCTTCTGCACTCTGTGAAGCATAGTTGGTGATATTCGTTCACAAGCCGTAATGATTCTCCTTTTCAGTAGCCAGTTTTAATAATTTTACACAGTTAGACAATAGTTTTAAACTGCCCCCAAAGATAGAAATCCAACGGAGTTAGGGCGGGGGACCTTGCTGGCCACTTAACTGGCCCATGCCGACCTATCCAGCAACCGGAAGGGAGTTCATTGAGCCATCGATTACATTACATCATAATGCGGCGGTGCCCCATCTTGTTGCCAATATTTGACGAAATTACCCTTCCTCGTCCAACAAAAGTGGCGTAAAGATTGTTTTCAAGCATATCTCCATATTATGCAACATCCCAGATTCCATCAATGAAAACAGGTCCAATTGGTTTTCCGCCCCACATTCCACACCACACCATTACCTTACCTCCATCTTGCATTTTAGATGCGTCTATCCAATTAAGATTTGTATTAGCTCAGTACCGGACATTTTGGTTGTTAATCTCTCCTGTTACATAGAAATTTGTCTCATCACTAAAAACAATGTTATGAGAAAACACTGGGTCACGAGCTATCTGGGCAAACGCATACTCACAAAACACCATAGGTCTATCAAAATCACCCTTTGACAGTTTTTATTTTAGCTCTAATTTTTAAGAGTACTATTTTTATTTTTTAATGTTCTTTGAACACTTTTGACACTAACATTATGTTCACTTTTAAACGTCGCACAGTCTTCGCAGGACTTTTCTACAATGCACCCAACACAGTTGCTGATGTATCTGGATCAATTGCCTTTCGTGGTTGTCCTAATCGAGGTAAATCATCAATATTTCCCTTTGGTATGAATTTGCGGATTAGTTTTCGTACATCACTGTCTGTCACCGGCTCGAGATTAGGATGTCGCTCTTTGAAGACGGTTGTTATTGCTGAACTGCGTCCTCCAGCCAAAAGGAAAATTTCGATTCTTTCCTCTCAAGTTAGCACCCTGTCCTGTCCTAGGAAAAAAGTAAAGAGACAATCGGTTCCCGTCTATATAATGTTCCACACATAATAAAATTTAAGTCTATTTGATAACATAATCTACCCCAAATCCATTCACAACCTCAAAACCGTTGCAGATTAAAAAACAAAAAAGAACGCTTTACCGTAGGATTGCTCGGTACTGGGCTAATACAAATCGTAATTAGATAGATGAATCAAAGATGCAAGGTGCAGGTAAGATAATAGTGTGGTGATGAATATGGAGCGAAAAACTTATTCATTGGACCTGTTTTCATTGATGGGACCTATTGGAACTGTTTTCATTCATGGGACGTATTCGACCTGTTTGGTTGTATTGCTCCGAAACATTTCTAAACACTCGACTGAAACTTCCTCACGACATTGTTTTGTTCGTTCTCTTGTGAGAAATCGTCTAACAGTTTTCCCATATCTAAATTTTCAGTCAATATCCAGTAGGATTTAGGATTTAGATTTCTGGGTTTTCGGCATCTAAGGCCATTTAACCCTTGACGATTTGAGGGATGACGTCCCTCGGCGAGCACAGAATCCGGGGAAAGGGAAGGAAGAAAGGATTGGGGAAGGAATGAAGCGGCCTGGGACCTATAAGTTAGGTACCACCCCGGCATTTGCCTGGTGTGAATGAGGAAAACCCAGGGTGGGTGGTCTGAAAAAGCGTGTTACACTTTATCGACCGAGTGACCGCACCGGGAATCGAACCCGGGACCTCTCGCACCGAAGGCGAGAGCGTTAGCGACTATGCTACGCGGGGCCACTCAGTCAATATCCAATGTACAGCACTTTTTGAAATGCCTACTGTGTCTGCTAGCTCGCGTACTTTCAGTCGATTCTCATCGAATACTATTTTGTGGATTTTCATCACTATATTTGGCATAGTCATCATTTGGTCGATCACTGCGATGTTTGTCATTGCAGCTCGTACGGCCTCGTTTAAATTTTACTACCCAGCATTTTAGTGTTGTAAACAAAGAAACAGACATCCCCAGAGTAGAATCTACTTCAGCTTTGATATTGGTTGCACTGAGATTTCTTGTATTAAAGTATGTATCCCATAACAATGACTGATTTGTTGTCATGTTTCACAATTTTACTGAGAGCATTCAGTATTGATAATTATCAAACAAATTGTAAACAACGTAGGGTGTTGAAACTTAAGCTTTATAAGGTTGGTACTTTTGCCCATAGTAATGTTTGTAAACACAACTCAAAAATATATGTCAGGTCGGGTACTGCTGGGACTAGGAACGTAGTTTTAAAGTTTAATTCCCAAACTTACGTATAGCGTAGTTTAGAATTGTAACAATGGATACGATTTTAATATATTTATAGTTAAATGTTCCGTTTTTATCCAGAAACACCTTCCACTGTGGATAAACTGAAAGAGTCTGTCAAACATTGTTCAATATATTGATCGCATTATAGAACAATGGTGGTATATAACAAAAGTGGTAATCATGGTGTATATGGTGTGTCTGAACAGCTCTCATGATTCTAGATAGTGCGATAAGGCAGTGCTATTCAACCTGTTTTCTCGCGAACCCCTAGACAAACCAATTGTGTAGCCCTGAAGCTGCTTAAATGAAATTAAATCGAAATGAACTCATTAAACTTAAAACAGATGTTCTGTTGATTAAAAAAGGGGAACAAATACAGACCCATAGAAGGACAATCATTGTGCCTATCAAAAGACTATTTACAGGGGATAAACTGCACATCCGAAAAAGTTAACATGGAAAATTTCAAAATTTTCTTCGACTATGATCATTCAATAAATGTTGGAAATATAATTATTTTAGGATTACGTACCCCCAGAAACATCTTCGCGTACCCCCCGGTTGAATAGCACTGCGATAAGGAACAGATTATACTTTCAGGATTGATTTGCGTACTTGTGTGCGAATCCACCAAATGCATCGGATTCAAGTTTCAAAAAATCGTGTGAAGCGTGAGGATATAAAACTGAAAACTTTTTAAAAATAACTACTATGTTTTGGTACCACACGTTTGGAAGAAGAAAAGAATTATTTTATTTTGCTCAATCCTTCAATACAGTTATGAAGAAGTTCCAAGCCAAACGCGGCCTCCTGAAAATTCTATTTGATGACATGATTCCTAATATGACAAAATAAAGTACTTTCTGACATTGTTGTTTAAAAAAAATATATTCATCCGTCTAGTAGTTCTCATTTTTTTTGTTCCCTTCTATAAACATTTTCCCATTTCTGCTTTTCAAGTCCTTCAAGGTGTATTTCCCCAAATGTATTGCAGTAAGCATTCGTCTATTAAGATACATTTTAAGTGCTTTAATTAGCACATTTATTTGCAACATTACAATTTACAAAATCTACAAATATCCAATAGAATTTCTTGAAAATTAAGTACAGTGAAACCTCCCTTAACGGACACCTCTCAGTAACGGACACCTCTATAATACGGACAGATTTTTTGTCCCGGCAAAAATATATGTTCTCTTATGGAACAAAACCCTCCCTTTTACAGACACTCTCAGATACGGTCTTTTTTCCCCTAGACGTTTCAATAACCTCTTCATAACGGACAGGATTTATTCTCGGTCCTGGGATATATTATTCCTCACAAGCCTATCTACCATGAGTCTAGACCTGGTGAACCATTAAACAGAACAGCTTCAAGCTGAACTTGAAATTCTTTTTTTCTGCTCGCAATAAATTGCTTTCTGGTGTAAATCCTAGAAAACCTTCAATACCTTCATGCAGAGTCAGTCGTATGGCCAAGAATTCTATGCGAACTATCTTCCCTTCCCTAACAAATTTAGTCATTTTGCCTCTAAGCCTTGCATCTTTCCCGACAATTTCATAGATAACAAAACAAACATTGTTTTATATATTCAACGAGCAATGTTTCCTCTCGTACATTTTTTGAAAAGCAACATTTTTCTTTTACTTGTGATACTGGAAAAAGTCTGGATTAGAGTTTTCCCGGCTTCCTTTTCAACTTTCTCTAAGAGAATATTCTTTGTGATTGGGGCTGGATCAATAAACATATGCACTCTCATATGCCTTTCCATTCATTCCGCCAACGAAAATACAACGCCAGTACACAAACGCGCCCGCACACACACACACACATGTTTCTTCCGCAACAGTACTGATTATTCTCAGAGGACACTTGCTAATGATTTTTATTACCCTTGTAGAGGAAAAAGTATGCCTTTTTCGCTAAACAAAAAGAGTTTAGCTTATTAGTTACTTCCTAACCCATCTTTTGAGAAGGTTCTGAGAATTTGAAATAAAGGAGAAACGCTTATAGGGTGATGACATGTACTTAAGAAAATTAACATGCACGCATTATATTTGCAGTACAGTATAAGAATATATTAACACATCCCCCAGCAATAATATTATTTAACAGAAATGAATTTCTCCTTCATCCCTCCCAGTAACTCAAAACGTATTAAATAGAGTATTTGCATATTGAATTGTACGTATTTACGTTCATACACAATGTAATAACTGTATATTACAGCACACAATTACCGTTGTGAGAAATTAAATTTCTGTAACCTCTCTGTAACGGACACCTCTCAATAGCGGACAAAAATTCATGTCCCATTGGTGTCCGTTATTCAGAGGTTTCACTGTATTAGCCATAGTTTGCACTTCGAGTGAAAGCACGCTAAAATCTACGAATATATTTTCAAAATGTCGATTACGTACAAGTCAAACTCTCATGCAATTTCTTTTCAGTTTACTTTTCATCCTTCTACCAATGGGTAATGAACAATCTAACCTTGTTGCATAACAAAAATATAATTAAAAATTATAATATATAAATAATATAATAATATATTTCTTTCTTTTTAGCTAACCAATACACAGACTCGTGCCCAGTTAGTAATCCTGATCTGGATGAATGCATCAGGAAATCGGCAAACAAGTTGTTGCCAAATGTAAAACAAGGTAAGCTTTACCCTATCTCTAGAAGGAGCCTCACAAATATTGATATGTTACTACTTTCCCATAGTTTATACATATCAATTGAAACACATTTTCGAACGTAGTAAACAGCTCCAGCTAGGTTGTTTTATAATTTAATTTTCATTAAAATAAGTATCCCAAGGGACCAGGGGCTAAAATTGGGGCACTAAAATGGAGTGTCTCTTGAGCCCCTGAATTTAAGGAGATAAAATTCAGAGCATAAACTCTCATTTAAAATAATAAGAATACAAGTTTCAGCGTTTCCCTAAATTCTTCTGCTAAACGTGGAAAGGAGGACAATTTCTATAATATGATTTTCGGTCCCTAAAATGCTCAATGTAAGGAATTGCTTGGGTTGGAAGTGTAAACTTTAGTGTATATTCATAATGCAATTCAAATACTCTACCTAGGTATAACATGTCTTGTTCTCAAAGGCCAGACAAAGAAATAAAGAATAAAAACAGCCAATGTACTACTTACTTGTTCAAAGTAGTATTCTTCAGCTACATCTGCACACTTTTAGCCTGAGCTCCTTCGTGGCTAAGCGGTTAGCGTACGCGCCTTTGGCGTGGGAGACCCGGGTTCGATTCCCGGCGGGATCTGATGTGGTTCGGATTCCACGTTAATCAGTAGGTCCACGTCTCATATAGCCTAGCTGCTGAAAGGGACGCTAAACTAAAATCAACTCAACTCAACACTTTTAGCCTTGCACTAGTAGCACAGCGTTTGCTCAGATTGGATTTTATAACGAAAAATGTCCTACATTTGTGATACAAGGAAGTCTTGTATTCTACGGACGTTGTATTCTACGGACATTATGGAACTTCGTCGTTGTCAAGAAGTTATCGCGATGCCGGAAGAGGTGATTGTTGGTGGGAGTGACTTCAGGAAAATACTTAGGGAGGAAAATTTTTACACAGAAACTCATGTATAATCTGCACCTTCCTGTAGGTGACATGCGGGAATACATTCTAATATAACATGAGAACGCCATGCTTGTGGACCATTGCTGGATGCTTATTGGAAAGTTCGCTGTTTGTTTCATGGAATTCAGAGGAATGATATTCCACGATTCTGGTTCCGCTTTAAAGGAGGAAAATATGATAGATTGCCCCACCATAGACCAACAACAACAAACATGTTTCGCAGGTGGTTGGATGCTTCGGAAACTGTTCTGAGTGCTGATCTGTCTAAGTACTGTTTTAACTATTTATGATATCCGGAGCAGATAAGATTTTCGTCAGAAGTGGCAATAAGCAGGGCCGGATTTCCCAATAGGCCCGGTAGGCCCGGGCCTATGGGCGCAAGCTCCCAGGGGGCACACGGCCGAGAGAAAAAAATAAAAAATATCTAGAAATAAAAATAAATAGCCATAACTTAACATATTTTTTGAATTGATTAAAAACATCAGGCTAATAAAGTATTCTTTATTAGAGTTTTTTTTATTTATTTGCCGAAATGGCTAAATTGAACAAAACCAAAGTTATTCACCAATCTTTTGTTAATACATTTACCGTATTTTGTTAAGCCCAGAACCAAGTAAATTCCTCAAAAAACTTGCAATGATAAATTGCATCGTGGAGTGGTGTTTAAGCAATTAACATATAGGCCTGATATAATTTTTTAATAAAGGTTTTTAGGAAAGTAACTTTAACCAGACTAGGGGGCGGAAAAAATTATTGGGTCTAGGGGCGCCAAAATGGTAAATCCGGCCCTGGCAATAAGATACAATAAACATTTCCGATAATTTCGTACATTCAAAGAACTGCATCCTTCTAGGCGACAATCTTTGTTGACCTGTATCAACCCATGTGGTCCTAATAAGTAAACCTTTGCCAATTGCGCGATGATGCCGAACAACAGTAATATGATGTATGTTATGCCTACCTCGTGTGCAATTTTACAAACATTTTTCCGAGGGTACACTTCCACTGTGTCCCGTAAGAGCTAATCGAAACGCATATTTTCGAAATACACTCAGCCCTAGCCAGAAGGCATTAGGTTTGGCAACATCGCACGGAAACGAATGCTCAATTGCATTCTAACCAGTTCCTACTACTACTATTATTATTATTATTATTATTATTATTATTATTATTATTATTATTATTATTATTATTATTATTATTATTACTTTTGCTATGGATCTGTATAAGTACAAGGGCAAACTTATTTTAATGAAAGAAGTTTAATGAAAATTTTAAAAAATAATCGTTAAATCACTTTTTCAATATTATTTTAATCTTATTTTAACGAAAGAAGTATTATAAAAAATTTTTAAAAGTAGTAAGAAAAACTTTCCTAAAGCAGGACTTGAACCCATCAACGATTTTCCTTACTAGTATATTGCGCTAACCCACTTTTTTTTTAAAAAAAGTCAACTGATTCACCGAACGTGTTCCAGTAACTTACTTAAACTACTTATATCTAATTTTACTTGCTTTACTCAGTTTTACTTGCTTTCTCCAATTACCTAAAGCGACAGGGACACGAACACAGAAAGATCGAGGACAGTTAAAATCACAAAGGCTCTCCCACCGGGAATCGAATCCACTCGGCTACCAGGGCCGACAACACATGGCGTTTACTTTGTGCTATATGTAGGTCATGACTCGTGATCGCGATATAAACGTCATTCATTTTTCCTACATTGTTGCCAAGCGTAACCCCGTTCACAATGCCTTCTGGCTAGAGTTCAGTGTATTTCGAAAATATGCAATCGAAACATGCTGTTGAACAGTGGCCGTAGGGCTTATTTTTGAATGTTGTATCACCATTATGAAATGTTACAAACCAACATCGTATACTATAGTGATTACATTCATTCACCACTTCCGTCACTTGGAATTATGTGTTTTCGAAGACGTACCTTCTAACTAACCTCCTGACACCAACCCATATTTTTTAGATATGTACAGATTTGTGATGTCATACGCTTGGTTCCTTCACATCCATTCGTTGCGTTACAGAGAGTGCCTCCCACTTAGACTAAACGCGGACTTTTCAAATGCATCATTCAACATAAGCTGCCCATTGCAAATAAGCGAATATACGTTTCAGGGTTTTCTGATTATAAAAGCGAATAGTTGGAGAAAGAATCATTGTTTGGAAAATTTAGGTAAATCCAGTGAACTCAAAGCTGCGTCAGCAAATATCCTGAAAACCAGAAAATTGTTACATATCTTCCAATTGTATTTTCCATGAGCTTACTATCCGTGCAAAGAATGAGCATTATGCTACCAATTTGTACTTCAATATTACAACGTTACCAACACAATTTTAAATATGTTTTAAAGAAATACTGGAAGAAGAATGTAAGTATTTGCTCGCTAGCTCCTGTTTAGACCACTGACGATTTGGATGATTTTTAGTTCATGTAGGAACCCTAGCCCATCTTAGGTTATTTAGCACATTTTCGGAAAGGAAGGGGAGAGTGCATTAATATCAAGACAACACTTTCCAGGGTCACTGAGATGAATAGTATTACTTTTGATGCTGTCAAAGTCTAAATTCATCCTCCATAACTGTCCTAAGCGGAAACGTTGTTTATATGCTTTCTATATATTCTGAAAGGGTAAAGAATTGACTTTCAGGTACTGTGTTAAATGTACAATATCAATGTACACACCTCGACTACTTAATTTATAAAGAACTAAACAGGTGGCACTTGCTCTTCAGCATAGGGAATGAGGGCAGTGCATTGTTTTACAGTATCTCTTCCTGCATTCTAGACTTCTTCGTTGAAGCAATATTTCATTGGTCTTGAGATCCTGTGTCAACGCGGCATATTTAATACCGTTAGTGAAAATCAAACTATTTTAATACAAAATGTCAATGTTGGTAATTTACCAAATATTTCTATAGCTGTATACGAAAAGTTTAGACTAGTACTGTTTCATTTACATGAGGGAATCGTAATCAGAAGAATGCAATAATAATGTATTTTGTCGCTTGATAATGTACACCAAAGATTTCGAATTAAAGTTCACTTTTTCTATTTAATTGGTACCATTGTCTCTTGCCATCTGAAGAAGTATCTCTGTAATTGTAGCCATAGTCTGTTGACACTCTCAGCGGAAGGAGGTCCAAACTACTTTTCGGGTCGGCACTTCTATTAAAATACTCAAACATATTCTATAACTTCTGTCTTATATCTCTCTGAGTACGAAAACCCTTTCAATATTTTTCAAATGCTTTTTGTAACCAATTTTCAAAACGTCAGCTAACGTAGATCTCTAATTTTCTCATAAGTGCACAAAGAGAAATTATCTACTCTCTGTACAATGCTACTGAAGAAGGACATGGCACCATATTATGATCATAGTGCCTATGCCACTATTCGCTTATTAATCTCAGGAGCAGCCTTTGAGGATTCTGGAGGGAAAACATACTCGACAGTGCTACCAGACTAACAGTAAATCAGGTTATTACATATTTCAGATTCACATGCGAACAGTGTTGAATTCGGACATTTTTACCCGGGGCGGAATGCGAACTCCTTGGGGGTTTGTTTTTCTGTATTTTTGCAAGAAAGCAGCATATTTAACAATTCCATTCACATGCACATCTTAGCTAATATTGAGACTAATTGCTGATAAATATTCAATGCGAGATTATAATTTAAAAAAGAAAACAATCGTTTAATTTTATCTAAAACATTAAATAAAGACTGGCACAAATATTTTAGACTAAACTTTAACTACTATTTACAGAAGCTATTTTAGTTATTTTTCCTATATTCAGTAGTTACTGTTTGTTACTAATGTAGAAGTTTTTAAAAAGATTTAAATCAACTCAAATTTTTTTTGTCCTAAAACATACATAGGAATATCTTAACAAAAAGTAATCATTTTTTCTCACACTTCTGATTCTAAATCAAGTATATTAGCCTTGGTTCCTTTACTGCATACACATCAATAGTTTAGTTTACGAAATCTTCAGTAGGATTAGTGCCGTGTCGTGAAAATCAGCGCTTGGGACGAGAGTATACGATGGCACTCTCGTACATATGAGTGAGGTCGACAGACCAGCTGCGAAACGTGAGAAAATTTTAAAAAGTAAACCCTAATTTTCCTTGATTTTGAGCACTTTTTATTACTTTTTTCCTTTCATTTTATATATGTGCACATGTGTTTCATTCCACTATTTTTTCTTTCCTTCTTTTCTTTTCTTTTCCCCTCCCGAATCGTGCGCCCCTTACTTCGGTGCCCGTGGCCACCGCCCCGCTTGCCCCTCCTTCGTCACCTTGAATAGCAATCTTTCACTTATATGCTACTATTATATTGATAAATTCTATATAAATCTCTAACCCAGGAGGAATAACTGTTCCTCCCTGATCCCTCTAAATGACGCCCTCTGAATCTCACCTTTAACTGACTTATTTTTAGTTAAAGAAAGGTGTGTTTATAATTACATGGGCACATGGGGGGATATTAAAATTAACAAAAAATTGGCTACTTACCAATGAATCCTCCCTTGAATTTTTTAAAAAAGATTTTGACATTTCGGAACTCTCAGCTGATTCCTTCCTCACTGGCAAGGTAAAAAGAATTAAAACGGAAAGGAGATAAAATAAGTAAAACCAGGAATACATACCACTATATAAAAGTAACGTACAAAAAAGATCCTAAGATGAACAGAGCACAGTGAAAGAAGAATGAACTGAATAAAAAAGAACGTGGTGTCTTTGTTAGGCCACTATTGCCAGATCCAAAGTATGCATCAAAGGTAGGTACCCAAGTTCGATCAATGTTGTCAGTATCAAGGTTCAATGCAGGTTTGTACTTATGAATAAAGAACGATTAGAATAAAGATAAAAATAAAGATGAATAAAGATAAATAAAGATAAAAAACAACGGGAAATTAAAGAATCGTTCTTTATTCATAAATACAAACCTGCATTGAACCTTGATACTGGCAACATTGATCGAACTTGGGTACCTACCTTTGATGCATACTTTGGATCTGGCAATAGTGGCCTAACATAGACACCGCGTTCTTTTTTATTCAGTTCATTCTTTTTTTCACTCTGCTCTGTTCATCTCAGGATCTTTTTTGTACTTTACATTTATATAGTGATCTCCTTTCCTTTTAAATCCTTTTTACCTTGCCACTGAGGATGGAACCAGCTGACAGTTCCGAAACGTAAAAATCTTTAAATTTTTCAAGGGAGGGTTCATTGGTAAGTAGCCCATTTTTGGTTAATTTTAAAGGTGTGTTTACTTTAACAATCATAAAACACATTTACGTCTGCTACTTCCGATGCGAGAAATGGGATTTAGGCGCTCTATTTCAAATAATGCAAGAACTGTACATTTTCAAGAACTGAAGTCTGCTGACATCAGAGATCATGTGCAATGATCGAAAGATCTTTCCTATCTCAATCTGTGCTAGTGCTACCTACTAATATACAATATAGGGCGAGAGTATAGTATCTATTAAAATATAAACCTTTCTTCAACAGTTGACAATTTCATGTTATGCCTAACTCGGTCATAGCGAAAAGAAATACAGGTTTTATTGACTATTTTGGTATTCTATCTTAGATGTTGCATGTTTAATATTTATATAGAATGGGTCTGCGTCATTTATATGTATATTGAGAGATCGGATTTCGTCTGCACGTGCACGGAAAGAAAAACAAATAATTGGGTGAAGTAACTTCTACATTTTGTAACTGAAATTTTAGGAGTTTCTCCTGGGGGGAATAAATTTTCTTCGGGGGAAATTTCCCCCGGGCTACCCCCTGAATTCATCCCTGCATGCGAAAACGAAACATTAAAATACTAAACTTTTTTACTCAGTGTTGCCAAAAAAAGATGTTACAGTATCACAAATATCCTAATTTCGTAGGGCTCTACAACAATTATAAAACAACTGAGGTGAACGAAGCGGTGCACAGTGGGCTACTTGAAGCTAGAGATGCAAGGGCTCGGAAAAAAAAACCGGCTTTTTTTGAAAAAAAAAAACTCGGTTTTTTCTGCTTCGCTTTTTTGCTTGGGATATTTTGGGCTTTTTTGAAAATTCTGCTTTAAATTGATAAACCAGATTTTGTTTCGCTTCTCTACAACACAAAAAGTCATTTAATTAGTGGTTGATGCCGATAATAACATAAAACCTCGAAAATAAACCATGAATTTCGAAAAGATATTTCAAAAAGTCTTACTTCTCAACATATTTACATTATGAATTCCAAAGAATTAACCAATGTATATAATAAGATTTTTTTTAACCTCCTACATACAAAAGTAAGCAGGGTTAGCAAGAGCCATGGTTGTTTTTGAAAATGCCAAAAACCCGTTTTTTGGGGGGAGTTTAAACTAGGCTCTTTTGGTTTAAACCAGTTTTTTGGGGGTTTAGATATTTTGCTTTATGTATTTACATTACATATTGACCGAAATAAGTTTGTTTCGCCTTGGTGTTATTATGCAACAACGGGGTTATGCTGGAAGAGGTCACATAAGCTTAAAGAAGTCCGGTCAGTAAATTTCTTAAATTGAGAAACTCCCACCCTAGCCATCGGGAAAATCTCGTCATTACTCTAAATGTAAAACAATAACGGAAAAAATCCTGTTATTGCTTTGCATGTAAAATTTAAAGGTCAACATATCATATAATCAGTACGCTAAAACTGAGGTATTAAATTACAAATTTAGTGCGTACATATCATTGAAAGTACAATCCAAGCTAATGTTGGAAGCTACGTAGGCAATCGATAAATTTTGTCAATTTATATCAGTATATTTAAGCAACCGTGGCTTCTTTATAAAACAACAGGCATTCAGGCATGCAGAAATATACAATTTAGTTTCGTTTCGTATGTTCAGGCTTAACATCCTTACGTAATACCGAGGTTATCAAGGAGAAGACTTTCGCTTAAAGTGACATCCGAACCGCTACTTTGTTTACGCATGAAAGAAGGGTTGTGGTTCGACCGAGAATTGAACATGGGACACCTTGATTAAAAGGTGAAAAGGAAATAAAACTAATGCAGATGGTTTGAAGTATGGAAACGTCACCATGAAGTTCACACGATTCGCATTTTTCGTACCTTTTATTTTTTTTTTCGGTTTAAACCAGTTGTTTATTTAAAAAAAGAAGAAAAACAGCTAGTGTAAACCAGCCAACCCTAAAAGTAAATACTTCTTTTAAAAAAATACTCAAATAAGTAGCAAAATTCTATGTAGTATTTTTACTTCAAAATATTCCATACCCTCTTTTTGGAACAAAATAAAATTAAAATAAAACATAAGAAAAATACTTAGATTTATATGATACACTTAAAGGCTGCACACCTAGAGCTTTTGGTTTTGTATATTCTTGAAATTCTACAGTTTTATATAAGCACCATCACGGTTTATTCAGTCCTAAAGTTTTCTGTATTTTTAAAAAGAGGGATTGAACATGAAGAGTGTGAGATAAGAACAATGTAACCCATAATTTTACTATTTTAAGAAATTAGAAATTTTCTGCTGCACAATCCATTTTGAAAGTCGGTAAGCTGATTTTTCACATAAGTCTATACATGAGGGATTAAACGAAGCGGTATGCGTTGCTGCCTATCTGATGCTGCGTAACTCAGCAATTGAAAATTTCTTAGTTACCATGTTCTTGGCTCACACCCATCATATCATTATGGAACTCTCCCCACCCCACCAACACACACAAAAAAAAGGACTACGGAATATATTTAAGTTAAGATAAATACAACTGCACAACAAACATGATTGACTGGAGCTTTTGCGCTTCTATCGAGAATCCGGAATTCAACTCAGCATTCGACCATTCTGGCAAAACTTTTCTTCATTCCATCTATGAAGTAGAAATAGTGCGTGTACTGTGAGTTGGCTGACTTCATTTCTTATTGTTTTTAAATCGTTATTATTACTAATTACCAGCAGTGACGGTTTTGCGAGGGTTAGGGGGGGCGGTCTTTCGGACTGAAGCTTGTTCCCCAAAATTACGGAATGTCTAAAACAAACGAACATATCTATTGGTTATGCCTTTACTCATAAACTTTAAGGTGCCGTCAAATAAAAATTACGAATGTTGAGAGAAACTAAACATTAGTAAGAAAAAAACCCTTCCAAAATACTTTTCTAAATCCGCCACTGATTCTCAGTATAAAATGATCTTCAAGGTTGTATTCGGAAGACTATCGCTAAATATATAAACGAAACGAAATACAGTATTAGTTATGCCTGTACTCATAAACTTCAAGCTCCTCCCAAATAAAATTAGGAGATTTTAGAAAATGAAACAATCAGAGAAACCCGTCCCAAAGTACGTTTCTAAATCCGCTACTGATTATTTGTATAAATTAGTATTCAAGGTTGTATCCGGAAAATTATTGCTAAATCGTTGCACAGCTACAGTATAACAGAAATTGTGGAAGTACGGTTAGACGGATATATTGAAAAACGTACGCTTTGACGGATATATAGAAAAACGTAAGTTTAACTTCTGCGTTAGAAGCTAGAGTACTAAGCTCTTAGAAATGAAACAGACGACAAACTGAAACGATATCGAGAAGAAAAAATATCGATAACTCAAAAGTTAAAATTAAGTTAAATAGCCTCCAAAATTGCCCTCAAATACTGCATTCTTTAATTCGTAAAACATGTGCTCCATCCATCTTGATGGTATATTTTAGAGCGAAATATGGCATTTAGGTCATGGAATTCTTATCTAAGTATAGAATATACTATAAGAAAGCTATTTAGATAGAAAAATCATGAAAATGAAAAAAGTCAAAATTTCCAAAATTCTCGTTTTTTCCCAAAGAAGCCGGCTTTTTATGTGAAAAAAACCATCGATTCAAAAAAGCCGGCTTTTTTGCATCTCTACTTGAAGCAACTTTATATCGGATACTATGATCATGATACAACCTATTTTGGATACGTTTTAATTTCAAGATCCCCATTTTTCTTCCTTTTTAATTTATTTTATTTTATTTACTTACCTGACATGAGTATATCTAAGTGAGAAAAAAAAAACTTCAGGCACTTTAGGATATTGTAATTATTGTAATAATAGCAATAGGACTTCATATTTGGCTTTCGAGGCAGTCGAATTTTACACTGTTTCCCCCCACCTCCAATTTACGCTGGCCTACTTTACCTTGATTTGTGACTTTCAAATCTCATCTCACTGAGAAGTATCCGTAATTCAACAAGAAAATAATTATTATATATGATAATTAAATTGGAATTCACTGTAATATGGCCCATGACAACCAATTTACTATTTTATATTGTAAAGATCAGTTCCACCGGTATTGAAACAGAGCGATATGTGAGCGATTGACCGTAGAAATTCAAACCTCGATTAGTGATAATTTCACAGGCTTGTCATATTACAAGTGAAAACTCTTTAATCAGTGGAGAGGAGGGCGTGGATCAGGGGTCATATTGGTTCATTGTGGTGGTGGGTCAGAGTGGGCATGGTCGGTCGTGGGTCAGAGTGGCTCACGGTGAGTGATGAGTCAGTGGGTCATGGGTCAAGTTTTCATAGACCCACTCCATCTCTGCAGCTATCTAGGGTCTTCGCACCCAGATCCCTGCTGTCGATCGGCCTACGGCCTCACAGCTCTCATATCCCTAACATATCACCAATCTTAAGGAGATTCGAGATATGGCCATCCTATTATAACAATTGCAGTCACCTCCCTTTTCTTGCCGCCTTTTTTCTTTCCTTCTTAGGGAAACATTAAAAACCACTGCGACAAATGTTTAATTATTTTAAGTTAAAAACCTAAATACAAGTTTTCATGCTTCTATCTATAACTGATTTAGAGATATTGAAATCTTATTCTAAAAATTACAACCCCTACTCTTTCTTTTCTTCCTCCTTTTTAGGGGAAATATGAAGAAACGCTGAAACACACCTTTAATTATTTTAAATAAAAAGTCCAAATATTAAATGTTCATGTTTCTAAAATAAACGAATTTCGAGATATAAGCATCCAATTATAACAATTATTGTTTTATTCTCGCCTTCCTTCTTCTTCTTCCTTTCTGGAGCAAATACCAAAAAATGAGGAAACACGTGACTAATTATTTTAAATGGACAATTCAAATATGGAATTTTGTGTCTCTAATCTCAAGAGATTCCTAAATATATACATCTAATAATAATTGTAATGTTCACCCTTTTTTCACTTTTAAGTTAATGCTGAAGCACGTGAAATAACAAGTCTATATACCACAATTCACGTTTCTAGCCTTCAGAGATTCCATGATATGACATTTTAAGATAATAATTGCAAGTCCTCTTTCCCTACCCAGGGGCGCCGTTTCAGGTTATTCCTGGGGGGATGTTTCCTTCAGATATATCTATATATATAACCACGGTTCTACCCCTCATGCTCTACCGCCTTGCATTATAGGTTCTAAGCATACAACACTAGTGACCTTTTCCAAGTTATTGTGTTTTCCAAACACAATTTTTCTCTTCTGTTGATGGCAACACTGTTCATAGGGTCCTTCTAGACATAGAGTCAACGCAAACAGTTCTTGTCAATATCTGATTTAAGGTGTACAAAACGTTAGTACCTTACTCACTATGTGCGCCAACATATTACACGTTATTTCTCGACAAGTTTGCAACACCGATCCTCGTTTACCATCTCCTTTGTCTTTCTTTTCACCGCTGCTTCCAATGATGATATTCAATTTTGGTCATTCCATTCACAAAAAGAAAACTTTCTCTTGGGTTGGCCACACTGTTCTTCCAGTGATGTTCGTAAATACACGGGTAGATGTCGTCATTTCTCTAGTTGCTTCGTGCAAAGTTTCGTTTCTCTGTCTTTTTTAGTCTCTCCGTTATCACAGTTAGAAATTCTAAATTATGTTATAATTTGGAAACGTCATTTGATGACTTTGTCGTCAAGTCGGCACGGGTTAACGTTCTCGTAGAGAGCTGCAATTTCACTAATCCGTGTTTATGGTCATATAGAATACTTTTCGGGGGGTGCGTATCGCAACACGAAATTACCCAAAATAAGGGACACCCTAATATATATATATACACCTCCCTTGATATCTCCAATTTGACGCGGCGGCGGGGTGGGGGTGGGGCTGGCATGCTCTAATGATCCCAAGAGCTATGCCAGAGATAGCTTCACTATCAGAGGGCTTCCCATGCCGGAGAGGCCTTTATGGGTAGGAGCCAGACGAAGAAAGATATTATGGTAGTGGGCAGCAGTCTACCATTACCATACTGAGGTTCAAGATGACATCGGCAAGGCACTATGTTGGATAATTCAATCGCAACATTTGAAACACTAATCCACTGCTTCCTTTTTAGGATCTTATGGTACAATTTGTACCATACCACAGTGGTTCAGGATGAGCAAAAAGCTTGCCAAAACCCAATTTTTGAAGTTTGCATTACAAGGACACTGGTTTGATGTATGGGTTACGTAATATCCACAGTTTACTATATACAAACAATGAACACGAGAAACGTAATGTGTGAGTTAGAAAGGGTAGAAGTTAACCAAGGGACCAGAGTATTTCACCCAAACCGTACACTAAAGAAGATGCGTTTGCATTATTTCTCGACACTAAGTTAACCAAAAGCCAATACAACTACCTACGTCTTGGTGCCAAATGACGCAATACATCCCAGTTATCACCAATTACTGGAGTCTAAGAAAGATTGTTACTTTTCGGATGAGAGAATTATTGTTTCAGATGTCAGTGCAGAAATTAAATTTCAGCCTTTATTGGACAGAAAGTTTAACGTCTTCTGGTAGCTAACGACTGCAAGGTCAGCTGTGTTCCAAGCGAGAACGCCAACTCCTTGATCTTAATATCTAAATGAGTTTGTGATGGAACTGCAGGTCACACTGTATACAAGTATACAAGCGTAAATTTCAGCAAGACATGACATTATGTTTTGAGGTAGACCTGCTGTTAACGTCTTTCGTGCCAATTCGGCTAGCTGTAGGCGAGGAAATTGTAGTGTGGCAGAATCCTCGAATGTCATCAAGGAGATATTGGTGCCCTATAAGATTTCGGTTTTGCAATTAAACGAAAGATGTGACAAATACATGAAGTCTAGTGCATAGAACATCAGATTGAAGATCTTCACCCATCAACTGTGAACGTCAATGGAACCCAATTTACTGTGGATCACGAGCTCATTCTCACTATGGTAGATGGAAAAGTGTGTAATGCACTTATGGACAAGAAATTTTCTCAAGTGTGCTACATTTGGAAAACATCTCCCAAAGAAATTAACGATTCAAAGAGAGTTTCTATAAAAGACATAGATGTTTCAACATTTTGCTTTGGATTTTAGTGTTACATGCGTACATACGATTTTCTGAGTGCCTCCTCCATATTACATATGGACTCGATTTTATAGCATGAGAAGTTGGAAAGAAGCAGAAGGAACCACTGGAATTACGGAAACATGAGATTCAGAAGCAGTTTATAGAAAAAGTAGGTCTTGATGTTGATAGATGCAAAGCAGGAGGTAGTGGAACAAGCAATGGTGGGAACACTGCTAGGAGATTTTTTGCGGATCCACACCAATCTTTGCAAATAATGGGAATTTCTGAAGAACTGATTAGACGTTTTTCGGTGATACTGTCTGTAATCAACTCTGGACTTGACGTTGATTCCAGGGCATTTGAATTATGCACTGGAGACACCCAAACTCATTGTTCATGTTTACAGTTGGTTCTATATGCCTGCAGTGTCCACAAAATACTTGTTCATGGATCAGCTGTGATACAGAATGTCATTTTACTAATAGGTTAGCTCTCTGAAGAGGTACAGGAGGCACGGAATAAAGACTTACAAACATTTCGGGAAGATCATTCGCGCAAATTTTCTCGCACTATTATGAATCAGAATATGCTTCATATGCTTCTGATTACTTCTGATTCCTTTCTTTCGAATATTAGGCACGTGCCTACCGGGAAGAAAAGACGTTACTTGTCACACGAAGGACGGCTGCTGTTGAAGACGTCGGAGCGTAGAGCGGAAGGAGCCAACGCGGCGTCCAGCAGCCAAAATAAAGAAGGCATCTCATCTGCATTCGGCGATATTGTCATTGACAATAATGATTACAGATGTGGTGGACAAAATCAATTCTCGTTTTTCATTTGTGTTTGTGAGTGTAATATAGACTTGTATGTGTGAGTATAGTGCAGATTTGTATGTGTGAGTGTACTGACGAATTGCATACGAATACGCAGTACTTTATCAGTGTTTACAAACATTTCCTACTAACTCTCTTCTGCAGATAAAGATAGTGCAACAGAATGGTGAACGTATTAATTAATTCTTAGTACTATAAATATACAATTCTCACATATTTGGGACTTTAGAAGCATTTTGTACATTGTTATAACCAATTATAGGTTTTGGCCTGGTTTTTGCCCTTCCTGAACCACTGTGCATACGGCTGTTTTCTGGAACTTTGCGTTATAACTCTCTTATTTGAGCTTTTCCGTCCGTTTGTTTTCAAGCTAGAGGCATTGTAGAACTCGTTACGTATGGCTTCACGTCTTCCTGGGTCGAGACATAGGAGGGGAACGTCATAACTTGGAAAAGTATATTTTCTTTTGTTAGGCCTATTTTCATTATTTTTTGGCGGGCTTACTTTTACACCTAGAAGATTGAAATTTTGCACAAATATTCAGTCCGCCGAGTAGTATTTACCAGATGTTTTTCAGTTCTCTGCGTTAGCACAGGGCGGTCCAGAGGGGCAAAAATGTAAAAATAGGGACATTTTGTTACCAAAAAATTCCTTTTTTCGCTATTTTTCGCCTCATATTCATGATGGAGACATGTGTTATTTCACTACACAAACACACACTTCACACACTAAATTTTGAACAGAATACGTCATCTCTTGTGATAATGTCTCTTTTATTTAACCCTACGGTTCTGTTTTGCCGTCTCAAAACAGTGGTGGAGAAACCCCAAGCTCTATGTTGAAAGCACATTAAAGCTGTGTTCTTAAAAACATTAGCAAGATAAGGTAATTTAGGATGCACCTCAGGCTAATGTCATCAATCTTGGTTCGCTCAAATTCGCTCTACCTAAATTAAGGCTATATTCCACTCAGGTTTTAAAGGAGTAACAACCCAGGTTGACACTATATTATATCGTTTCAATTTTCTTGTTGTCTTTTACATACAGGTATAATCACTTATTCAAATTAGTTTAAAATTACATAATTTAATGTGTGATTAAATATGCAAGTCACCAAGCAATAGATGATCTAATCAATACGTATATTTCTTAGGTGATCCTAAATATGGCTTACCTGTTCTGGAACCACTTCGAGTTGAGGAAATGTATGTAGATTCAGGGAGCACAGGAGCTGTTGGGTTATCTTTGAACTTCACAAACTTCAACTTCATTGGCCTAACAAATGCACAGATTAAAAAAGTGAGGTAAGTCAAAAGTGTAACATTAGGTAACTATTTCAGTAACAATAACGATGACTGTGGGATTCATTATTCATTCATTTTATGAACATGTCCAATGGACAGGGAGTATAGTGATTCTTCTGCATTCGTAATCATTCACCAATTTCCTTGACTGGACTTTTCAAGTGTATCATATTAAATACGTTGATAGTCCATCTTTATTGGAAAGATAAGGTGAAAACTGCCTGTTCTTGTAGTGGTGAGAAGCCAGTGTCCCCCCCCCCCGGAACATTTGTTCTGAAAGAATGACTGGTGAAAAACTACTCTATATTCATTAAATGGTTGCTTCCAGAGAAAATGGATTCATCAGAGTTAATTCATTACATATTACACAAACTAGGACTAACTTAAATCCTAACTTAAATCCTAGAATAACTCTTTTAAACTTGGCAACTATTTATAACCTAAGAGGCCTCATCCCGGCGAAATTAAAATACCGCTAATTTTACAGTAATTATGTGATATCTTCAAACAGATAAAAGATAATCAAAATGTGGAAAAAGAAAGCCCTAGACAATGTCATTTTAGATGAGATACCGTTATCACGACTCACTTATCTGCTTTCGATTTCGATCCATTTTCAAAATCGGCATTTATTTTCGCGTTTCTAAACGTCTGAAAACTGAAAGCCACTATAGGTGACTTGTGATAACGGTACCTTACGCAAAATAATATTGTCTAGTGCGTTTTTGTTCCACATTTCAATTATCTTTTATCTATTTGAACATATAATTACTGTAAAATTAGCGGTATTTTAATTTCGCCGGGATGAGGCGTCTTAAATAAAAACATGGGGACCCTGGGGGCTCACTGGTAGAGTGTTCACGTCTGGTGCATGGAGTCCTTGGTTCAATCCCACTTGCCATGTGAACTTTGTGGTGGACAAACACTGTGTGCTTAGGGTTTCTCGGGGTTCTCCCGTTTTTTCTCGCTTTCTTCATTCCACAATTTCATTCGTTTTTTATCATCACCGTCTTGTTTAGCCTAGCCAGCATAATCGTGGGACATAAAATGAAAGACTTCATCTCGTTTTTAAATAAAAAAAAAACTAAATTAACAAAAGCAAACATAATCTTGATACAATTTCGAAAATATATCAACATCTTCATCAGACGTATTATGTCATATCTGATGTGCCTTTATTTTCAGGGCAGAAACACTAAAATACGTAGTGAAGGAGTTACAGAGAAACGGAATGGACTTAGTGGGAGCTGAGAAAGTTACATGACAAGGAAAGGGAATTTCTACAGCCCGGAAATTTTACGTTTTTTGTTATGGGGAAAGAAATAAAAATCACCAACTAGAAATAGGGTTTTTCGTTCCCAAACGAACAACATTAGCAATTAAATATGTTGAGTTTGTTAATATTACAGATTTTATTTTTTATTACTCTTGTGAGTCGGTGGTGTTATATTATTGTTCTAAATATCGTGACATCATAAATATTGGAGGTCACCAGATGAAAAAACACTATCAAATTGATCGCATTTTCATATATAGATAATTGCAATCCGCTCTAGAATAATTTATATGCTGTCGTTAAGACGAACCACTAAAGGTACTTAATAGCAACAATTGTGGGTGAGAGATCAGTGATGCCAACCTGAAACGTTACAAAATCCCATCTCGAGAGACAGAAATTCCCCTTTTTGCTCTTGAATTTCCCACGCTATACTAATTTTAAAAACTTCTAAATTTAGAAAACACAAATAAAGAAATTAGTGTATATATGTCATTTTCTTCAATACATGAACGAATTATTCAAACATTCCGATCATCTACGTTTATCAAACAGTTTATGAACAAGTATTTTTCCTTAATTGAAAAAGACAATTGAAAATGTTGGTGAAAATAAGTACATTTTGCTCTGAATTTAGTAGGTCTATTTGCAAAATTCTTTTGTGCCCTAATCTTCTTCTGAACGTAATAAAACTAGATAAATTTCATTCTTCAGTCATTTCGTATTGAACTATTTGGAAGTTGGGCGTTTCTCGTTTTATTTTCTTAGGTTAACCATGTTCTTTCTTTCAGTTTTACGTCCCACAGTTATGCCGGTTAGGCTAAAGGAGACGGTGATGATGAATAATGAATGAAATTTTGGAATGAAGAAAGTGGGAGGAAACGGGAGAACCGCGAGAAAACCCACGCACACGGTGTTTGTCCACCACAAAGTTCACTTGGCAGGAGCAGGGTTTGAACCCGAGACCCCTAGCACCAGAGGTGAACGCTCTACCACTGAGCCACCGCGGCCCCTTTCTTTCATTTCTCTTTCCTTTAAAATACCAAGGTACGATTAACGTTATTCGAACTTGTCTTTTGCGATTCACAAATCACTTTAATACTACATGCATTTTATAGTAATAAATTTTGATAATTAGCATTAATTTCAAGTTTATTAAGGAATAATTTGTCCATTCTTAGCCCATAGACAATTTGTAGGTTTCAGTGGAATTGATATATTAAAAAACCCTTGAATCCTGCTAATTTTTACAAAAATTCCTTTTATTCCATTTCAAGAAATCATTGTCAAAGATCCCACAATATGTGTTGGCATCACAGCGAGAGATTAAAAGTTAAAAATTAGAATTTTCAATATCTGAGAACGTAGGTATTTACTTCACACAGTTTAAAAGAAAGCCAGACGGAATATCAGATTGAAGTTTTACATAGATAATCGATTATAGAAGGTTTAGGATCCAGTATTGTTGGGGATTCTTGGGTTCAAATTAAGGATATGAAAAATTCAGCGAAACAAAAATTGCAGCAAACGGAAATGCAGAGAAATAAATTATTGCACTACGTTAACAGAGAAAAGAAAATACACCAAACTGCATTGAACACAAAGTCTGAACGATATAACTTCATTAAATTTCGTTGACATCTCGTGGAAAACCTCCAAAACTCTGAGAAGAGAAAAACGTGATTTTTAGAAAGCTAAAATTATTTGAACTTATGGAAGTAAAAACATTCCGGGCACGTATAAGGGCCTGGCCGGTAGCCAGCCCAAAATGTAGGGGGGCCCGGTTGAAGTTAGGGGGGCTAATCCAACCATATTGTAGTTAATCATCATATTACAATTCATTTTTAAAGCCTACCGTGAAAATTTTAGGGGGACCCGGTTCCCCTAGATCCTCCTGAATATAGGCCTGATAGGGGTTCAATGAATTTAATAAAAAAAAAACAATTAACCTTGTGCTTGTACTAAAAGAAAATGGACGGAATAATTATTACGGATAAAAATTGTAGGCCGTTTCTGAAAAGATGGAAATATTTCTTCGACAATTTGATTAAGAAACAGCTGAAAAAAAGTAATGTTCGTGGAGAAGGTAAGATACATACAGTAGAACCGCATATTCCATAGCCTAACTGAAAATAAATAGAAATCGCTATAAGGAATTAAAGAAACATAGGTCTACGGGTGTATACGAAATACCTGTTGAGCAAATTTTAGCTAGAGGGGAAAATTGTGGAATTAGATACGCAAACTAATTCTTCTTGTCTGGATCAAGGAGGAATTGTCACTAGAGTTGAAAGAATCAATAATTGTTCCAATTCATAAGAATGGCGACCGAACTAATTGTAACAATAATGAAAGCATCTCTCTTTTGTTAATGTTTTATAAAAACCTCCCAAACATTCTATTGGCATGACTGACGCTGTACGCAGATGAAATTATTGGAGATCATCAGTGCAGATTTAGAATAAATACATCACATACTGGTATTTGCTATTTGTCAAATACTCGAAAAGAAATGGGAAAATAGTACTTCAATATGTATTTATTTATTTATTTCAGGAGGGCCTACGACTCAGATAGAACGAAAACATTGTACATCATTATTGAGTTTAGTATGCGTAAAAAGTTGGTTAGATTAATTAATTTGTGTTTAAATGAATCTCTAAGTATAGTCTGAGTAAGAAAATACTTGTTCATGAGTTCTCGCCTTGAAAGTGGTCTCAAACAAGGAGATGCGTTGTCGCCATTGTTATTCAATTTTTTTCTGGAATATTGTATAAGGAAAATCAAAGATATCAATCAGGGCCTAGAGCTGAATGGTTCTGACCACGTTATGGCATACACTTTTGACAGAGGATAATGTGAAGACGATACAAAGGAGTTATGATGTTTTATTAAACGACTGTAGGGAAATAGAAGTAAAGCAGAGAAAACTAAATACATGGAAATTCACAGTTACCATAATACAGTGTGTTTGAAAAAGAACTCCCTAGTTTTCCCTTGTGTCCTAGAATCTATACAAAGTGGCATACACTATTCTAGTTTGTGGTGTTTGATTCATCAACTCTCCAAGTTTGGCTGCCCTGCAGTTGGGAGGTCTGCTTGACCTTGAGAAGGCACCAGTGCTGTTTTTTTCCTCTGTTTCCTCAGTTCAGTCCAGGCAGGCGTACAGTGCAGAGCAACTCAGCAACAATGTGTACTCCGCAACAGAAAGCGCAGTGTGTTATTTGGCTTGTGAAAACTGAGTCACTTATAACAGTGCAACGTAATTTTAGATGTCAGTATGGTGGTGAACAACCTACAGCAAAAACTATCCGTCATTGGCTTAAGTCTTTCAAGGTAACCGGTAGTGTTTTGAAAGCAAAATCACCAGGTAGACCTTCTGAAGACGTTGTTGAAATCATCCAGTTTTTTGTGTTCGGAGCCCGAAGAAGTCATTGGCCAGACGTAGTCTACAATTAGGAGTATCTAAAGGTACTGTGTATGATGTTGTGCGTAAAAGACTTAAGTTGCGCACCTACAAATTGCAACTGAAATGTTGGTGAATACGTGGCGAGAAGTGGAATATCGTCTCGACGTGTGCAGGGCCACAAATGGATCCCACGTTGAAGTCTACCAACATTAAACAAAACTTAAAGGAATTCTCTTTCATGATATGTACTCATCGATGTAAGTTTTCATTCATTTCCCAATTAAATTTATACTTAAAACTAGGGAGTTCCTTTTCAAACACCCTGTACAGCAAATTAAGGTTACGTTAAAATATCAAATAATACTTTCGACAAAGTCGACACTCTTAAACATCTAGGAACAGCATTAACAGTCGAAAATCATATCCATGAAGAAATTAAATGACGACTAAAATCAGAGAACTCGCGTTATTATTAAGTCCAAACTCTTTCGCCTTCACGAATTCTGTCAGATATTTGACGCTTAGAATATTTAAAAAATGGTAATTATACATGTTGTCTGCATGGTTGCGAAACATGGTCATTTACTTTGAGATAGAAGATAGCAGACTGAAAGTACTTAAGCATAAAGTCCTGAGGCGAACATTTGGATCCAAGAGAGTCGCAAATGGTAAATGGTGGAAACTTCATAACGAGAAATTGCATAATTTATACCATTTACCAAACATTGTTAGAAGCATCAAGTCTACGTAGGAAGTTCAGGTGGGCAACTCATGTAGCAAGAATGAAAAAAAGTAGGAATCATTTCAAAATTTTAACTGGAAGTTCAACCGGGAAATGACCATTAGGAATTCGCAGACGCAGATAAAAGGGCGATATTAAGATTGATCTCGGAGAAATAGAAAACCAAAAAAGAAATTGTATCCGATTGCCTAAGGGAAGAAGTCAATCCATTTGCGAATGTAGCATTTGATCTCTGGGTTTTATAGCCCATTAATTAGTTAATGTATCAGATGACAACAATGATACATTATCGAAACGGTAACATAGGTTTTTATTATATCTAATAATATAAATGTTTAGGTCAGATTTTACTGTGCAAATTATATTAGCTTATAAATAAGTGTAAATACCAGTAGATATATGGTTTAATTAACAACTGAATCACGCAAAATTATATTAACACTGACTCTGTTAATTTAGTGAAGACATAATTTAATATGCGTTTACACTTAAAATGAGAGTCTCAGTTTCTACTCTAATTGGGAAATTGGTAGCTTTCCCATTTCCGAAAAACGGGAAAGAAATATATCTATTTCATTTAAATTCAGAAGCCAAACACTCAGATGACTAAGCTACACCGTAGAAGTTTCTCTTTAATAAGTATTTTAGTTTTCTTAGTAAGTATTTACATTTTCTTTTGTCGGTAGTTAGTTTCTTAGTAAGTACAGTACAGAAGACATAAATATGTACTATTCACTGCTTCTCTCTTCTGGTTATTCTTCAAACAGAATGGGCAAACCTACAATTAATTCTTAAATTTGTGAAACATAAAAATCTATGTTAAAGTAACGCTCGCGTTGTTTAAAATCGCGTTTTCGAAAATTAATTCAGTTTCGAACAATAAGATATGACTATTACCTAAAATCGAATTCATATAGTGAAAACGTATAGAAATTACCAAATGGCTAATGCGCCTTTATTACTATTATTTTATATTTTTGGGAAGGGTTCTGTACTTAATTTAAACTCGTTCTATTTGCAAATCAAGTAAGTTAATTTGCTCTTTCTTCTCTGGTTCATGTTTATTCCTGTTACTTGAAACTGAAAAAAGTCTTTCGAAATATCTATTGTTATTTATGCTGCCATCTAAGTAGTAAATTGACGTGTCGCTACAGAAAACAATGAAATAGACCTCATTAATTAGTCTGTTCATATTTCTACATCATATTTTATATATGGGACTACTATATAGAATATATATTGACTAAGAACAAGGTTTTGTGTTCGATATTCTATTTCACAATAACTACTGTCCGGATTTAAACGAAATCTAGTGGGAAACTACTGTAAAGTCTAAAGAATAAAGATGGCTATAGTTTGGCGAAGCTCGGTCAAGGGTAGGCTCGGCTCGGTTGTTTCAACTCAAATTTGCATGCCGGGAACTTGCGATTTCGGTTCACCGACTGTATTCTCTCTCTCTCTCTCTCTCTCTCTCTTTTATCTTTCTTGGCGTAATTAGGGAGTCAGGCAGAAGAGTTTTGATATATGTGTACACAGTGACGTATTTAGAGGGGGGACTTCCGGGCTTAAGCCCCCCGAAATATTTTTTCTTAAAGTATATGAAATATCTTGCAGAATTATCACATTTTCAGGCAAAGCCCCCCCCCCCCCCGGAAAGTTAGCAAAGCCCTCCCCGAAACAAAATCGTAAATACGCCACCTGTGTGTACAAGTTAATCAATAGTGTGTTACAGTGTAAAATACTAATAAAAAAAAGTGAAAATACCTATGTCGGTTTAGAGCCTTGTCCCTCACCTCATTTCCAATCCAAGCAAGACCTCAAATTACGTTACTAATTTAAATAAATATTTTTTTATCGAAGTTATATCATTATTGATGCTCTGCCATGCTGTTATCCTTCTAAGAGCAAACCACATGAAGAGAGCATGTGCAGGCAGGAAACCTATCGCTTAAAAAGCATAGTGGTAACAGACAGATACTATAGTGGCGTATTGACCATTTTGTTTCGGAGGCTTTACTAACTTTCGGGGGCGCTTTGCCTGAAAATGTGAAAATTCTGCAAGATATTTCATATATATTACTATAGTAAGATTTCGGGAGATCTTAAGCCCGGAAGCCCCTCCCCTAAATACGCCACTGGATATACTTTATGGTTTGTGGACATGACTATTGAAAGTACTTGTGTATATTGTTCTCTTGCTCCATTCCCTCTTCTTTGTTCCAGTGTTTCACTCTGTCATTTTTCTAATTCTGAAAGTGCGACCCTGGGTCATAAGATAGAGCAGTTGAAAATGTCTTTATTGGTTGTTATTCACTCTTGTTTATGCTAATTCATGATTTATCTTATCAGCAAAACAGGGTACCCAATTAAAAGAAATACCAGCAGCTGCTCATTTTCCTGGAAACAGATGAAGAACAACTGTATTTTAATCCTGAAAATATATACTTGAATCTTACAAAAATTTCGTCAGTTGATAATCCTTCACCAAAGTTATTAAAAATAAAGAAATATGATGGATCACCTAAAACAGTGTTATTCAATCGGTGGTACGCGCACCACTGGGGTTACGCGAAGACGTTTCTGGGAGTACGAAATCTGCTTCTGCTGGCCTGCTGCAAATGTATCTTGATAGTTCACTGCAAATGAAAATCCATAACTTATCAAGCTGTGACTTTTGTATTCATGCTCAAAAAGAGTACAACAAAATTAGTGACAGTGCTATTTCACAACTTCTTCCATTTCCATCAACATGTTTGTGTGAACAGAGTTTCTCTGCATTAATATCAGTAAAAACAAAGTATAAAAATTGCTTGAACCTAGAATTAGCTCTCATTCTCGAACTCTCGACGATTCGACCAAGAATCGAGGAGTTGGCATCCCGGAAACAAGCTCAGTCATCTCTTTAACAAGTTAGTTCTAAAGTTAGTTTTAGTTTTTGAATTTTTTTGGTACATTTTCCTTAATGTACGAATTATAGGGAGGATGGGGGAAAAATCCTCCTCAGTAGAACTGGATCCCCCCATATGTTTTGAAATTTCACATGTTAATTTTTCAGATGTGCACTTCATCCCCCTGTATATAGTCTTTTGATTGGCACATTGATTGTCATTTTGTTGGTCTCTATTTGCCCCCCCCCCCCTTTAAACCAACAGAACATGTGAATTAGTTTTAATAAGCTAATTTCGATTTAATTTCTTTTAAACAGCTTCAGGGATACACAATTGGATGGCGAACTGTGCCTAGCGGTACACGAGAAAAAAAAAGATTGAAAAGCACTGATTTAAACATAATAAAATACACATACAATATATTTATATATTGTGCTATTTCTCTTTATAGTTTTATGATCATGAATTCTCTTCCTCAGCGAGAATCTTTGGATTTTTTAAAACTACAAGAGAATAAATTAATTTCTTGGTGAGCACATCCTTTAATAAATTTGTATCTACATCGCTGTATTTAACATACAAATAGTACTCTTAACTTTCATATGCAAATATTATTAAAATATTATACTTAATATAAGAATCTTATTTTTTTAAAAAAACAGGGCCAACTTGGAAACTGGTGATATGGACGTGGACATATTTTTCCCTGTCTTCCGTCTTGAAGGTCCTTACACAGTCTCCGGCAGAGTACTCCTTCTACCAATCACGGGCTCTGGACAGTCTAATATTACGTTAGGTAACAAAATAATATTCTATTTTTAGAGTAAAAGTACTATGGATTACAAATGTTATTTTTACATTTTTAAGCGATTTCATAATGTGTACAATTTTAAACACATGGTACTCATCCGTATAGGAATATAAAGCTCTTATTTTACGGAAAGAAGTATCCGATATAGTATAAAGAAGATTAAGAGTATGCACTTAACATATTCTGTGCCCTCTAGGAACTACACTTTCATTCATTACGAAGTAAAAACATGACAAAAGATTTTCGAATCTTTATGCTTGAATATGAGTTCAAACCAACGAAATAGAATTATACTTTCGAATAAGCTATAAACCAATGAAATACAGTTATACCTTCGAATGTGAGCTACAAACCAATGAAATACAGCTATATCTTCGAATATTAGCTACAAGCCATTGCAATACAATTATATCTTCGGATACGAGCTACAAAAACCAATGAAATACAGCTATATCTTTGAATTAAGCTACAAGCCAATGAAAAACAACTATAGGCTACCTTTGAAAATGAGCTACAAAGACCAATAAAATTCAATTATACCTTCGAATATGAGCTACAGACTAATGTTATATCTTCAAATATGAACTTAATCAATTCCAAAACCTTCTTCGAGTTCAAAATCGTTTGAGTAACAAGACAAATTTTCCCCATTACATACTAGATTAGGTCTAATTCGTTCTTAGGCCTCAAGAACTCGAATGGTTTTATCAATAAATTCACTGGATTTTAAGGTAAAATATTAACAAATAATAACAATTCATGAATAAATATGATTTCTTTAGGTCCACGGCAAATACACTATACAGTGCAGCAAAATAACACAAATCAAGTAGAAAGGCACATAACTAAGAGCGAATATCATACAAGATGTTCTTACTCCAGCTTCCGACAGCGAGCTTAATGACAAAGCACATAAATGTGCAGAACATACTATAAATGAATGAATGAATAAATAAATAATAAAACGAAATACTTGGTTTTCGGATTCCACAGCAACGATCGTATTCCATGGCAAATTTTCCTTGAATTCCTTTTCGTATTCCAAGTTGTTCGAATTTTGGGGCGTTCAGACTCTGAGGGCAATAATGTTTATAGCATAGAAAAACGTAGATGATATTTGATGGAAATAATCCAAATAGTGTGTAGCCTACTTTTCAAGACCTTGACGGCTAAGAGCACTTTCATATGTCTGATAAAAGTGCGTATTAATAATTGTCAACATGAAATACATATTCGTTGTTTATGGTGTCTTAATTAATTAATTAATTCTACAATTGTTAGCTTAATTGATTGTTGATTTATTTGGAACGTCAACGCTGATTTGTCTTTATCACGAGAAGGCAACGGCCTAAGTACGGTAAACGACTGAGAAACGCATGACCTCTACAAACACAGAAAAGGAAATAAAAGTTTGATTAAATATAGAATAAAACATATTATTATGTTAATATTTTTTACGTAATGGTGCAATCTTTACAATATGCAGCAAAAAGAAGTGTGTACCGTAACCCAAGCAACAGATCAATTTATCTTGGTGATTAGTATGCAACAACGTTTCCAATTGTCAAAAGTAGATAAAATAGATTGGAGTTATTTTCGTTGACTTGGTTTCAGTTAGCTTGCCAGTGAAAGAGTTTCTGTCGGAAAAAAGTAGCTACAGAGGTCGGAGTACGGTAGGGAGTGCCACAGTGTAAAATTTCCTAACGCGACGTGCTTAGCTGCTTGTCAAAAGGATGGTTTGCACAAATACCAACATGTCTCGATACCCAATAATGACTCAAATGACACAACCCTGCTGTGGTAGTACACACAGAAAATAAGGGTATTAGAATTTCGACCACGAAAGTACACTACCATAAGATGTTATCTTACGATATCCCTACAACATGAATACCAGTGATGCCAACCTGAAAGAATATGAAATCCCATGTCAAAAGGCAAAAAAATCCCATTTTACGTGTGAATTTCCCACGTTATAGAATACTAATTAAAAGTATGCTATAATATTAGAAATTAAATTTCCCTGTGTTAGTCACTTTTTACAATATTTAAATGAATAAGCCGTAAATTTCGATCTCCTTGAAAAATCCCATATATGCTGCTTATTATCCCTTACCGAGACAATAAGCTCAAAAACTCACACGATATGGGATTTTTCTTACAGGTTGACATCACTGATGAATACTGAAAATATTTCTGTAGATAGGATCAACATTAACTATTTTTAACAGCAGTTTGTCTTTGAAACTCTACAATTTCACACTTATACTTTCTAATGTTTGTGTTGTTATAAAATACATTTTCTGTATTGTACCTGTATGCTAGGCTACATTCACTCAAGAGTCGCTTGGACATGATATACAAGGTATGATACAAAAAATAAAGTGAAATAATTTATTTTAGCACACTGCAGACGCTACAACCATTTGATGTAATTTGTCCAATAATCTGATCCATTGAGACAGGTAGTCAAGTTGGAACACGTTCTGACTTGTCATGGGGCGTTTACACTTGGTCGATTTAGTCGCACGACTAAATCGACTCACTGCATTTGCCACTAAATCGAAGCAACTAGGCCGAATCAGATCGATGGATGTGTTCAATTATTTGAACCACAAAAAATAGAACGTCTTTGAATTCAGTTTCCAGTCGATTAGTCGCCTTCGATCAACAAGCGATTAAGTTGAAGTCCCGTTTACACGGTCGATTAAGTTGAAAGTGACGTCAATTCAACTGAATCGAACGCAAATCGACTAAGTGTAAACGCCCCATCACTCAACGTCCAGAGAAACTGGAGTGAGGCTTGTTTACCGTGTTAATCGCGCATCAACTACGCATGAACATTAAGTTCTGTTTCAAGTTGGAAAAAAGTGCCAAAGAAACTCATAAAATGTTGGAATTGGAGTACGGTAATAATGCTGTAACATTGAAGACTGTTTGCAAGTGGTATGAGTGATTTAAAAGCGGAAATGAACCGGTAAAAGACGAGCAACATTCGGGACGTCCATTAACCTCAAAAACAGAAGAAAACATGTAAAAGGTGACAAAAAACTATTTGAGTGTTCTCCCAAACAGACAAGTAAGTATGAGAATTTTCCCAGGAACTAAACATTTCATACGGGTCCGTACAAAGCATTTTAACCACCAATTTGGAAATGAGAAGAGTTAGTGCTAAATTCGTTCCCCCGACTTTTGACTGACAAAAAAATATTCATATCTGTCCACATATAACATGATGCGACTTGTGGCGCTTCCCAAAAATTATAACCGTGCTTAAAGGAAAACGTTTGGACACCATTCCTGACATTGAGCGGCCCACAACAGAACACCTGAACGCCCTTCCGAAAGAAATCTTGCAGAAATGCTTCCAATCATGGATTCCACGTTGGGATAAGTGCATTGCTATGTAGACAAGGACACGACTTTGAAGGAGATTAAATCAAATTACATGCAATTTTATTATTTGTTTCTAATAAAATGATTCTCGGTATTTTTTGATCATACCTTATATTTAGTTGAACGTCTAAATTAAAGGAGGCGGAAGGTTAATAAAAATGAATGGATATAAAAGACGCAGTGGAATATGGAGAAAAACGGGAGAATATTGAGAGAAGACACAGACTCAGTGTTATCTACCATAAACTCACATGGTCTGGGAACAAAATAGGGCCTTGTCCATGGGCGCCCGAAGAAAATTTTCTAGGGAGGCTCAAATCCCAGGTTGCTATATTACCTTTGGTATTTTATCTGTATTAAGAAACTCCTAAGAAATTTAATACATTTTCGTGATCTAGGGGACACGGGACCCACCCTGCCCTCCCCTTCGGGCGCCCATGGCCCTGTCGTATACATGATGTACCCAGGGGCGGGTGATAGATTGCTCAACGGTGGCGCGTGGGCCTAGGTTCGATTCCAGCTCGGCCAAGTGGGATTTGCGGTGCATAAACATCGTGTGAGTGTTGTTTCTCAGAATTCTCCTATTTACTTTCACTTTCATAATTCCAATATTATCATGCATCTTATCATCATCGTCTTTTTAGCCTCGGTTAATTATCGTCTATTTTTATGGCTTGGATATGGCAGATATCTTAGTATTAAGTCAGCTATTTCTATTCTTACAGAAAATTGTGATGGCCATTGCGTTTTGAAATTCGAGAAAATTACCAAAGAGGATGGTTTAACATATTGGGATCTGAAACATGTGCACATAGCAATGCACACACGAATGATGTATATTAACCTCGAAAATCTATTTAACGGGGATAAAACACTAGGTAAGTACAAATTCCTTTTTCTTTATTTTTCCCTATTTAGCATAACATCAATATATTCAGTGGTTGGACCCTATATGGTTCATAGAATGGAAATGAGAGGGTACTTCATGTGCATGGTCATTTGATTCTAAGAATACAATTACAATTGTAAACACTTCTCACATTTTGTAGCTTTCTGAGTAAAAAGTTTATGTGCAAGAAGTAGCACTGAAAATATGTTTGAGCAGGGTGTTTCTATATATTTTTATTGTGTTTTGGACTTTATAGGCTGCAGTTATAATAGTACTTTCTGTCCTATATCCACATCTTAACATTACTTGAATTAAATTGATCCATTAGAATTTCTGTTTACTAATCATTAGCCTGTACATGATATTGAGTGACTGAATGATTGATTGGGAGATTAAAGATTGATGTCAGCAGTGAGATGTGAATCACTGAGATCTTCATCACTTTGTTTCCGAGAACGTAAAGCTCGATTACTGTAAACCTTAACACTATTACTTAGCTGACACGCTTTATTGTTACCCTTGACCAAAATCAATGTTGTGGAAAGGAACTTAATAGTGATTTGAAAGAGGCTATTGAAATTTGAGCTAGAAGTTATAGTTTTCGAAACTATATTCAAACTGAGCCATTTGCAAAATTTCCTAAAGAAAGTAAATTGATTTCCTAAAATTTTGTAAAACAAAGTAGCACTAAATTAACATGTACGTTAACATGTTTGGCATCACGTGGGAAAATAGTTTTGTATAAGGACGTCGATATTTGCGACAAATGAAAGATAGAGAATTACTTTATGCAGTGTTTAGTTTACCTCCAACAGTACGTTGTAGTTTGCAAGCACTAGCGGACCCAGAATTATCGTAAGAGGGACGGGGATCATCAAGAAGATGACACATAGGACTGAGGTGTGGACAAGACATTTTACATCTCAAGCTGATTGTTTTAAAACTTGAATTTCATTCCCATATTAAGGTGGGCGGAATGGAGAAGGAAACATCCTCTCCTTGGCCAGAGAACTTACATATCTATTGAGGTACTAATGTGAAGAATGAGTGCAGAATGTATACTACTGATAGTTATGAGAGACTATTGGCAGAAAAATGCAAGGAATAGTCTAACAAAAGTTTAAAGTTTATAATAATTACATATGTGCATCGCGTTGGTAGGTACGGCGGTCCGAATTATATATATAAGAGGGGAGCAACTGGATTGTGCACACTCTAGATCCCAAATTGCGCACAAATCTCTGTTGGCCTTTTTGAAGACAGATTTTTGTCCAACGTTGCCAAAATGGTAGCTTTAAAATCTGTACGCAGGGTCTCCTTCAGACTAGGATAGAAACAGAAGCTAGAAGTAAAATACAAATTATATTGATGATTAACTAAATATAACAGTAATTACAATAAGCCAAGATACCCCCAAAACAAAGTTTTTATATTTACAATCCACATGTTAAAATTTTCTTGGTTGCAATTTTAATTCTACAATGTTTAGAAATTTATTCTTCTTGTCTCATACTCTGAACATGTATCGCCTTTGAGCATCTCATACTGCTTCAATATGAAGTTATGTCTCTTCAAATCTTCCTTTAGAAATGTAATCCTCCCTGTCTCATACTCTGAATATGTATCACCTTTAAGCATCTCATACTGCTTCAATATGAAGTTATGTCTCTTCAAATCTTTCTTTAGAAATTTAATCCTCCCTGTCTCATACTCTGAACATGTATCGCCTTTGAGCATCTCATACTGCTTCAATATGAAGTTATGTCTCTTAAAATCTTCCTTTAGAAATGTAATCCTCCCTGTCTCATACTCTGAATATGTATCACCTTTAAGCATCTCATACTGCTTCAATATGAAGTTATGTCTCTTCAAATCTTCCTTTAGAAATGTAATCCTCCCTGTCTCATACTCTGAATATGTATCACCTTTAAGCATCTCATACTGCTTCAATATGAAGTTATGTCTCTTCAAATCTTTCTTTAGAAATTTAATCCTCCCTGTCTCATACTCTGAACATGTATCGCCTTTAAGCATCTCATACTGCTTCAATATGAAGTTATGTCTCTTCAAATCTTCCTTTAGAAATGTAATCCTCCCTGTCTCATACTCTGAATATGTATCACCTTTAAGCATCTCATACTGCTTCAATATGAAGTTATGTCTCTTCAAATCTTCCTTTAGAAATGTAATCCTCCCTGTCTCATACTCTGAATATGTATCACCTTTAAGCATCTCATACTGCTTCAATATGAAGTTATGTCTCTTCAAATCTTTCTTTAGAAATTTAATCCTCCCTGTCTCATACTCTGAACATGTATCGCCTTTGAGCATCTCATACTGCTTCAATATGAAGTTATGTCTCTTCAAATCTTCCTTTAGAAATGTAATCCTCCCTGTCTCATACTCTGAATATGTATCTCCTTTAAGCATCTCATACTGCTTCAATATGAAGTTATGTCTCTTCAAATCTTTCTTTAGAAATTTAATCCTCCCTGTCTCATACTCTGAACATGTATCGCCTTTGAGCATCTCATACTGCTTCAATATGAAGTTATGTCTCTTCATATCTTCCTTTCTTTGTGTATTGGTATCCGTTTTCGCAATTGATCTTATATCTACAACAAAGATGAAACCAGCTGATACATATCTAGACCTGGTGAACACAATTGTTCGTTGCAATATTTATGAAATGCTTCAGCCCCATTGTACGTACCTAATTTTTCTCGCACAAGTTAGGACGATAATTTTAGCTTTATTTACAAATAGAAACGTTTCTCCATCATGACTGAACTCATCTTGTCTTTCAACCATTTGCTCAACAGCCTCTGTAATACTATATTTCTCGGACAAACAGTACGTAGCTTCTCTACACCTCTTCATATCCTTATGTGTTAATGCCTCTGCATTTTCCAAATCAGATAGCTCAGTCCTAATAATTTCATTCGACCTTTCGTTTGGGTATTCCACTGCTCTCTTCTCACAAACTTCTCACACACACGGTATATTTAAACATAACAGAATAGAAAATATTTTCCATCTGACAACATTGCTAATTCTTTTTGTGCCCAATCCTGTACATTATAACAGCTTGTCAACA
Source organism: Thermobia domestica (assembly GCF_964235325.1). NCBI lineage: Eukaryota > Metazoa > Arthropoda > Insecta > Zygentoma > Lepismatidae > Thermobia > Thermobia domestica. Next base: position 242,547,572 of record NC_137461.1, read on the forward strand.
GCTTATCAGATAAAAGTAATTAAACCAGAAAAGTGGGCGCAATTTCATTGCAGTCCTATAACAACAACGGTGAATTCGTACACTGAAAGAAGGTGGTCTAAAGGTGGATACGCATAGTGGGATACGGATACAGATTGGTCTGAAAGTTCGTGGACCACTGGATGGGTGAAATCCATGTGATTTGAATTATAGCATAGGCAAAAAAAGATGGAGGTGCGGCAAGAGTTGAAAATTGCTCACTACGATGTATTTCTGCCGATATCAAAGGTAAGAGAGTAAGCCAACCGTAACGCATGTCGTTCTAAACTTTTAGCTCGTAGAAGTACGGGAACGCTGGTAACCAGGGAAAATGACCATATGTGAGCAACTGGAAATACGAGTGTGGTATGTAGGTAATTTGAGGGTTAAATTTGTAGGTTTACATGTTAAATTACATTTTATATATATTATAACATGTAAAAGTATTACCCAAGATAGATGCTTCTTAGAAAAGACACTGATATTAATAGACAATCATTGTGAATCCACTGCTGGTTTAAGATCTTTTAATTCTTATTTCACAAGAGGTCCTTCGCTGCTAAGCGGTTAGCGTCGCGTATTTGGCATGGGAGACCCGGGTTTGATTAACGGTGAGAGTTCCTATGGCTCGGATTCCACGTTAATCAGTAGGTCCACGTCTCATATAGCCTCGTTGCTCAACGGGACGTTCAACTCAACTCTTTTTTTCACAACCTTATTCAGACAATCCTCTTCCATGTTATTTTGCAGTATTTCTTGATTTCGTGACATCACATTATCAAGATGTTTTCTAATTTCTTGTTGTCTGTTTTCTCCATCGATCGTAATTGCTTCTTGAAATATGTCTGGGGCATTGTCACTTCAATGACTTAATTTTCATCATGATATTCGTTATTCCTATCACTGTTTGACCAATGGGGTCCTTTCCTATCTTTGTGGATGATTTCTACATACACCAATCCATACTTAAGTTTGTAGTCTGGAGATGGTAAATGTCTAATATTGTTATCGTCCACGTCTCTTAATCCATATAGCAAGACAGAAAGAATACGTTCTTTGAAAATTTTACGGTTCATGTTTGTTTGTATGTTTCCTTTTTCTGTATGTTTCCAACTTTTGTATCTTTCCTTTTTTAACTTTCAATATGAAATTGTTCCTTCCGAATGCGCTCCAACCTGTGTTTGTTAATGTTTTTTTACTACTCCACTTGATTACTCTTGCCACTGTGCAAGATAGACTTGATATTTATTTCTAATTCTGCGTTTGCAAATTCCATTCTTAACCTGTTCGAAAAAGATTTTTGTTGAATATCTCTTACGTCTTTTCATATTCATTTTCAACCCTACTGCCTTTCCCCTCGAACTGCCAAATCTTATATGTCTTTGGTCTTCTTTGCATAGAGAACGATATCATCAGTGAAACTAAAGTAGGTCAGATGTTTCTCTTTATATTTATTCCTTCCTTCTCCCACTTCAGAGATCAAAACACATACTGAAGTTCATTTGTGAAAAATTCTGGGAGGAATACCATCATGTGATATACCTCCCTCTATATCCATATAATCTTTCTATAGTCAAACGATTGGATATTTGCAGTAACCTGTTTATACATTATCTATAGCTTTATATTAGCATTTTTGACACTAATTGCTTTAACAGTGTGAATAACCATCGAAGTTTTCACGAAATCGAAACTTTTATCATAACCCATGATGCAGAACATGAGCGTAATTCATATTTGTTTGGCCATTTTCTCAGTTTCCTCTCACTTGAATTAATTTGGTGTAACAGTTCTAAATGCAGTCTGTTTTCTTAATTTGGATATGTTCAAATGTATTTAATAAGGGCGTCAATACTTTAGAAAACATAATGTAAATATCAAGAAAACATTTATAGATCACTAGGCCGTAGATACGATTTTTGGTCATTCAGCATATGATCATGGCACTTCAGCATATGAGCAAAACCGTTTCTCAGTCCCAAACGAAAATCACTGAATATTATTTTTATATACGTTCCTGTAACTCTAGAAGCTTTCTGATATTCAGATGTGAGGTTTATGTCAAGCTATTCCTGTGGTGAACCTATCTACAATATTTCAGCCTTCAAGTACTTATCTTCGGTTTGACTTATTCTAGTCTGTTTGCCTCGTTCTTCCACTTGAGTGCCCCCATGTAGAATTTTGAGGTATTTTCTTTGGAAAGTATTTATAACCTTCCCAAGTTCTTCGAATTCTATTAAGTGATTTCTATGTTTGTCTCGTTTGTCATATACGAAATTTCATTTAGACTTTTGGTTTGTATCATTTTGACTTATTCTAACATTGGAATCTCCCATGATAATATTTATGTGGGAGATTTTCTATGTTATTCTACACTCTAATTTCTTAGTCTCTAATCTTATGCACCTCCTCTCCTGAATGGCGTGTCGTGGGAGCCTAAAAAATGGTGTCTGATATCTAATGAAAGGGAGACACTAAGAATCAATTAAGGCCGAATCTACCACCAAATATCTTACCCGTTCATCTCAGTTGTATAAACTGGAACTGGTGAAACTTACAGGTTTAATTAATCACATGGGACAGGGAGCGCAATTACTAACAAGTTTGCCCTGTACGGTAATTTTCTAAATAGCTACCAACTTCTTTCACCAATTACAACCGGTTAAGCCATTTCTTTAATCTCCGGAGTCTAATTGTGACTGTACAATGCAATATTCAGAATCACATTCTTGAAGAGGGACCCAAGAATACTTATAGACAACGTTGCTCTTTAAAACTGACTATTGATAAAATGCGAACTTGACATCATGTGCAAGAGGGCTACAAAAGATCAACTGGGACATCATCCGATTGAGCGAAACAAGAATAAAAGGAGATAAACTAACCAAAGTGAAGCATTTTCCCCTATCCTAATACAGATAATTGGAATATGGCAAGTCTAGGTATGTTAGATTTCTTAGCAACGAAAAACTGAGCAGTAACGTCCAGGAGATATTATATCTAGTCGAGTAGTGGGTTCGTTATCAATATCTCCTGTAAATGTCGAAGTACTCGAAAAATATTTTCTGACTTAGGCTACAGTTCCGAAACCAAACGACACAATAACGGAAATACAACTTGATGCATAATCCTATATATTTTGGGTTAAATTATTTAGGTTCCTGCAAAATCAGCTGAGTTTAAAATATCTTTCAAGGGCAGATGGTCGGTGCAAATAGGAAACTTAAAAAAATGAACTAGTGTTGTTCATGTATGTTAAAATCGAAAGTAATGCCATAGCTGATCATAATAATAGTTACTTGTAAAGCAAACATTTGCAGGATTAGTACAGCCAGACAAGACGAACAGGGTTCGGAAAAAACATTCCATAGGTGTTTTATTTCAAATGCATATCCACAATTTGGTCTTGAAACGTTTTACCTAAAACCATTGGTTTCTTCTTTTCATATGTCTTCTTGTGTCTATGTATAGAAAACCTCTGCACTTACCAAAACTTAGGTTCAATAACTAGCCTTCGAGGAGCCTCGAAGCATTTCGTTCTACGGTAAAGCTGTAAGTGTTTGCACAAGGAGTAACCATTATTTTACTGAACATTGGCATAATTTCCGATTTGTAATAGTATTTTACAACCTACTAAGCATTACTGTAGGTATGTAGGTATACAAGAAACTCATCTTTGATTAATTTTTTCTGTTAAACACTAATGAAAGTGTAGCAATTGAAAGTCGCCATATTTATGTTAGTAATATTCTTTCCTGTTTCTTTCGTTTTCCAGGTGATACAATGAATACTTTCCTGAATGAGAATTGGAGAGACATATTGAACGAATTAAAACCTTCTCTGGAGAGGTCACTTGCTGAAATATTCCACAAAATTGTTCAAAATTTTATTATTTTAATACCATACAGTAAATTGTTTCCAACTGAATAAACCAAAACTAATATTACCTAAGGTGTATCTGACAAGTGAGAAGAAATATTATAATAAAAGACTTCTTCCTAAAGTATATACTGTATTGATTTATCTATCTATTTATTTATTTCATTTTCAACTGCGTGTTTTGTAACGTGATAACTTGTAAATCACTTTATAGGTAGCACAAAAGACACAGAAAGAAGACAACAGCCAAGCTGTTCGTTGATGTATGATGCCGTAGAGTGCCTATCAATTGTAAGAAGCACGAGAGATAATCACACACAAAGGAAAACAGCCAATCAAAGCTCGTAGATTTATGACATCATAGCTTGCTTATCAATTCTAAGTTACACGAGAGGTATCGTACGACTCAAATACGAAAACACAAATTAATGTTGTTCGTTGATTATAAAGACAATTCCTGAATCTATAGTTCATTCAAGGAACGTTCAGTACCTCATGTAAACAAATACACGTGGTGGTTGTTTCATTTTATTGGTTAAAGAGCCTTGCCGCATCCATGCGGCAGAAGAAAATAGTCCGTTGTCAAGTAAGCTGTTTTTCAATGTTTTTGTTGCTTATAAGGCTCATTACCAGAAATACAATTTACTTACAATGAAATAACAGAAACAACACTATATCTAAGGACTAAATTGAATTAATGCAATAAAAGAGAATACGCATGCGTAGAAACTGGGTTTGGCCCACCTTATGCGCGAATCACAGTTTACAATATGGCTGCGTGCGGGGAATATGCAAAACGCCGACAGGGTGCAAGCACGTGCTTCTCGAAAGAAGCGGTGACCGATAGCCAATCATCCGATGACTGGCGGAGTAATACCATTCTACAATGTTTACATCAGGATCAGAAGGTTCGTTGAATGAACTTTAGGGAAATTTGCTAGCTTCACGTTGGCAATGTCGAAAATTGACTTTTAAAAGCAAGATGATGAAATCTAGAGATATACGCCTAGTTAGGTTGGGTTTCAGGTCGAATTTTATGATCGTGATTTCTAACTACACTCTCTTCAGTTCCGTTTGAAGTTACCCGCTTTTTGAGATCGTAGCAAATGACTCACGCCTCTCAAAGCAGTGGTGTGATTTTAATTTTCAAAGAGATTGGTTTACCAAAACTCTCTATATATTTACTCTGCCTGTCCGCGTATCCATCAGTCTAGGAGGCAGAAAATCTAAAAAATTACTTAAATGAATCATCATCTATTTTAGCCAGGATGTAAAGAAACAAAGGTTAGAAATCGATCTCGTTAGTGGACCCATCCAACTCCATTATAGTTAGAAATCAACTGGTTTTGATTTTAATATCGATCACTATAGAGTAGAAACTATAATAGACAGCCAGAAAAGATTTCCTGCAGTAGAGTAAGCGTCCCAAGAATATATTCCCTATCTACCCTTAACTCTATACTAAAACCAAAAGTCATAGAAATCCGTAGAAGCAACTACCGGTTTTAATATTGATATACATAAGGTAGGTATAAGTAAATACGCCATGTTAAGGGTGTTTGATATTTTTATGGCCTTAATTTTCATGAAACACAAAGAACAAGACATGTGCTTTGCAGAGTAACCTTTTCGGGTGTAAAAGAAAATGTGGCAATGATGCGACTCACTTCTATTTTGTACCCAAGGTAAAAGAAAAAAGTGGTGTATTTACAATGTGGTGTATTTACCAACATGTGCAGGTAATTCCGCCAAAAGTAGAATACTACTAAAAATCTCCATAGTTGAAATGAAGCTCCAAACTGAAAAGTTTTAGTCCATAAGAAGATAAACAACAGTGTCACTGTACAGTGACTTATAAAAAACTATACCGATATTACATAGAACATGTGGGACAAATGAAAACATCTTTGTCTTCTGCAGTCAGTTCTGCACAAGCCCTGGCGTATTTCCCTACACCATGTTTGGTATTGATTTAGTCGCCATGCAGTCAAAAATACTGATATTACATTTACAAAACAATGTGTTCCTAGACGGACACAAAATAAGGCGTACATTGCTATAAGAATCGGCAATGTTCTGAGTTAGCAAAGTACTAATAACGGATTCTTACTTCTATTGAAATAATGACGTCTTTCCAGGGAACATTCCCGAACACTTGGCGTATTTAGCTGCACTGTCGTGTGTACCTCCAGTTACCTTATAGCAAAAACGATAAGACATAGCGAAAAGCATTTTTCTGGAACATAGATGCATCAGCATCGCAAACATCGAGGATTTAAACAGCATCGGAAAGATTACTGGTCATCTCAGCGACAACGAAAATTATGGGTTCGACGAACATCGGTCATTTTCGATGATAATTTAAATCTATCTATCTATCTATCTATCTATCTATCTATCTATCTATATATATATATATATATATATATATATATATATATATATATATATACTCCTCCCCCAAGTTGCGGGGCTGAATTTGGTTTTAAATGGGATCGGAACTGTCACTGTTCATCTCAGCGACCTCATCTATGCTGAAAATTTAATCGAGATTGGTCGAAAAGTTCAAGAAATTACGAGTCACAAACGTAGTCACTTTCAATTTTATAACATAAATTACATTTTGCAATTTTTTTTAATAAGAAAAATTAAGAGCTACTCGCGTACTTTTTCATTTTAGTGAGTCTTTGAAGCATTTCTTCACAGGATCATTTCCCGACGGGAGAACATTGAACGTATTTTACGGATATACATATTTAACATTGAACTGTATGTCCACGTCTCACATAGTCTCGGTGGTGAAAAAAGAAAACTGAACTTCAAAGAAGTAAATGAAATGAAATCTTTTAACTTAACATTCCATTAGTAATGCCCGTTAGGATAAAGGAGTCAAAGATTAAGGCAAGTGAATGATGATGGGAGAATCAGTGGAATGAAAAAGTGGGAGGAAACTGGTGTACTCCGAGAAAACGCACGGAAACGTTGTTGTCCACCACCACAAATTTACTTGGCTGGATATTGAACCAGGAACCCCACGCACCAGAGATAAGCACTCAATCACTGAGCCACCGTGCCACCTTCAGAAGAACTGTTACATTCGCAAGTATAGTAAAGCTATTCTTTAAAATAGAGAGCTGAAATATAAGTCGCTGTTTTGTCCCTTCCTGTAAAAAATTGCAGGTGTTTTTCTAATGATTTGTTACGCGTCTTTCTTATTTTGTTATTGTAATCACTAGTGCAGCAAGTAAATGTACGCAGACATACACTATTGTAATTGTACTTTTATGACTCAAAGTTACACAGTCATCGCGTTCCATGTATTAATTACAAGGATGTGTGCTTGATGTGTTCTTTTTAACAAAAAAGTACTGGAATTACCTATGACTTAATGGAAGATGTTATTATCTAACAAATCCTGATCATCAAATGGTAGTTATAAGAAAGAAGACATGTGGACCAATTAAGCAGACAAGCTTTGTTTTCTTTTTCTAAGTTCTTCCTTGCTTTGTATTCATGATTTAAATAAATTACTGTATAACAATTTCTTGACAAGAAGTCATGACAAGAAAGAAATATGTTACAAGGCATGTGTTTATATTATTTTCTATCAAAGGAAAAAAAACAGAAAAGAAGACAATTGTCCTCTGAAGGTCAATGTTTACGTAAACTGGAAGCGGAATATTATTTAACCTTTGGACAATAAATTTCCCAGCGTAGTACGCTGAGCATGAGACCCATCTCAGGTTTCATCAACCAAACAGGCTGAAAAATGACACAAAAACATCTTCTAGCGTTTAGTGTATTACTTAGTGTTTCATGGGGTATGAAAATACGTAAGTATTAAATTTAAACTATTCTTAATTAAAAGTCATAAGTATTTGTTTTTTATATATCTTATAACGTTTCTTCTTAGCTTCTATACTACATGAGGCATGGACGAAAGCTTTATAATGGGATTGAAACCACATATATCTCGCATCGGAAATTGAAGTTGGGTCTTTCTTGCGCGCGGTCATGTATTAAGTATGCAGATAGAGGGCGTCTAAGGGGGTTAAATCAGACCTGCGATCATCTTTAACCTCCCTGAATCTTTCAGTTGTTTCTTGGTAGGAATATAGAAAGCATGGGCGCCCACAGAGGGGGCAAGAGGGGCAATTGCCCCTCCCTGGATTTTCGAAAAAGGTTAACATTTATAGGCTCTCCTGGTGACAATAGTATACTTTTAAAATCAACATTCACTAAATGATTAGAGTAACAAAATTTAGTCTAATACATCCCCAAGATTTTAATCTACTTCTCTCCCCCATGTGATGTTTCATATTTTTCCAGTAATAATTATATTCAGCCTGATGCTGCATGCAATGCTAAGTATTTTGAATGATGGTATCCGTCAGTTGAGTTGAAAAGATAATTTCGCTCTTTGTTGTTTCTTTTGCTAACGTGGTGCTGACAGCAATGAAGTTATGTATTGTTGGGTTTCATTCTAGCAAATGTGTGTGTGTGTGTGTCTTGACCCCCCCCCTTGGAAAATATCCTGCGGGCGCCCATGATAGAAACGTAACCTGTAGTTAACACGCCCAGAAACTGATCTCAGCCCTTCTGCTTTAGTGTTTCGGCTACAGGTATGTTGTTTATGTGTGTGTGTCTTTAACGTATAGTCACATTTAAAGAAACTAGAACACCCACCCACGAAATTTCTTGAAATATCTTTTCTTCAGCAACTAAAACTGTCCTTCTTACACCTCTAGTGGATTTTGAGAGCGTCTTTGATGCATATGATCCAGGGTTTGATTCCCGATAAGAGAACATTGAAAACTTTGGATGCATTACGATGGTTCGGATTCCACCTTACAATTTAGGTTCACGTTGCATAATAGCCTCGGTGCTGAAAAGAGACTCGAGACTTCAATAACTAAACAAACAAACAAGCAAACTTATTCAAAGCCAAAGCATTGAATCTTTTAGCATTTTTGTGAAACCAGAGAATAAGATTGTAGCATTTTCAAGTTGTTTATCTTTAAATACAAGAGTCCTTCATTACATTCTCCAACTTTTTCTTCTTCTTCGTGTTATATGTTCTGACTTTATGATTGGTCCAAAGTAGGCAAAAGATAAGCCTTGTTAGCAGTGAACACGGAATCCTTTGGTGCGATGTCGGAAGTGTTAAGGATTGTCAACAGCATGGTCTCTCGTACTGGGGAAAACGCATGTTGCGATGATTTCTTTCACGCTTATAAGTGAAGAAAACGTGAAATATACCGTGAAGAAATACAGTGCATCACAAGTTATTCTGAACACAAAACAACATGTAGCTGCCGGTTCCTAACACTTCCGACTTCCCACCGAAGCATTGGATGTCCATTGTTGTCAAGGCTTACCTCCTGATTAGTTTGGATCCTCCTTGAAATCTGGGTATATCAGAGAAATCTATTGAGAGCATACCTGAATATTACACCCTGTAGGAATACCCGATACACCTATTGAAAATTGATGAAATATGCACTGTTGTATTGTGTATGCGTGGCTTCCTTTATACTGATAATAACCACCATCCACAGTTTCTGGAATTCGAAATAGGGACTATTGAAATTTGGCGTTGTCGCGATTATATAACTCTGAAACTATACACTTTTCGCCGTAAGTCCATATGAACTTTTTTCTTTTCTTTTGATGTGAAGAATCACCTCTTACAGTTGGTTGGTATAGTTCATTAACACCCTATATACGAAACCAACGTTATATGTTACGATGTGTTTGCAGTGTGAAAGTTCCATCAATAGAACGAAGAAAAATTAGAAACCAACCTGAAATAAGACAAGGATTATATTTTTCTTTTTAAGTACATGAAAAAGTTTCAAGTAGGGTCTAAGACTTTAGAAGAAAGTAAAGGAGAAATTTCATTAACACTTTTGCAAGTGATATTCTGCAAATTTACATTACCATAGAAAAATAAATGAAAAACATGCTGTAGTAATAAGAAAGAAGTGCGAATGTATGTCGTTTGAAATTTTGTGTACAGCCTATAACCAGCACAAAATAAATAGCAGTATAATTATTACGTGTGTATGTTTAAAACATATATGATTTTAGTGCATCCTATGAATGGTCAACTAATATGATATTTTCAAACATATGTAAGTGGTATACTCATTCGTAACCAAATACAGCAAAGAGAAGTTTGGTTATCTATGTTTGGAATTTATTAGATGATGATAGGCACAAGGTATTACTATAACAGGCCATATTATCTAGTTATTAATAAACATCGAATTGTTCCAATGTACTAAAAGGAAAATTAATAAATAGAAATTTTTACAAGATACTGACGAGGGATTCAGGGCACAAGAAACTCAAGTTTAATTACCAGAATTATGAGGAAAAGAGACATTAAACTGTGTACGGTAGGTTAAAATACAGGAAAAAGTTATCGTTACGAAGGACACTAGGAATGTTTTGAGATGTGGAAAACTGGAAGACAGGAAGTGAATTTTTTTTCCGTTGAAAGAGACTCCCCTCCTTCGCAAGTCAACTTAACCAGTTTCGTAACAATCATGTCACTTGTTATTAAGAGCACTATTGCCAAGTCGCTGCATTTGTTGTTAGTTGAGCTTCAGCCATGGAGTTGGAAAGTAGGGATTTTTGTGTAATGGTTTTTGTACGACCAAAAAATGTTGTTTAAATCACAGTTGTTTGATCGTTTGTCTGCTGCATTTGGGGACAGTGTATCATCACGTGCAATAGTTTTTCGGTAGTATGCTGAATTCAAATGGAGCCGGGCATCGTTCAATAATGATTGGCGCAGTGGTAGGCTGTCCACAGCTGTCACTTGAGAAAACATTGATGCTGTGGAGATGATGATCAGGAAAGATGCGCGTGTGACCTACAGTGACATTGAGTGTGCCCTTGGTATTAGTTCGCTGAGTGTTTCAAACATTTTACACAAACACCAGCGTGTAAGGAAGATTTCATCTCGATGGGTGCCCCACAACTTGACAGATGCTCAGAAGCAAACTCGTGTCGAATGGTGTCAAGATATGCTCCAGTAATATAACAATGGTGATTCTAGGAGGGTGTCAGACATAGTTACTGGTAACGAAACATAGATAAATGAATTTGATTCCGAAACAAAGCGCCAATCATCTGTGTGGTTGTTTTCTGGCGAAGAGGCACCCATGAAACTCAAAAGATCAAGAAATGTTGGAAAGAAAATGATGGCAACATTTGCTCAGCAAGTGGATATATGGCCACAATTCCTTTGGACAATCAACAAACAGTTACAGCGAGATGGTACATAGATGTGTCTTCCAGAAGTATTCCTGAAAATCCAGGAGAGACGACCAAGAACTGGAATGCGAGGGATCATGGTGCACCATGACAGCGCATTTGCTCACTCAACGAACATGACAATTGAATTAATTGAAGACAGTCGTGTCAAACTTCTTAAGCACCCACCCTACAGTCCTTACCTGCCACAATGTGACTTTTTCTTGTTCCCTACGATGAAGGATAAGCTTCGTGGACGTAGATTTCTTTCCCATGAAGATGCTGTCACTGTTAGCACAGAGCAGTTAAGTGTAATGCCTGAAGAAGACTGGCGCCAATGCTACCAGAATTGGTTCAGAAGTATGAGACTGTATGGAGTGTCATGGAGAATACTTTTAAGAAATGTAAAAACTATAATAAAGTTCTGCATACCCAGACAGCCTTGTCACAAAACTTTCCTAGTGTCCCTCGTATTCCTACATTATAGGATTTATTTACAATAACTCAACATGAATTTTTTAAGACCTGACAGGAGCTTCAGATTGACATCTTAAAGATGAAGTATATCTAACACGCCATGGCCAAAAAAGTGGTCTTGATTCCTTTATGCACTGAACGGGCTATATGTCTCTTATTGCATACTGGCAACGCTTACTATGAAGAACAAGAACACGAACACGAGCACTTGTTAGCACTTTATCTTCTAAAGAGCGACTACCTTCCTTAACCCACTGACGCAGACTTACGACCAAGTTCCCTATTTTATAAAAGAGCAAAAGACAGACTTAAGAAAATTTTCCATTTCACCTCCCTTCGTACCGTTGACCCCTCTTTAAAATGCTAGTACATATGTATATGGGTTATCACTATGTACTTTAATTACTCATTAATAGATGCCACTACTTCGCTGCATTTTCCTATTAGTAGATTATAAAACGCAAGGTTCAGTATGTCTTTTTCTGTTACTTAAATCAGTTAACATCCCAATGAACTGAATGAAACCAATTTAAGTTCCTGAAAAGACCCAATGGGTTAACCAATTGACGCAGATTTACGGAAAAAAAATTATTTTCAATGAGAATAAAGTTCCACTCTCTACTCTACTCTGGAAGAGCTACGATAATTTTGTTCCGTCGCTTTCCCGCGCGAATTCAAATATTACTACGTTCTTGCATTGGATTTACCAGGCTAGCCGTTCACTGTACATATTTCAGCACACTTCCCATGAATATTCCTAAAGTTTCCAGTAAATGATAATAAAATATAACTTGACTTTTTCTAAAATATTTTTTAAATATATACTGCCGGAACGCTTTTTAATTACTACAACAATACGTATCCTATGATGTGTTCACGGTATACGAAACGCAAGGAACGGAAAGCCTTTTTACAACTTACAACACCCTTTTTACAGAATCCAGGTTCTTCTGAACAACTCTTATTAACGGAAACCAATAGGCCGTACAGTAGTATAAATTAACGTAGCATTTTTGCCTCATCTCAGAAACAAAATTTGAGAATGGCCTTATCTCAGAATAAAAGAGAAGTAGAATGGTATTAAAAATCATATGGGAAACTAGGTGATGTCAAAGAGATCTTTGAACTGAAGGAGTAGACTTCATTAAATGATATTTACACATAATAAGTCACGCAACACTAATGTTTGGAATCAAAGAAAAAGTTACATTAAAGCTTGAAACTAGGTAAGGGAAAGAAGAAAACACATTTGTTGGTTTCAAATCTTGAACACAAGTAACTCTAGTATTTGTCTGATTCATCTGAAGAAGAGTTCTACTGAACACATTCTTTCTGGCCTGGCTCACTAATTGCGTCTAAAGACTCTGGGCAGCCTCTTCCAGTGGACTATATAGATTGGTATGTAGTGTCACTAAGCACCCATCCGCTGCTCTTAGGTACAAATGGAAGCATTGAATCCAAATTCATGGCAGCTTTCCACATATGAGTAACGTAGCTACACCGGAGAATATTTTGCTCCAAAATAGATCTCGATGAAGAAATAATCCTGTCAGCTTCTTTTATCTTCTAGAATTATTTACGTTTCCCCAAATCTCTTCCATGCAAATGTAAAAAAAAATGAAATGTTTCCCTTTTACGTCTCACGATTATGTCGGTTAGGCTAAAGGAGACGGTGATGAGAAATGAAGGAAATGGTGGAATGAAGAAAGAGGTAGGAAATGGGAAAACACCGAGAAAACTCACGAGCACGGTGTTCGTTCACCACAAAAAACACACGGCGCAAACTGAGATCGAACCAGAGGTGAACGCTCAGCCACCGAGCCATCGCTGAGCCACCGCGCTCCTATTGTGGTCTTCTTGGCATTAAATAACGAGTTTCAGGTTCACGGAAATCTATTTCGTTCTTGTTTCCCAGTTTATGCACTGTCTTCTGTGCATTCAGAGTTCATCTTTTTGAACTATGTTGTAACGTTATTTCTTCTGCTAAGGGTTCAGTGAAAGTCAAGATCAGAGCTCAATTTACCGCGCAATGCCTGCAATCCTCTATAGTGAAAGTGGAGCCGCTAAGCAACACAAACTGTAAATAGCTATTGCATTCTTTGTAACATTTTTCACGGGCACACTTCTTCAACGTTTGGCTTTATTCCAATTATCGTTTAACGAAAATCAATAATTATTAAAGAATTGCAATTAATCGGCCCCGGCCCGGCCCGGCCCGGCCCAAAGAAATAACAGAGTCGGCCCGCCCAAGCCCAGCCTGCGGGCCGGGCCGGGCTTCGGGTTGAGTCCAGCCTGTGCAGGTCTCTACACTGCATACACATCAATATGTAGTTTACGAAATCTTCAGTAGAATTAGTGCCGTGTCGTGGAAAATCAGCGCTTGGCGCGAGACTATACGACGGCACCCCCGTATACATGAGTGAGGTCGACAGACCAGCCGCGAAAGTTGAGAAAATTTTGAAAAGTAAACCCTGCTTTTCCTTGATTTTGAGCACTTTTCATTACTTTTTTCTTTTCATTTTATATATGTGCACATGTGCACATGTGTTTCATTCCTCTGTTTTTCTTTCCTTCTTTTCTTTTCTTTTTCCCTCCCGAATTTTGCGCTTCTTACTTCGGTGCCCGGGGCCGTCGCCCTGCTTGCCCCTCCTTCGTCACCTACAATAGCAATCTTTCACTTATATACTACTATTATATTGGTAAATTCTATATCAATCTCTAACCCAGGAGGGATAACTGTTCCTCCCTGATCCCTCTAAATGACGCCCTCTGAATCTCACCCTTTAACTGAATTATTTTTAATTAAAGAAAGGTGTGTTTACTTTAACAACTGTAAAACGCATTTACGTCTGTCACTTCCGATGCGAGAAATGGGATTTAGGCGCTCTATTTCAAATAATGCAAGAACTGTACATTTTCAAGAACTGAAGTCTGCTGACATCAGAAATCATATGGAATGATCGAAAGATCTTCCCTATCTTTCCTTTCCTATCTCAATCTGTGCTAGTGCCACCTACTAATATATAATATAGGGCGAGAGTATAGTACCTACTAAAATACAAACCTTTCTTCAACAGTTGACAATTTAATGTTCTACCAAACTCGGTCATAGCGTTAAGAAATACAGGTTTTATTGACTATTTGGTATTCTATCTTAGATGTTACATATTTAGTATTTATATAGACTGGGTCTGCGTCGTTTATATATATATATATATATATATATATATATATATATATATTGAGAGATCGGATTTTGTCTGCACGTGCACGGAAAGAAAGCAAATAATTGGGTGAAGTAATTTCTACATTTTGTGACTGAAATTTTTTGAGTTTCTCCGGGGGGGAATGAATTTTCTTCGGGGGGGAGATTCCCCCCGGGCTACCCCCTGAATTCAACCCTGTTTGTTTGTGTTATATTTTAACACAATCGTTTAAACACATAGGTGTGTCGTTGAAATAACACAACGATTTTTCACAGTGTACCCTTATATCGCATTTATTTGTCAATGTCTAAGGATACTATTTTGTTCCTAATTATCTTTGGCTTTAGTTTTCATTTTGAAATTCGTCAAAGTGGACTTAACAAAGTTTAACATATCAGTCTTCAAATAACAAGACCACTAATAATAATAATAATAATAATAATAATAATAATAATAATAATAATAATAATAATAATAATAATAATAATAATAATAATAATAATAAAGCATTTAATATTGTGGACTTGGCAACAATGCTTTCAACTGAAATTCGGCCTAATACTTTGACCCTCTGTATTAACAATCCCTGAGGGAAATAATACAAATGTAAAGAACAAATCTGATTTATTTACATTCTTACATCTGTTGTTAAAATATTAAAACTAATATTCATGTTGTTTAGTCCTTGCCTATCTAAAACGGAAGCGTGTACATGCAAATAGAGAAGGTGTGGCATTCTTATGTAAGGACAGCATGGCATCTCTCCTGATTTGACACCGACATACACGGCATATCCTCATATAAAGGTAAGCTTTTGTTTTAAGATGGCTTTCTGTCTTATAAGATGTATATTAAGTAGTCCAATCAAGGCTATTCTCATTTTTACTGTTTAATTCTACCTTGAAAATTGAGCACAAAAAATAAATACAAGATTTACCATTACATAGTTTCCGATCTCTGATTACCCTCCTGAACCACTCGCAATATTCCTAATGGAAATTCAAATCGTTCCCACAATGCAACAAAAGTGACTCGGTGACACTACCGGCTAGAGTTGTAACTAACTGCATCGTCTGCTACTGGGAGTAGCTAAGTGTATCATTGGCTAATTCTATCAGACTCAAGCGATCTGAATGATTTGATTCGTTCTTGCTTTTAGTAGTTCGTAGTACCCAACTTCCTTGAGTGGCGGCGCCACAGTCTCGACAGTTTCAGCGGGAAGAGCAGCTGAAACCTCTTGGTTTTCGATAATGAAAAATGTCACTTACCTTACAAAAGTCACTTACCCTGCCTTACTCAAGCGGAATGACGATTCTAATGAACAGTGATATCTTTTCCTCTAGTGCTGTGATGCTTCTAATATCTATTACACTATCTGACAGATTTTTCAGAAGTACGAGTTCTTGATGATGTGGCGCCTCTCCCGGATTTACTATAAGTTTTACGAATGTAATGGCGGAACAAATACAATATTAAGTCGGATGATAGAAGCTTGCTACGTTCACTTCCATACATGAACAAACACGTGTCATTTTGATTGTTTCCAGATATAACATAAGGCATAATAAGCTAAAAGTAAGATTATGAAAACCTTTTGAGAAAGTAAAATGTTTGCATGTCAGGGTAATGGGGTTGAATGTCATAATTTGCTTTTGATTATTGATGTCTTTGTTAGCTCAACAGATACCGTTCTGTAAATGTTATTTTAATACAACCGACAAGGGCCACA
Organism: Thermobia domestica; assembly: GCF_964235325.1. NCBI lineage: Eukaryota > Metazoa > Arthropoda > Insecta > Zygentoma > Lepismatidae > Thermobia > Thermobia domestica. The sequence goes on from NC_137461.1 coordinate 242,564,144, forward strand.
CCCTTACTTCAGACATAATACAATAATATTATTTGATTACACATAAAATAGTGACTAAGTGCAACATTACTAACGAGATGTTCCTGAACAGTAAAGGAAGTAACAAATGCTTAGATATGGACTACACAGTTAAAATTATACTGAAATATTAATATAAACGAGTAGGTGCATATCATTAGAAATGTGAAATTTGTAGGGTAATAATGCGAAATATATTTTATTATAACGTACTTTTGTTTTTAGTAACTGTTAATGACAAAAGAATACTCCTGTAGCCTCGCTGTTGTAACGAAAGTTATACTCAAATCAAAAACAAAAGTCCAACGTTAATGTAATGATCCTATCTTCAGAAGTCACATTATAGTCACAGAACACACACACAGTTTTCTACATATTTGTAGCACGTTTTGTACGTACAATGATTGTCAATGTTCATACTGTGGAAGACCTTATCATTCCTATATATAAGACGACATATAAGAAGTACGCCAGATTCTTAAGATGTTCCTTGAAAAGTTTTTAAGTGTCTTCAGAGAGTTGACAACGGACTAACAAGTTGACTGCAGTATTCAATTAATTCTGTAGTCTCTCAGGAACTGGATGATGTTATACAGCAGCGCAAATTGGAAGTGGACAATTAAGACAGTTTCTTTTTCTTTCTTTCTTCTTCTTCTTCTTCTTCTTCTTCTTCTTTTGTTAACCTCCTGAGACCCTGCGTATTGAATACATTTTTCGAACGCCCGTCATGGCTACGATTATTTAAGAACATGCCCGAAACTCGGTTATTGTGTTCGGGAAATTCCGAAATTACTGCACAAAAGGCAGCTAGTTTTTGTTTTTACCTATAGGTGGCTCTATTGTCTGCTGAAGGCGGGAAGAAGACAATTGGGGTTATGGACGCATCTGATTCAGGTACATTGATTGAATAATTTCTCAGAAAATAAAACATAGTGCAGTAAATTTCAAGTTTAATGATTTACATATTTTATGCTTATATTACAAAGGGAAATATACAATTTTCCTCGTGTATTGTATGCAATACATAGCTATTTGAGACCCAAAGTACTGCATAAAATACGACCCATTACCGACCAACAGGAAAGCAGTATGACAAAATGGTTTCCAATATAATGAGTTTATTTTTACCCAATATACAAAATTTCATCAAAAGTTCTTGACAAATAAATGCTCGGGTCACAGAAGGTTAAGTGATGCTCAAAATATATTTGTGAAGTTGAAAAACAATCCTATGGAGGAGCAGGAAGCAGATTCTTGGGCGGACATCAATTTCATCTCACTTTCGTTTGTGGCAATCGGACACAAATAATCATATCCCCCCAAATCACATTTCAAATCGAATTATTGGGGGGGCAGTCCCCCCAGTTCCAAGATTAGAGGGGACATGTTCCCCTCATCCCCCTGGGATTTGCGCGAGTGATGTTATAATCCCTCACAAACGGAAGAGGATCCTTTTAAGCATAATCGATTCAAGCATCGTTATTTCCTTTTGAATAATTATGGCAATGCATTTACGTAAGGTTGGCAGCCGTAACATCTCTGGTGTGATATTCAGTAACAAAATTTTGGATCAAGCATTCTCTGACATGCTCAGATACTACTTTCGAACATTGAAGCTCCATTGAGGCTTACCCCTCTCAAATATACCAGTGTAAATTAGGATATTTTGATCATATAATTTAGCACTCACATTGTATGCCTCTTTTGTGAGTACTATGAACTACCAATGGAGGACAAATTACAGTAAAAATTATAAAGGGTGGAATACAAGGTAGGTCAAAAATGTATAACGAAAGAAAACTCTATATTGTGTGTATATACAACACATACTGCACACAAGAAGTTCTATGTTTGTGCTCTTCATTATACTGTACATGAGAAGTTTAATACGTGAGTGTTACCATAAGTTTCCACCTGACACCAAAATTTATCGTCACTTTCAATAAACTGGTCATGCCATATATTTCTAGTGCCATCCCTGGAAGAAACAACGTATTAATTTCAACTGTCTAGCTGGGTCAGTTCGTTGGAAACAATTATTTAAATTATTTGCTGTGTTCACTTCGTATATTGCATGATATGGTATTCTTTATGAACTCTGACCTCTTCTAGATTTACAGACTTGGAGTAGATAAAATAACATTTTTATTTAATGGGGTCATAGATTAAATACGTAAATTACAAAATAATCAATTCTCCTAATCATTTAGTATAATTTATTATAATATAAATGTCAAGAAAAAAATGAAAATCAAATGAAATCTTTGAGTTTAACGTACCACCGTAGATTATGTCTGTTATTCTAAAGGAGACGGATGTATAAGGTAATTTCATGATGATGGAAAATTTGGTGGAATGAGAATGTGGGAGGAAACGGGAACACCCCGAAGAAATCCACCGACACGATGTTGTTTACTACGAACTTGTTTGTGCACGCATCTAATCAGAGACCACTTGCAGCAGAGGTAAGCACTCTACCCCTGAGCCACCGTGACTCCAACAAACGTCATGATTTGGGAAATAATTATCAAAATAATAGTGGCATAAGATTTATATGTAAATGACCCTCTCAAATTTTAAGTTGACAATCATTAGAATCAGCATATTCAAATTGTATAGTGGAATAACCTGTTCGCAAAAAGGAGCCACATAGAATTGGTTGGGAGAACTTTAGCAAAACCGACACCTACGACAGCAAATGCCATTTTATTCTTCGCATTCTCAGTGCTGCTAATTTACCATGATATTTCACATTTGCACAAAGAAACGTTGTCAAACAGTTGTTTCATTTCAGAGAAAAATAGGCTGGAATGTTCATTATACTGTATCACGAAAAAGACATAGAAAAAAAAAAGAAAAATGAAACTAGTTGTACCTGCTGTTCTTATTTAAGATTATTACGTTCCCTAGCCCTATATTTCAGATCATTCCTTGACTTCCATTAGGGATGAAGAAGTAGTCAAATTTTATAAAAAAGAAGAAGAAGAAGAAGAGAGAAGAAGAGGAGGAAGAAACTAAAAGAAAATACAAACTATTTCACTGATTCATTATGAAGTAGTACGACGATTTTTCAGTAATAATTTGTTTATCTGCTTTTAATGCGGTTAGATTAAATAAATATTTAAAGGATGCAAAACCTGAATTCCGCTGTCAGGATTGACAAAACATCCGGAGGAATATTAAAAAATCAAAATTGTCATATTTCATACACAATTTAAAATTCAGAAATCCGGAAACCTCCGGATTTCGGATGGTGATACTCACTGTACAGAGGTTGTTTCCGATCTCTTCAGACTAAATTGCATACATTGTGCTGCACCACTAAGCGGGTAGTGAAGGGAGCTGCCAGTCATGTGGGCAATTTGGACCATTGACTGTGCGTGACAAATGTGGTAAGTGCATATTGGGACAAATGCCGCCGAAAATAAGCGCTTACTGCGAGGGCTACATAACTGCCCTTTCCGACGTGAACTACAGCAATAGTGCGATTATCAAACTGTGCAAGGAGCGTGGATTCACTTGTCCAAAAATGACTAATCACGGGTGTTGAAAGGGGCAGGTAAGGCGAGGCGTGGGATGATCCCTGTGGGGGAAGAAAAGGCCAACCTTTGGCCTGCCACTATCCGCACACGAACTAGAATTCGGGAAGTCGGGACTTTGGTCCCCAGGGAGAATCCATCTATACAGAGGAGGATCACGAACTGGCTACAGACATCACTGAAAACAGTGCACAGCATCATTCACCTCGATTTGAGGCGGAAAGGGCGTGTTTATAAGCTCTTTCCAAAACACATCCAGGAACGTCTCACCAACTGTCGAAAGCTGTATGTGCGGTCCGTATCCGGTGAAAAGTGGAAGTTTGTTGTAACACTTGACGAGGCATATGTTTATCTCGATGACTGTTACAAGCCACGTGCAATTTTTTATCGATAGACAGATGCATGGGACTTTCAAAGATGGTTCGCTGAATGCAAGGAAAGTTTTGGCACAGGTTTCATGATCATTGCTGGATAGTCGTATCAGGGCAAGCTGACCACATCATGTAGTCACAAATGCAAAGATGGATTCGGAATATTATCAGGCTAACGTCTTGGCACCCTTTATTGCCATGACGTTCTCTATCTCTACGGGAGGGACAAGAATCGTGTGTGGGTGCATCAAGACAAGGCGTCAAGTCACATATCTCGCCCAACTCGCCTCTTCCTCCAACAAATGGCAGCAGAAACTGAAATTTGTGCCATTCTGCTCATAGACAATCCAGTGAAACCCCCTGATGGGTCACTGGTGGACTTGTGCGCCATTGGTGTCCTGAAACAAGCCTTGTCTCACAGAAGACCTCGCACTGTTGAAGGGTTACGGAAAGCCTGTCAGAGGGAATGCTTGCGGCTTGACATCACTACACTGCGTGCCAGTTTTCTACAGTGAAAACTTTCCTGTCGGCCAGTTTCCCAGATGTAGGGCCACTAAATAGAGCACTCTCGATGGTGACAGCATTGTTTCTCTTAACGTAAGTGTAGTTTGAAATCGTTGCCATAGATCAGAAAGAACCTCTGTATATTTTTAACAAAAAAGTTTAAATGACTACAGTTCTTCAAAGGAAAAAGAGTACTAAACAAATTATGAAATGAGAAACAATTGGCAGTAATCTGTGTTGGTAGCTGTAACAAGACCTAGCAACTCATTATTGACTGCAGCGCCATCAAAATATAAACGGTACCTCCAGAAAACAGTGGCACGCCAGCGCAGTAAACTTGAAGAGACGATCTGAAGTAGCTAAAGAAACTAGAGTTTTAACTATCAAACTTTACATGCTTTCATCCGCCTTTTCTCCGGTTCTGAGTCCAAATTTCCCATTAGAACAGTGATGACGCTAGAGGTTGGGCAAGAGGCTAACTCCCTCACTGCTTTCAGACCTATTGTACTGTAGCGCAGGTCAATTAACTTAAAACTATTGTTTTCGGTATACAGAAAGAAAAGCTGCTCCCCTACAAAATATTTCTGCTCCTCCGCTTACCCTTAAAGAAATTAAAGCTAGCACTTCGTTAGAAAGTTTTGATTTCCTCAAATGCCTTCTTCGCCTGAGCTTTGTGGACTTCATACGACACATTTAATTTTTAACATTTTATATACAACAAAGAAGACGTCATGGAAGATTGGTTAATACTGACGCAAAGCAACTTGAGCAAGCAACTTGAAATTCGGATAGTGCATAGAATTTGTAACGTACAGTACCACAAAAGAAGGATTTTTGAACATTCAACCTGGAAGGGGGGAAATGAAAGTAGCAATTTTATAATAAGAAGTCCATATCTCAGAGATCCGAAATTTGGTATTTACACTTTTTTTAATTTAAGATAATGAAAAACACAGAGTTTTTCAAAAAGAAAAAGTGTTCTAGAGCGTTTTTATTTCAAAAGTGCCTTGCTGGCGCTCCTGTCCATCTATGTTTCCACTAGGGATGGGCAAAACCGGTTTTATAAGAACCGGAAACCGGTTTCTAGAAAAACAGAAACCCGAAAAACTAATATTTTGGTTTTCTCCAAAACCGGTTCGGTTTTTCACCGAAACCAGTTTCGGTGAAAACTTTTGGAAAACACATAAAACTATATTTCTGTGGAAACAGATTTGGTTTCCGGAGTACAACGAAACACTATTCTGGTCAGAAATAGAATAAATTTTGAAAAAAAAACGGAACCGGTTTTGAAGAAAACCGAAACCGTATCCGGTGAAAAACCAAACCTGTTTTGGAGAAAACCGAAACCGATTTCGTTGAAAAACCGAAGCGTTTTTTGGAGAAAACCGAAAAATCCTGTTTTTGTGCCGCCCACTAGTTTTCACGTACTTTCATCGAAAGAAGACGGACAAGTTGCTGTGGCCGATGTCTGTCAATACTTGGATGCGGACAGGGTTGCCACAATGAATTATTTCATGAACTTCGCTGTGCACTGTATTGTTAGCCATTCTAAGTATAGCCTACGATCTTCACTCGCCAAGACTAAACAACTGAATGACAAATTGACAGCATAACCGAGATCATTCACTTCTTTTAACAAAGCAAAGGGATAGTTTCCTCCGTTAGAGGGCGGCAGGGTTGAGGCCGAAATATGTTTCACATATTTTCCGAGGATACACTTGAAATAGAAAGGATCTAAGAGGGAAGAAAAGAGTTGCGAAGAGAAAGGAGTGGAGGGTTTTCTGTGCCTGAGAATCCCTTAAGGTTAGAGACATAAAATTTCATATTTTGCCACGTGATTGAACAGTCTTAGGTGGTTTATCTTATATAGAATAGAACAAAAAAAAGAGATAGGGGTGGTTCATAAAGATACCCATACGGGACGTTTAAAATTCCGTGCAAGATATTGAGTTGAGATAAATTTAGTTTACTCACAGTAAGACATTGGAGCATTTGCTAGTAAAAGAAAAAAATCTATTTTAAGACAGATTTTCGCCAGTGACGGCAACAAGGATGATCAATTATAACTTAATTTAATAAATATGTGGTAATGTGGTACATATTCAATAAAGTATGTTGTGATTCATGAGGAAACAAAACTTGGGAAGCAGTAGATTAATATAAAGAAAGTTGGTTTTGCTTGATTGTTTATTTATTTGATATTAAGTTTAACGTCCCTTTCAGCAGCGAGACTATTTGAGACGTGAACTTACAGCTTAACGTGGGCTGACGAACCACATGAGCACACGCGGGGAATTGAACCCGGCTCTCCTATGCCAAAGGCGTGTACGCTAATCGCTTAGTCACGATGGAGCTCGAAAGATGGCTTACATTTTTAAAATTTTCTATAGGTTGGAATTAGAAGTACAAGGTTGGCATGTAAGTAGATACAGAGTTATAAAATATACTATTTTTTATTTCTTTAGTCACTCGTCTATTTGGCATTGCAACACGTTCAATTTACTTGAAATACTGACGAAATACAATGATAAATAACTAAATTTAACATTCTTTTATTTTTTCCTTAGCTTCTTATGTTGAACAATGTTACCTAGATGACCCGCCGGAGAAACGTAATGAATGCATAAAAAATGGATTTAACGCAGCTATACCTCATTTCGTAAATGGTAAGTACAAAAGATGTCTTACATACTTATTACTCATCATTGCATTGGTTACCATTGCAGGAGTTATGTACTCCAGGAGTACAATTGGTTTTCGTTGTAACTTCAATATCTACTTAATGACGTTGGATCTCCTACCCACTATTTGTACATTGTAACCTGTGAAGATTCATGATCTAAAAGTTACCGTTCTTTCTTTCTTTCTTTTTGGCAGGAAAACCCGACATAAAATCCTATAAAATCAAATAGCTATACAGTTATTTCTGAAAATTGCAACACCAACAATGAAGTGCAGTAAGGCTTAGAAACTAGCAATGTTTGATGTACGAACGATTACACTTTTAGCAGGATAGCGAAAGTACCTACATACGTAGTAGCGCAGAGTTCAGTACGTACACGAATTAGTATCGCGAGCGAGAATCAGGGTTACTCACAACTCAGTGCAGCGTCACGAAAAAAACAAGAAACTTGTGAACAAAGTATCTTTCTGCTTTGTCAACATACGGTTTAAGCGAGCCAAGTATGGTACACGACAGAGACGCGCGTGTATGGACACAAGATTTGAAATGAAATGAAATCTTTAAGTTTTACGTCTCACGGTTATGCCGGCTACTCTAAAGGAGACGGTGATGATGAGAAATGAAGAAAATGGTAGAATAAAGAAAGTGGGAGGAAAGGGAGAACCCCGAGAAAATATACACACACGGTGTTTGTCTACCACAGAGCTCACTTGGTGCGAGCTGGGATCGAACCAAGGACCGCATGCACAAGAGATGAACGTCCAACCACTTAGTCACCGTGGCCCCAATGGGTACAAGATTACCCAGACGGACCGATTACCAGGCTCAAGACTGTTCAATGTGATATGAAAGGTTCAATTGATATATTCTCCACACGACCGGGACTGGCCTCTAATATTAGTTCGACGTTGAAGCACAGTGGCAGGTGTCGATTTGTTTCTCCAGTTCAACATCGTTGTATTGATATCACTCACACATTTGTAGAACCACAAACGTATCAGACTACAATGATGACGAGAGCACTATTATTAGAATGCTGAGTGGCAGACACTCTGTTTCTGAAGAGGAAACGTTTCAGTCTGTACTATAGTGACGGTTATATAAAGATGATCAAGAAATTTCTGTTGCTTTTTGTGGAGGCCTGTGTTCCATTGGCCCTCACAGTGTCGGTTGAATGCGAATGGAGATAAGGCGAAGATCAGTTGTTGGTGTGGGTATATTCAACATTCACCGTCTACCTGGTTATTGTAGTTCAGTTACACCGTTAACTTGCGTAAGGACATAATGAACATGGGACTTTCACAGAGCGTAATAAGGGCATGTATGCTATACGAGTTCAAACTGGAGTCAACACCGCTGGAGTGGGGCGAAAGATATGCCAGGCCTTTGTTGAGGGTGTCGTGACTGCACGCACAGTGCAGCGGTGGTTTAACAAGTTTAAGGATGGTAGAGAAACACTCGAAGACGAACCATGTGCCGGAAGACCAACACATGCACAGAATGAAGATCTTCAAGCAGCAATTGAGACGAACAGTGGCCAGACGTGTGGAGAACTGGGACTAAACTCAGTATGAGTGGAGAAACCAGTCGGCTGCACCTTCAACAACTTGGGAAGCACTGCAATTTGGGTCGATTTGTCCCACGTGATTCGACTCCGGGCCAGAGGGCAACGCGAGCAGACACCTGTTTCTTTGCAGTCTTATATTAGGAAGGATCCATTTCTGGACAGGATGTTGACATGTGAGGAGAAGTGGGTCCTATTCGAAGCTACGCTGCGCTGTCATCATTGGTTAGCATCCCATGGAAACAGCCGAAACCAGCATTGCACCACAAGATAGTCCTCCTGTGTGTTTGGTAGACTGCTCGCGGAACCGTGCATCGGGAACTATTACCAGCTGGTCAGAGCATCAATGCAACTATGTACTGTTAGCAGTTGTGCCATGTTCAAGAAAAACTCAAAACTCTGGACCCGGCACTTGTGAATCGCAAAGGATCTTCCTGTAACAGGATAACGCTAAGCCCTACAAGGCTACGATGACCCGGGACACCATTCTACGCCTTGGATGGGAAACACTATTGCATCCGCCATACTCCCCAGACATTGCACCGTCTGATTATCACCTGTTCCATTCCTTGGGCAATCACCTTAAAGGACGCCAGTTCAAATCTCTAGTAGAGGTGCAAAATGTACTTGATACCTTTTTCGCTTCACAGTCCACCAAGTTCTACCCCGATGGTATCCATGCCTTCCAGAACATTGGCAGAAGGTCGTCGATACTGATGAGGTCTATTTGTAATCTTCTAGGTACGTCTTATGTGACATATCGATGTTCAAATTTGGTGGGTGAAAAAGCGACAGAGCTTTCTTGGTTAACTTTATATAAGCGTTAGACGTTATCGTCGAGAATACAACTTGACAGCGGGCATTGTCGAATTTCATAATAGCTGAACGGCATATAGGCCTATACTGTTACTGGCTGCAATTGAATACGGCATCACAACGACAATTTGAGAAATATGAGGTGTTGTTCGTAAAGTAAGGTTACAATCCCTGTATGTGTGCAAGTACTATTTCGTGTGTAAGTTGGCTATAACGGCTTTCATTCTCACCCTTGCGCTTCCTTCTCACGACAGTTTCACATGGACTTTATTGCGAGTAACATATGTTTAGAATGGCTGCAGCGATTTATGATATCGCCAAATCAGGGGCGCCTGAAGACAATTTTCTAGAGGGGGTCATCTCCATGGTCGCTATATTAAGTCTGGTATTTCTAGTATTTAATATACGTGGTTTGCTATATTACGTACGAAATACAGTTTCGTGAGCCAGGGGGCGGGCCCTGCCCCTATCTTCGTGCATCTATGCGCCAAATGTGAAGTGCGCCCCGTCATAAATTTTCTCGAAGCACAAGGTAGGTGCCTGGTAATTATTCAGAAAGAACTTGTTTCCGATTTTGGGAACATCTTAGTTGACAATAAGCAGCAAGCACTAGACAAACGCTTTAAAGAATAGTGCCCTGACTAAATACGTTATAGTAGACATTTTGTTAAATACAGATTTCTCTTATACATGGTTTCTCAACCTGGGGTTCGCGAGAGACTTTCATGTTTTTGAGAAGATGAGCGGAAGAGATGAATATAATTAGGATCTTATACCGGATATATTTTTAAATATTATTTTGATTTTTTATAGGCATAATTTTATTTTTATACATAGGACCTGGTCTTAAGAACAAGAAAAAATAATCTACTAAAAATTTTCAACTGGTGCAGGTGCAATCAATTTAAATGAAAGAGTTACGATATGATAATATGAAATGTGCATATTGAAATACCAGAAAATATACAAATGCAACAAAATCTGCATATTAAAATACAATTAAAATTGAAAGCTATTGAGATACCTGAGCATGGTGTGATTTCATTAGTGCGGCTATGTCCGGTTCAATCTTTGTAACGCACATTATCAAATCATTTAAAATACTCAATAACTTTTTTTAACAACTAGCTACAAATGTATCTAACCAAATTAGAAATCACTTTTATTTTTTATCATATGACCCAAAATTAAGCGAGTTTTAAAATTTTCCTCCATTTTGAAACAGTGTGACGAATGGGATTCGATATTTGTAATATGAATGAACTGACCAAATTGGGTTTTAATCCATTCACTTTTAGGGTAGTTACTATATCCACTATATACCCTACAAGAAATCGATTCTGCTGTCATAGAAATAGATGGATCAATGTATATAGAGTATTACAGGTAGCACATTTTCTGCTATCGAGAGAACAAAATACCCAGAATTCCTGCGCGACGTGACGTCACGTGGAAGAGAGTACGAAACAAACACATTGAAGGGAATACAGTAAGCGGTGTCCATGCGTGAAATTGATAAAGAATGGGTAATTATTGAGACAAAAATGAATAAAAATATCTTTGTTGTTGCTCAATGTCCGAATTGAGAAAGGAAGGCTCCATGTATAACATAGCACCCCTTTCCTAAAATGTTGTTGGTACAACTACGTGAGTTTCTCCGTGTAAACGCGCAGACAGAATCGATGTAAACAATGCTAATATATATTCTATTCATTTCTTACCAAAAGATTATGAGAGACTTACAACACCAACTTCATAAGCTACCTGTAAGAAAAAAAGTTCCTCCATCATGCAATTTCTTCTCTGCATATATCGAATTGGCATGGAATTGTTAAGAACGAACAGAAGTAAAAGGTTAAGAGAAAATAATTTATTTTTCAAACATATGAAAGTTTCGGGAAGTGTTGCTATTTTCACTCCTAGCTTCTCATTTTAGATAGTGTATATTTACAACGAAGCACCGGTGAACCCCCCTAAATCCGGCCCTGTTCACACTCACTAGACTGCTGGGAGCTCGTGCTCACTAATTTCATTGGGGGTGGAGGCGCGGTAGCTCAGTGGTAGAGCGTTCACCTCCGGTGCTTGAGGTCCCTGGTTAGATCCCAGCTCGTGCCGTGTGGACTTTGTGGTGGACAAACACCATGCTCGTGGGTTTCTCGGGGTTCTCCCGGTTCCTTCCACTTTCTTCATTGCACCATTTCATTCATTTCTCATAATCGTCGTCTCCTTTAGCCTAATCGTCATAACCCGCGACGTAAAACTTAAAGATTTCATTTCATTTTAATTTTAATTTGATTAGGGTACATGTTTATTAGGTTTGGGCTCACTACACTCAATAAAGCTCGGGCTTACCAAATCTGAACTAGAGTAAGGGTCACTACCATTAATGAGCTCGTGCTCAATGACGTCAGTGAGGTTTGCAATGAGTTTATTGCTGTCAGTAAGGAAAGCGTTCACTATTCTCGTTAAGGCTCGCTCTTACTCAACCATGTTCTCATATCCTATAAGGAGGCTCGCATTTACTCAGTTTCGGTCTCACATCCTTCAGTGAGGCTCACTCTCACTAGGCTCCTTGGATATCGCGCACCCTAATCTATTTCGAGCGAGCACGCGATTAGTTAGGTTCGGGGTCACTAATCTTAATTAGATTCTTGCTCACTCGCGCGTGCTATCTCCCGTCAACTGGGCTCGAGCTCACTCATCAATGAGGCTCAAACTTACTGACACCAGTGTGTATTAATGTGGGCTCGGGTTCCATATTTTCAGTGGGTTCGCGCTATTTATTCTCGTTGAAGCTTGCGCTTTATTGGTCTAGGACTCACATTCTTTAATGAGGTTCCAACTCACTAGGCTCCTTGGAACTCGCGCTCTCTAGTCTCCTTCGGTCACCCACTTGCTTGGATTCGGGCCCACTAATCTGGATTGGACTCGTGCTCACTTGTGTTGGCTCACTTCCGTCAGCTGGGCTCGATCTCAATAACATCAATATAACTCGAGCTCACTGATACCAGCGCGGTTTTCACTAATGTGGATTCGGGTTCATTACCTTTAGTGGGCTCGTGCTCATTATTCTCGTTGAAGCTCGTGCTTATTTGACCCCGGGCTCATATCTTTCAATGAGGCTTGCACTAACTTTGTTCCTTGGAGCTCATGCTCTCTGATCTCTTTCTGGCAAGCGCTTACTTGGGCTCAGACTTCAATATTCAGTAGGACTCGAGCTCACTGGCGTTAGTAGGGCTTGTACACATTTTTGCTTGGGCTCACATTATTCAGGTTTTTGCTTAGTCAGGTTCTGGTTCAGATACTTTAATGAGACTTGCAGTCACTGCGCAAATCCTTAAGGGATGAGGCAGACATGTCCCCTCCAATGCTGGAACTGAGGGGGACTGTATCCCCCAAATAATCCGATTTGAAATATTTTTTTTGGGGGGGGTGGGGGAGAAATGTGATGATTTGTGTCCGATTGCCACAAGGAAAAGTGAGATGAAATTGATTTTCTCCCAGAATAAGCTTCAAATTTACCCGCCTCCCAATGTTGAAGACAACTCTGCTCCCCTGATCTTCTACAGCATTATCTTTCAACTTCATAAATATTTTGAACATTGCTTAAAAAAAAAATATGGGAATGGTCTTACCCTCCCCCCCCCCCAATGTTGAAGACAGATTTGCGCCGCTGCTTGCAGTTATTATACGAATTTTGTTCGGGCACATTTTCCGTGAACTAAACCCAAAATATAGTAGAAACACATGTAAAAACAAGAACATTTATTTGAGCAATCTCAACCTAAAAAATAAAGCCAAAACAATGAAGAAACACAGTGCAAGGAAAAACAATCAATGCATTCCGGGTTCTGTGACTTCTGAGGGCTGCAATTAGAATTATCACTAACATTTCCTATCAGTATTCATAAAACAATAACAATGAGTGAATGATAACATATTATAATATAGCAATTTACCCTGCTTATTTGTAGTGTTAGAATAAGTAATATTTTTGTCTCTATGTAGTTTCAACAATCAAATGCAGTTAGAATATGCTCGGAGTATACAAAAAATATATGCTAAAAGCAGAAGACGCGATTTCCTCTCTTCCACGTGACGTCACACTTCCAGCGACCAATCCCAGTTCGAATCGCATATTTAGCAGCCCCTGTAGATGGATATCGTGAGATCTCCGCAATAGGTATATTAAAAAATCCCGCATAAGTTAATTACAAACCAGTAATTGTAAGCGGGTCCCTGGCAAGAGGATGTGATAAAATGAGGATCGTGATAGGAATTAGATTGAGAACCACTGCTCCAATGAATATCAGAGGTTGATAGCTTACTTTCCTGAACCACCAAATATCCAGGTAATTAATGTGAGGGTTGAAATAATAATAAGATTGGGAGCTAATATACAATGGTTAATGGAACGTGTACGCTTGTCGTCTACGTATACGATAAGAAAAGAGACAATACCTATATTCTGAGAAGAGTATCGTGATTTCAAGACGAATAAACAAATAAGTGTAAATATCATATATAAGAGCTACAGTATAATAGGTTTGCTATAATATGTGTGTGAAGAACCTTTTCCCGGAAGATTCATCGGAAAATGGATGAAAAATGCAGCAGCAAGATTGAAATGTATGTCGAAAGTCCTCCAGGAGGATTGGAGGTCAATCGTATAAATCAATGGCATCCCACTTTCCTATTTGTCCAATGTAACTTTTGAGAAAGACGATATTCAGAATAAATCAATCGAATTCCAGAGATGGTACTTGACTAAAATCAATCTTCAGACTAAAGTAAATCAATCTTCAGGGAATAATCAATTCATATACCTATTTATTTTTCTCTTTCGTCCATTTATGTGAAAACAAAAAACAAAAGATCAAAGAAATGTTCGGATTAATATCTGGTTATATTAACTCGTAATATCGTGTTATTTCCCCTTGAACAAGCTGGAACTTCCACTCTGAAGTTTAATGGAATTACTGTGAAAATTTGTTATTCTGTTAGAAATACATTGAGAAGATAGCAGAAATGTGCGGCCATCTATCGACGATAGGAGCGCCTTTGCTATCTCCTTAAAAATATCATTCCAGCAATGGTTTGATGGGGATGACAATTATCTCTGAAAGTAAATAGCGTAGTCAGTATGAACAACATACTGAGCGTGGGTGTTACAACACTCTGTAGATAAGGTATTGAATAACTTGAAATCTTAGAAAAAAATTATTAGCTTTTAGAAATTTTTGCATGTATTATTTAACCAATTAATCCAAAGTGAGATTTTCTTTATTTTCACATGAAAGTAGCACTAATAGGTATAATTTGTCTGATCATAAACGTAAATTATACTTCTTTTTACAATAATTATATGCAATTAACTTTAAAAAAATAAATAAAAATTACTGACTTTAAGTGATTCGTGTGTCTAAAATTGTGCAATTTTTGCAATGTTCTCAAGGTCACATAACGCTTTATGTAACAGTCGGCGAGAGTTAAAAAGTTTTTTAGAAAGTCTCTGACACGAGCCATTCATTTATGCTAAGATTTGAAATATGTATGTTAACACAGGGTCTTGAACCTTATTGAGCCTGAAAAGATGGGGATACTGTTGAAGAAGAGACGGCCGGAAGAGAGATTTCTCTCACGTTATGCCACCAGTAATCAAATGGTAGACTAACTGTTAATTACTAGCATCTGGAGTCACGGTCATTTCACAACAATTAATTAGAAGTAGCAGTATCACGTGCTACACCACGTGAAGAAGTTGGTTTCTATAACGTGATACGTTCTCAATTGCATAGGTCCTATTAAAATAAGTTCACCTCGGAACAAATTACAGTATATTTTCATTAATTTGACAGCTATATTTTTCTATTACTTACGTACGCCGAGCAACAACTTGAATAAATCCAAGCTTTTCTTCTATTCAGGGGCGGAGTAAGGCTTTTGGGACCCTGGAGCCGACTAGACCTATTTCAAGAGGGCCCTACGTTACGAATAATTCCAGCGCATACATTTTATTGTTAGGAAATAAGGGTTATGTTGTAAAATCCTCCATTGCTACGCGAAATAATATGATCTTAATGCCATTATTGATTGAAGATAAGAATGCTGATGCTGTATTAGATTCTGCTTCGCATATATCAATAATTAGAGAGGATTTAGTTTAGCCTAAAAAGTAAGATATGTAATATCAACACACGAATAAAAGAAATTACTCAGAATTCTCTTTTAACAAACAATATGGCAATTGTACGTTTCAAAATTAATGGGAGAACATTTCATCATGCTTTCCGCTTGTTAAGTAACTTTCCACAAGACATGTTGTTAGAGAATGATTTTTTATTATCTCAGGGAGTTCATATTGATTAGAATAGGAACGTTTTATTGTTAAGGAAATTTGGAAAACCTCCTATATTTGCTTTAAGTAATGACCCAAAGGCCCAACATAGTTCATTCCCCTACAAAATAAGTATTGTGAAGACACTGGTGGAAGAAGACTTAACTCTAGCGATCGGAAAAAAAATAGCATGGGTCTGAGTCCTATAATATAATAAGTTGATTGCTATATTTTAGTATTAAAGAGAGGGATTTTTGGGGCCCCGGAGCTTAGGCTCCATTGGCTCCGCCCTTAATCCGCTCTTGCTTCTATTCGCTGAGTGTTTTCTAGTTAAATCGTTACCTAAGTTATCTGTAATATCATGATTTCCAGTAGTGAAAGAAAATTCCGTCAAATCATTACCTAAATATCATAGTTTCTGATAGTGTTAGAAGATGCTCTCTCCTAGCAACTCAACAACCGTCGTAATCTATGAGTGAAATTTATATTATTTAAATGTCTTACAAAGTCTATATTTTCGAAGTGTGAAATCGAGACATTTTTCTCAAACTTTAAAATTCAATAATGGAAAGTTAACAAATGGAAATTAATATTGGCAATGTACTTTAGGATCAAATTTGGGCCTGAGATCCTAATTTGATTCCTGGTGGATCCCACTTAACCTGTAGGTCCACGTCTCATATAGCTTCATTACTGAAAGAGACGTTAAACTCAAAATCAAATCAAACCAAATTTGGGCTTTGAAGACTAAGGCTTAAAGTAGGTCGCGACTCACTGGAACCTCGTTCTGGAAAATCTGTTTCCTGCTGAAACTGTGCGATATTTGTTGTTACCAACATTTAGGCATTTCTTTCGTTTTGTTTGGCTACATTGAGGAAGTCCCCATATTCTTCTTCATTCAGTCACCTAATTTATTGTTAGACCGATCTGAAATTTTCGGTTTTCAGGGACCATCAGATTTTCTTCCTTCCTTGACAGCAATCACAAACACTAGCCTTACATTATAAAACATACTGCGGTATATCGTGAGCACTTCTTATTGTTCAGAAGCATTGTTCAGGTGTATAAATCGAAAGCATGATTTTCTTCCTAGTTTTCTGTCACTTTCTTCTCCAACCCCGGCACAGAATATTTATCCTATTTCCGTCTACAAAATTATTAGTGCTTTTATGGATAGAATATGTATATGCGATGGTTTGAATTATGTGTGAAACAACAGTGGTAGATCCAAGCAGACGGGATGGGGGCAACCCCCCCCCCTCCAAACGCCCCTCTCTTTACTAAGCCCTGCTATAAAAAATATTTAGCGTTACATGATAGTCATTATAGGATAGCCTATTATTTAGAAAATCTCTGTATCATGTGCATTATTAATCTTGTGCTCAAAATTATACAAAACTCCGTATTCCGAGTCTACGTTCATCATTCAGGAGCAATCTGACCACTGCAAACCACCCTTGTGTATCCGTGAACGGGTACCAATAACCTTACATGTTTTGTAAGAACAATTAATAAGAATAGTGTAATATGAATTAATTTATTTTATTATTTTATTTTAAATTTAAGAAAAATGGGTACACTTTTGCATACTGACTTCAGTTTAAAAAAATCGAGACTAGAACAAATAAAAACTGTCTCGAATAAATCGGAATATCTGGTACCATTAGTCTATATGAAACATGTAATAAACAATATCACAACAGAAAGACCCGGACAAAAGGGAAGGACAGAAAGGGCCGAGTCAAAAGAGCTCTGATTCAAAGGTCCTCGTATCAGGAGAACCCAAGTCTAAAAATACCTGCATCAAAATGACCGAAATAAATTGTTCCTTTCTGTTCTTACCCTCTTTGTCTAAACCTTGCTGAGCTGATACTTTATGCACGTCAGCATTAGCACGTAAGTATGTGATGAACAATCCACGACAGAACTAAGTATGTAATAAAATAATCCACCATAGAACTAAGTAGAGATAAAACAATACACCACAGAACTAAATATTTGTTTCTGTAAACATCTATTCTTTTTTCCTTTTGTTGTTAACAGGTCGAATAACAACAATGTAAAAAGTGGAAAGTCAATGTTAAATTATATTTTATTCTCAATTTCTTTCAAGGCAACGTCAAAATAAAATATTTATTCTTCCCATACTTTCTTTTCCGGATAAAACATTGAACAATAACATCAAAATAGTTGCAACCTAAATCTAACTTGATGTTGTGGTAGAAAATACAGATCAACATCAATTTCCAATTCGGTTTTAAGGTATACAGTTAAGGCCAGGGCATAAATATAATAAAATATTTTCAAATCATTAACAATCTTCATGAGAAATTGCTCTGTGGATTATACTAGAATAATTGAATACCAGCACCGTATTCTAAATATAGAAAAACAGACTGGCTGATGAGAATTCTTCTCGAAGTCTCATAATACGGTCGATGTTAGTCTCAAATTCATAGTTTTCTTGGTCTATGAGCTGATTTGTGACAATTTTGATTCCCCTCAAGTCCACGTTCAGCCTCGGTAAGTGTACGAACTCCGTTGCGCACTTGGAGGTGTAGAAGGAGGAGATATAAAAACGATTAAAAACGAGGGACATTAGTGCCAAATTCACAATTTTCGGTGTCTATGAAGTGATTGGTAACAGTTTCAACGCCATTTTCATCTAAATTTAACCCTCATTAGCAATCCTAACCGAGAGGATGGTGACATATAAAAATAATTGAAAATAACCGATTTTAGAGTTGAATCCATAGTGTTCGGTGATTCGGTGACTAAGTTGATTGGCAAAACTTGTGGTGCTCCTTAAGTCCAAGGTCTGTTCCCAGTTGTGGTAAAAGTCCCTAGCACTCCTGGGCTGGCAACACAGTTAATCAAGTAGTATTGTGTTCTAGACCAGCTCAAATAATGTATCCCTGTTGAGATTCATACATTACAAAGTTTCATTAATTTTTATTGCCAATTTAAAAAGTTACAGGGATGTTTGAAATAAATGGTCTACCTGTATAGTTAGTACCGTCATTTCAAAGTTCACCAGGAAGACGACAAATATTGTTTTCCGAAATAAAAATTTCAATTTTTTTATAGTATATTATTATACAGTTTATTTAGGAGCATATGTTTCTAAAAGTCACGGGAAGAACTGCCTCCCCAAATGACGCTTTTGAGTATAATACGTCATCATCATCATCATCATCATCATAGGTATTTTACCATTATTGGCAGGTTACTTGCTGCGACTGAGAAGCTTGCATGCTCCACGGTCTTTCTCCAACCTCTTCGCCCTCACGAACGATTTCTCTGTATTGATTTCGTCCATTAATTGTAGTCTCCTTCGCCCCCTCCCTCTCTTTCCTGCCACTATACACTTTAGCACGTCTCTCATGATACACTTCCTTCTTACCCAATGTCCCAACCAGTTTCTCTCCCTCTTCTTATTAATATCTAAATTTTTTCTTGTCCACTATTTCTAACACCCTCTCATTCGTTTTACACTTGACCCAGCTAATTATTTCCATTCTTCTCCACACCCACATTTCGAAAGCTGCCAGTCATTTTCCATCATTTTTGTGTATTGTACATGTTTCTGACCCATACAGTACAATATTCCACACGAAGCATTTCATGCCTTTTTATCAACT
This sequence comes from Thermobia domestica, assembly GCF_964235325.1. Taxonomy (NCBI): domain Eukaryota; kingdom Metazoa; phylum Arthropoda; class Insecta; order Zygentoma; family Lepismatidae; genus Thermobia; species Thermobia domestica. The sequence goes on from NC_137461.1 coordinate 242,583,617, forward strand.
CTTTATTTAAGGTCCCACAAAATAGTCCTTTGTTCCTCCTAAAGGCTTCTTTCACCATTCCTATCCTTGCTTTTATTTCACGTTCACACTTCATGTCATCACCAATAATACTACCCAGGTATTGAAAGCTAGTCACGTGTTCTATTTTCTCCCCTGCTACTTAACAAAACAAAGGCCGTTTAAGAAGTTTTGAAGAAGGGATCAGTAATTTAATACCATTAAAATTCTCATTTCTTTCAAAGAAAAAGAAAAAAAACACTGCCCAATATAAATTGAAGTGCTAAGAAACTAACAGACGCACATACTTAACTGTCGTACAGCATTCACCTCTGGTGCTTGGGGACCCTGATCCAATCCCAGCTCGCGCCAAGAGAACTTTGTGGTATACAAACGCCGTGTGTGTTGGATTTCCTCATTGATCTCCCGTTTCTTCCCACTTTCTTCATTCCACCATTTTATTCATTATTTATAATTCCCGTCCCTTTTAACCTACACAGCATAATCGTGGGACGTAATACTGAAAGATTTCATTTCAACTGTCATAACTTTTGTACTATAGCAATCATTGTCTCTAATTTTTCGTTCACAGGTGATAGAAAATACGGCGTTCCACCAATCGATCCTTTTTATGTGAAAGGGATGGAGTTAGAACAAGGAACAGGAGTTGTTGGAGGTAAACTGAAGTTTCATGATGTATACGTGTACGGTATTTCGACACTACGAGTTAAAAACGTTAGGTAAGATATCATTTTTTAAAATTTCTTATATACAAATCGTTTGAAATTGCTTATTTCTTAATGTTCATGAAATTGAATGCTTCATATTATTCGTTATTTAATATATTGTTTAAGAACACCAAAGAGAAAATCAAGAAATTATATATATATAGTATATAGGCCTATATACAGTATATATATATATATATATATATATATATATATATATATATATATATATATGTGTGTGTGTGTGTGTGTGTGTGTATGTATCACAATATGTATATACACACATACGAGGATGATTCAAGAAGTTAGATAAGATTCGTTACAGAAGTCGCATTTGTCTTCTTGTTCAAAGTTCTGACCAGTCCGTAGGAGGCGACCTCTTTTTGACACACGTTTGAGGGCGTATACGTCATACAATCGAAATATCAATTTGAAGATGTCTGCTCTTACGGATAAGTTGTCAAACATGAAAGTTTATTGGTATGATTAAATGTTTGCTCCTGAAAGGTAACTTGCAAACAGGAATTCATCGCTAATTTCCTGAGGGTTCACAGTACCCATGTCATATAATGGAAAGCTTTGTAGGTTTCGTGCATTGAGTTCGTTAATGGCATGACCGATATGAAATATGAGCAAGGACTTATGTCTTGTTATCTTGTCCCAAAATCGAGACGAGGAGAAACACATATTTATTGTCTCATTTTCGAGGCGAGACAATATATTTCACGAATTTGTAGACAACTCTAATTTTAGATTTCAAAAGTTGTTTTAATGTTATACGAAGTTATAAGTTGGTTCCCGCGGTTTTATAGATACAACAGAATATCTGAGAATTCCCGTTGTATTTTTTTTCAAATTTATGATATATTGTACCCACTATGCCAATTCATATTAGGCCCTTAACTTGGTACTTCACATAGATTTTTAAATGAAAATGCAACATGTAACAAAGAATTTGATTTGATTGGTTTTCAGCTTAGCGTCTCTTTCAGCAGCTAGTGATATGAGGCGTGGACCTACGGCTTAAGAGCCTGCCTTACTAAAAATTATACAAAATTTACAATTTACAAGCAAATTATTTTGCTTGATTATTCATCAGTGAAAGGAGATAATGAAATGCAAGTTACCACAATCATAGATAATGCTATTCTACAACAGAAAATATGAACCTGGAGAATGTTCAGTGTTGCAATCCATAGAAATTACAGTGTTGCCAGAAAAACAATTTCCCTAAAATCTAAGTTAAGACAGCGAGTAGAGGAATGAACTCAACTGCATTTGATTACGTATCATGTTGTTTTGGTTTCTTGTGAACTACTTTTTAATTAACATTATTATTTAGTTTTAGAACTGTTATGTTAAAACTATTTTGCTTATTACAAACTAAATACAACTATTATTTAAAAAGTAGTTCACAGGAAACCAAAACAATATGATACGTAACCAAATGCAGTTGAGTTCATTCCTCTACTCGGTGCTTTAACTTAGATTTTAGGGAAATTGTTTTTCTGGCAACACTGTAATTTCTATGGACGGCAACACTGAATATTCTTCAGGTTCATATTTTCTGTTATAGAACAGCATTGTATATGATTGTGGTGACTTGCATTTCATTATCTCATTTCACTGATGAATAAACAAGCAAAAGAAAAATGGTAAATTTTGTATTATTTTTAGTAAGGCAGGCTCCCAACCACATATGCTCCCGCCGAAATTGAACCCGGATCTCCCACGCCAAAGGCGCGTACGTTAACCGCTTGGTCATGAGTGAGCTGTGTAACAAAGAAGTACGGTGATTTAAGATACAACGTTTCAACTCTTCAACTTGACGAGGCTGGATCATCATTCGATCATACTCTCATCTAGAAGTCATACGTTACCCTGGGGCAATGTCATACTTGGTTCTTCTATGAAGTCAATTGGGCCTATCCATGTGGTGGTTGCTTCCAGTTTAAAATACTAACGCGTAGTGCGTTAGATTGATAACAGGGTTTTTAATATGTTTTACGCGATATGTCGAGAAAAGTGTTTATTTTACAGCTCTTGTTGTTTCAATAACTGAATTATGTTGTACAAAATGTGACTTTATCCGATTGAAGGAACATAAGTTTGCAAATCCTTATACCTATTGAAGTGGATTAAATCACAGTTTGCCCAGGATAATTTGGTTACCAGACAAAATGCTAAAACACATTTTCTTTCAGGAATCCCGTGCTGAATAGAAGACAAGACTTAACTCTTAATTATTACCATGCCTTCTCATTTCATACCCTACATGAAGTTTTATTTTTTAAATCACAAAACCTAAATTTCGGTAGTTCTGCAAACGGAACATACTGCGCATATATCTTCATGTTATACATGGCAAGAAGCAGTAATTCGCTTTCCTTGTAAATTTCATTTTTTTTTCATTAAAATCAGTCGTAATTCTAGGGTAAGAAATAGATGTGTTTCCTGTGCTGCGAACTAATGATGGAGAAACAAATATCGCATCTATAAATGGTTTACAGAATTATGGTTAGATGTCACTAACATACAAAGTACAGATCTAGTGCATAGCATAACCGAGTGTGGAACTAATTGTCCTTTATTTCTTTGCTTCATGGTTTATCAGTGATGCTCTAATGTAAGATCTTCGCTTCCTGTAAAGTATCACATCATTAATAGAATATATATTGTAAATAACCCAACAAAAGAATTTGTGATTATAATCAACTGATATTTCAGTCGTGTTTTTCTTGTTTTTGTTCTATCAGATTTGATTTGGACAAATTGGAGATGATCACCTATTTAACTGTAGATCACTTCCAAATAGTTGGTCCATACGAGATGACTGGAAGAGTGATGGCCTTGCCAATCGCCGGAAAGGGGACAGGAAATACTACGTATGGTAAGAATCTTCATCTTTAGAATATCATACTTTAACATTCACGAACGTTAATTATACACAATCCGTTGAGTAAGTTCTGGATATAACTCGAAACAATATACTTAGAGAAGCCAAAAGAAATTATTACCACGTTAATATTCTACTTATATCTCTTCCAGCGCCACACACTCTTGAGAGCCGTAGTAGACACTCTGGAACGCCCGGTAAAGTCGTCCACTGGAATGCTGTTCAGCACTGCCATCACATTCGGTTTAATCGACACAACATTCTCAATATGCTTCCTATTAAGATAAGATTTGAAGTTTACTGTTAAAGAAAAGAGTTGAAGAGCGTGAAGTCCAGCGGAACCAATTCCGGCGAACAGGGAAGTGTTGAAGGATTCTGAACCTTATTTCTTTGTGCGTTATTCGTTGGTCAAAATTGAGGAACAAACTCCTTGATACACTTCTTGTGTTCGTCTGATTTGGCCTTAGTAACCTTCATGCTATTTTAGGCCTTATTTCACAGGCCTATTGTAGGCCTAACATTATACGCGCAATGTCTACGTATAATATCTGTAATTACTGTTATTAACGTTGTTTCGTCAGTCCTCATGCATGATCTGCTTGATGTTGTATTTTTTGGCCACAGATCCCGTTTTCCTAAATTTGTTGATTAACTTGCTAATGGGTGGCCTGAGTGACAGTCGTTAAAATCATCAGCAAACATCAAAATGATCTCAATGCGTTCTGCCTGCATCATAGTCATATTATCTTAGTCACCTGAAACGATACCAAGACAACAAAAACAAACGCAGCATTGAATTTCTGAGGAAATTTCAGATGAGAACGAGATATCACAACATATATTTTCCGTCTAAGAAAATGAAAGAAATTTCAAAATAGCGAATTTGAAATGAAATGAAATCTTCGAGTTTTCGTCGCACATTTATGCCAGCTATGCAAAAGAAGACGGTGATGGTGAGAAATGAATGAAATGATTGGATGAAAAAGTGGGAGGAAACGGGAGAACCCCGAGAAAACAAACACACAAAGTATTTGTCTACACAGAGCCCACTTGCGACTGAACCAGTTTCCCCACGTACCAGAGATGAACGCTCTACTATTGAGCCACCGCGGACCTATGATGGATTTCAAGATGGTAGCCATCAATATCACAAGTCCGAAAAGTTATCCTCTACCTGAAGACCTACTACTAACCTACAGTGTTCTTTTTAAAATCCTGCCTTATGTTTCCACTTTTTCGACCGCTCTGTGCAATATTATTGAAACGTGTGGTTCAAAGTTTGATTTCTGGCAGAAGCTCTAATTCTCCAGTGCTGACCTCTTGGTCCACTTAATAAGTTTTAATTTTCCCGCTATTGCGTTACACTACAATTATATCTACTGTGTGTCTACTTGTAATTGTATTTCTAAACTCTTTTGTGTTAAGTGGAATCCTATCTCAAATTAGTTACATTATACCTTTCCAGTATAATACTTAAAACTATATTGAATACAATTTAAGCAGAATTATTTCGCTTCTATATCAAGAAACAAAAGTACATACTGAATTCTTTTACACTTGCTCGAAGGTCCTCTTAGACTGTGGTTGCTCAGTGATAAATCGTTTACCTCTGGTGCATGTGGACCCTGGTTCAATCCCAGTTCGTGCCAAAGAGACATTGTAGTGAGGAAACGTATTGTGTGTAGGTTTCCTCAGGATTCTCCCGTTTAATCGCTCTTACTTCATTTTGCCATTTCATTCATTCTCAAACACGGCATAATCGTGTCAGATAAAACAAATACACGAGGTCTCAAAAGTTCTCAGACCTAGAGTAACTCTGTTATTATCAGAGTTACAGCAAAGTGTGAGAGGGAAAATTGTCTCTTTAAAAAAAATCAAAGAGCCGTTTGGGCTGTACACTCTTTATGCGCCCATTGTTAAATGAAAATGCAACGTTGCTATTTACCTACACCCACAACATTCTGTAAGTGAATGAAGTTACTGTATTACGTTAGCGTGTCGATGGCCAGCCCCATTTGAAACATGACCTCATTCACCATACTCTCTCAAAATTTATCCACCTTGCAATCCAAAATTATGCACTTATGCATCTTCACAAAAGTTATCAACATTGCATGTCCATTTCACATTGGGCGCATAAAGAGTGTACAGCCGAAACGGCTCGTCCGATTAAAAAAAAATCCTTCACTTTAGATTGAAAACATCACATTTGCAGATGATTTACCATCTTATATTTTGTTGTAACTCTGATGATAACATTGTTACTCTATGTCAGGGGACTTTTGAGACACTGTATATTTTATTTTCTCGAGGGCCCTATTCAATGACACGTGGTCACTGAGAATCAAGTTTCAGGGCGCAAATTTCAGCAATGGCCATGCACATAGCACAGATAAACTGTGTGAGTGATTGATTATATATATATATTCTAACTAGTTAGGATCTCTCAGATCGAGTTGTCTCTATGATTAGTGTTTCAGCAGGAATTCCGAGCGAATTGGTCGAGTATAGCGAATGAGCAATCACTGGATTATCAATATCCGTCTCTGGCTCGGAACCAACTGTGGTAAATTGCAATGTACTCATACAACTATCCACTAAATTCCCCCATCACAGTCTTTCCCATCCACCGCGCCTACGCGACGAACCAGAGCTAGTCCAGTTACTTTTCAAAAAATAAATTATATACATAGTCTAGGCGCTGGGTATATTTCAACATTTTTCTTCATACTCGTAACATATTTAAACTTGATACATTATTTTTTGCAACTCGATCCATCAGCAACAAAACTCAGGATGTAATTTTTCATATTCACTAACTTAACATCTCAGATTTAGAGTCTATTGCACGAAACAATAACCCTGAAAAAGTTTATTTTTTCTTGAATACAGTTGAAGACAATTTTTCCAAATGAAGTTCTTGACTATGATAAAGCAGATTGCGTTTGATACAAAAACGACACAAGAAACAGTTTCAGATTAAGGTCAATCCACTGATAATATCTTACTGGGAAAAACGGTAAAATCTCTTATGATATCCATTCAAAATATCAGATCCCTACATTTTGTACCTACAACATACTTATCATGTCTAAAAAGTACGCCTTCCAGCACAATTCTTATCGCTTATAATACTGGTTCCAAATAAAAGGTGTCTCAAAAAGAAAGTCGGATTTGAAGCTACTATAAATCGAATTTATTTATTTAAAAGGAACAAACAAAACACACCATTCTCTTCAGGAGATGTTGAGGTTTACGCGTGACCTCTCTGACGTGACGCCGCGGACATATGAATCCCTCCCGTACTAGTCAAACACGTGATCGCTCGGTACATGAAATTAACGATCACTCGCTCGCACATTTCTCCATCAACTTCGTCAAGGACACCTCGAATTTCTAGTTTGAGTTCCAATAGATTAAGGGATTTGTTCTTGTAAACTCCCCCATATACTTAGTGTACTCCCATAGGAAAAAGTCACAAGGCACCAGGTCACAAGATCGAGGTGGGTAAATTTTAGATCGAGATTAGTCTGTCCAGGAAATTTTCATGCAGCACAGCGATTGTGTCTCCTGAAGTGTGGCAAGTTGCGCCGTGTTGTTGGAACCATATATTGTCATTCTTCATTTGATCCAAACGGAGCCAAAGGAGAGCAGTGATCATTGCATGACTATGCAACAGTGATTTTTTTTTTTACAGAAATGTAAATAATCATCATTTATTCATTTTTGGGCGCTGAACACGAAACAGACAATAAAAGTGTGTCCTTGGCCAAAATGTTCTTGTAATTACACAATTTACATGTTACATATAACGCTATAATAATGAAATTGTAAAGGTAAAAGTCACAAAACATTGAAATGATTACGGAATTAAAGATAGGTATTCTTTATAATTTCTTGGAAGCTGAACAATAAAATGACAATGATAATATGCTTCTAGCTCAGATTTAGTGGTAATTGCATAATTTAGCTTTTGCATATAACGCTATTGTAATGTAAGCTGTATAATTGTATAGGTAAACGTCACCAAACTTCAAAATGATTACGTAAATAGAAATATCCGTCCCATATAATTTTTTTGGGCTCTAAACACGAAAAACACAATAAATACGTGTTCCGAATCCAGATTTAGTACTAAATACACAATTTACATTTTGCATATAACGCTATGATAATGAAACACTACAGGTAAAAGTAAAAAACATTAACATTATTACGGAAATAAAAATAGCTGTCTCTTATAAATGTTTGGACACTGAACACGAATATCAAATTTATAACGTCCTTCTGGCACCTATCGGTGTAATAGCACCCTTAACATTTTGCATATAGCGCTACAGGACAAGAACTGTATTGGTAAATGTTACCTAAAGTATCTGTTTTAAACACTCCATCTCTTTGCTTGTTTCTTCTGAAGAACATCTGGAGCATCTCTTGAAATGATCCAGCAGAAATCTGCTAACATTGAAACTGACTACTTTCCTTTGTAATGTTGTTCCATCGCAGAGATGTCCTAGTGAAGTCGTCTTTCTTGTTTGTCACTGGAAGATCCCGGATTCACTGGAAAGACATCAAGTGGGAATGAAGGATGCATTTTGAGTGACATATTGCACCCAAGTCTTTGGTAGTCCGATAGCAATTCTTCTACTATAATATATAACGACTCACCAAGGGTAGTCGTCAACCTGGTTCGATCGTTGATATATGAATCTCGAGTGGTAGTAATTGTTTGCACGTAAAAATATCTTTAATAATTATACATATTATTATTCTCACCTTTTCTATCAAAATTATAACGTCGATGAACGGTATTAAATGGTTTATTAGTTGATACACTTTTATGTATTCTTATTCAAAACGTCATGCACACATACAAGATGATTAGGTATCCATAAACAACTACACAGCAACTAATTACATAACACTATCCCATAATGTCTTTCTTTTACATATATTAAAAACATTCTTCTTTTGTTATTATTAAATTAACATTCTATTAAGTATATTGCTTATGTATGAGCACTTTCTGCCCAAGGTGCAGGTAATTATTAACCTATCCAAAGTATTCCGTTATATAAAATGTCGCCCGACAATTGGACTGAATATAAAAGTCATAAGCGAACTTGGCTTTTATCTTCAAGAACCACTGGTCCGTTTACAATTATGGTCTTACATTACTTATGCCCATCACATTTTGATTGCACCTCGTATGTATCTTCATTTCATTTCAAATATATATAGATATATTTATAACAAATCTTTCATCTCATTAATACTTATTTTTAACAATAACGTTTCAACACAAATGAATATGATGAAAACAATTTTTGTGTTTAATCAATGATGAATTAAATTATAATCCTTCACGTTAATAAGAAAGAATTAAAATCATTGGAAACTTATCAGTAGTTAATGAAAATCAAAGAAAATTAAATTGAGTAAAAATCAAAAATTAAATATAACCTACGTTCCAAGGACCAAAAGGAAGAAAATAAATCTATTTTTACATAAACAGTAGACACCCTTTTGTTCTATATTTTTTTTTCAGTCTTCTTCATTCCTATTTATTTGAGCAAGAATGTCAGGCGCAACTAACTCTTTCACTAGATGCATCCATTTTTCCTTTGTATACTGAGTAGGTTTCCAAACCTTTAACTCATCTATATTACGAAGTCCAATTGACGTACCCGTTTTAGCGTTCAACAATTCAACAACTTTAGGATTTATTTCCTTAAAACATAAATAAGGACCTGAGAAAATGTCACAAAATTTATAAATCTTCTTTAACAACATATTACTTTGTGGATGTTGTTTAACAAAAACTAAGTCATTGACCTTGATCCGATATTTTCCTTCTTGCAGAGACTCTACTTGAGAATTACGTTTCGAAAATTTGTTATGTCTTCGGATTTTTACCATATTCACTAAACTGGAAGAATCTATGATTGTTGAATCTTCTAACCTGACATCAAAATGTTGTTCCACAGGGAAAATCAAATCAGAACCATTATGTACATTAGCAGGAGACACGCCTAAAGTATCTGATATAGAATGATTCAAAAGGTACGTGATTTGATTGACATGCTTGATCCATTCGGCATGTTTATCTTTACAAAAGTGTCGAAACAACATACCAAAATTGCGATGTACATTTTCTACAACAGAGCTACTAGGATGGTACGGAGTTACAAAATGAATTTTAATGTTAGCCTTGTTCATGGCTTTGATGAACACATCACTTTTGAACTGTGAACCATTATCACATAATATATGTTCGATAGGGCCACAATGTGGAATATATACATTCAAGATTTTATTTATGATAGCAGAGGATAAGCTACTACATAACGTGAAAATATATCCATGGTTGTTAGTAAATAAGTTTCTCCAGTAGCTGCTCTTGGTAAAGGTCCATATAGATCGATTGACAGAAACGAATGTGGTCTCTCAGGCGTTATTGAGAGCATTGGTTTTTGTACAGCCTGGTAATTATGTTTAATTCGCATGCACTCAATACAGTCCTTGATATAATTTTTGATTTGAGTTCTCATTCCCTTCCAATAAAAGGATTTATTAATCAAGGCACATACTTTTACATAACCAAAATGACCGAAATCGTCATGATAGGCCTTTAATATGCGAGTTGTTAGCGTAGGTGGAATACAAATTTTGTTTCTAGATTTGAATTTAAAATCTTTAATAAGTAGAATTCCGTTGGTCAATTTAAATCTGGAATTCCAATGTTTGGGACAATTACATTCCTCACTGCATGAAGATAAATGTTCCATAATTTGTTTATATTCATGATACTTCATTTGATGTTCTCGCAAATCTTCTATTGAAATGGTAGCTATTTCATCCTGTAAGATTTTAAATTCGTTGATGGACAAGATATGTTGTTCTTCTCCAGGAAACAAACGTGATAATGTATCTACGGGTCCATTATCTACCCCTTTAATGTGTCGTACTTCGAAATCATAAGCTTGAAGATCTAACGACCAGCGAAGTAGTCTGTTATTATATCCCTGTACGCTGTTAAGGTATCGCAATGAATTATGATCGGTAAGTACTATGAAATGACATCCGCTAAGATATGGAGCAAATTTTTGTATCGCAAAACGTACAGCCAAAAGTTCGATTTCTGTCGTGGTGTATCCTTTTTCAGCTTTCTTTAAAGTACGGCTAGCGCAATGTATAACAGCCGGTTCCTGAATAGTTGGATTAGGTTGCCAGAGTACTGCAGAGATTCCAAGTTGGGAACCGTCACACTGAACATAGAAAGGAACGTCATATCTGGGGTGGTTCAAATGGATGTTTCGTTTTACGCACTCCTTCAACTTATTAAAACTGTGTTCCTGAATCGGACCCCATTGCCATGGTACTCCTTTCTTTATAATCATAAATAAAGGCTGGGCTATCTCAGCAAATCGTGGGATGGCTTTGCGAAACCAATTGAAGAGCCCTAATATTTGCCGTGTCTGTTTCACATTTAATGGGGCAGGCAGATCTTCTATGGCTTGTACTTTAGATTGACTGAATTGTAAACCAGAGGCATCAATTTGGTATCCAAGAAATTCTATGGAGTTCTGCAGAAATTTCGATTTCTGTAGATTGATAGTAAGGCCCGAACTTTCCAATCTATCTAAAACTATATCTAAGTACTTCAAATATTCATGTGGATTTTTCCCCATGATTAAGATGTCATCGGCGTAGGTTATCACGTTGCTACGTAAGTCTTGACCTAGAACTTTGTTCAAGCAGGATGCTAACGCCGCACTACCATTGATAAGCCCAAAGACTACACGGTTGTATTCATATAAGTGACCTTCAAAACTAAATGCTGTGTACGGTTTCGAATCTTCATGTAATTCGACCTGGTTATATGCCATTACTAGATCTAAATTTCCGAAGACAGCATTCCCTTGTAAAGAAGCTAGTATTTCTTCCACTGGAGGATACCTCACTTGTTCCAGATCAATGTGACAATTCGTGCGTCTCAAATCTAATACCACACGTAAAGAACCATTTTTCTTTGGAACAACATGTAATGGATTAAGATGCACGCTTCGTGAAGGCCTAATGATCCCATCTCTTAACATATCTGTAATTTGCTGACGTACATTTTCCCTGTATCTATATGGAATTATATAAGGCTTGGTTACTATGGGTTTGTCTGTTTTAACTTTAAAAGAATAAACAAAATCCTTGCAACGCCCAGGACGTTCTGAAAATACATTTTTATGTTTATATAGGATATTCTTAAAGTCAGCTTTTACTGTATTATCTGTAAAATCAAGATTGCTTTCGAGTGATTTAACACGTTCAGAAAACAATACATCGTCATTTAAATCCACCAAATTTTGTGTGTCTTCCATGTGTTGATCATTTAATTTACCACTTTCTGCACTAACAGAAACATTATTCACTACATGAGAAATATTATTATATTGACAAGCAATATTATCTAATTTTGGAAGCAGTTTCTGAACGATTTCCTGAGGTATACCAGGTATAGTCAACGTTTGGTTTTTAAAATCAAGCATGACACGTAATTGAGATAATAAATCTAAACCCATAATTAATTTCTCTTTAAGTTCCTTTATTACCAGAATAGGGATTGATATTTCAAAATCTTGAATAGTTATTGTCACACGAGTAATTCCAGCTACTCTCTTTTTATGTTTACCGGTAAAATCAACTATAATAAGGTTCTCAGCCTTTTGTAGCTTAGGATTCGAATAATTACTAGTAATTGCTTTCCACAACGAATACGATAATAGAGAGGCATTTGCTTCTGTATCAAGTAAAGCTTCAGTACTTAACCCATTGACTTTAATAGGTATTTTAGCTGTACTATATGATTTTAAAAATACAAAATTTTCTTCAATATTAAAACCATCATTGACAGTATCATCTTCGAACCAACAACGATTTACTACAGGTATAAATTGGTACTGACATCTATTAATTGCTATTTCCGAATAATTATTTACAGAGACGTCATGTGAAAGATCATTTTCATCATTAACATGAACATGTAAATTGGAAGATAAATGTTCATAAGAATTATCGCTTAAATTTGTAAATAAATGTTCATGAGAATCTACAGCTGATATGGGTTTAACCCCTACCACATCAGCCGCAATTAGTTTAAATTCCTACTCGTGTATGGTTCCAATAAAGTACACTGTACAGCACAATCATGATTATGTCCCGTATTACTGTTCTGTACAGGAATTACTTCGGATATTTAGATTCCGAACAGGTACAAAATGATCTGAATTATTTTTACTTTTACCTACTCCTGCTTGTTGACTCATAGCATGATATTGAGTTTCATAGCATTGGACAAGCATTAATAAATGGTTGGAACTCATACACTGTGTAGAAAACAAGATCTGTTGTAACTTAAATGGGAGCAAATTTCGAATCGATGCTATTATTCTAGATTCCGATTGCAAAGGATTAACGACCTTTAATCGTTGTATGTATTTACAACAAATTCAACAACAGATTTGTGAAAACGAGGATTGAAATGTTGATTTCTAATGGTGGCATCTCTATTTGCAAGCAAAAAGTCATTTTCAAAATTCGCGATCAATGCTGCCTTAAATTCCTCATATGTATTGATGTGATCACGAACTGCTTTAAACCATAAAGAACATGGTGGGAGTAATACATGAGGGATTAATTTCATATATTGTGATCTATCTATACACATTATATTGCATTCGTCCTGAAATTTTTCCAGGAAAGAAGTAGCGTTCTCATTACATTTACCACTGAATTTACTCATAGCCCGTATTTCACTCATCTTAACACTTAATTTTACCTTCCTTTTATCATTCCGTGTACTTCTTGGGTGACAATTCCTATCCATGACGTGATGTGTCGTTGCACCATCCCTTTCTCGCACATCTGTCCTCTTCGGATGAATTTCTTCCAATATAATATTCTCATCAGACACAGGTGAAGGCGAAGTCATTTCTGGTGAGTGGGGAAACTCCAAGTGATCACTACCCATATTATTGTGGTATGTGTTGTCCTTAACTTGTAGCGTTCTAATTTCTTCCTGTAGAGTAGCTATCAATTGCGTATTTGCGCGTATGTTGTTAGAATTATCGATGACCTGAATCTTTTGCTGCTGAACAGAAGATTCTATTATTTCTAAATCCTTTTTTACACCACTGATTTCTTGGATTTGGTGGTTGTGCTTATCCTGACAATCCTCGGATATTCTTTTTAACTTTTCTTCGAACTGCGAGGTGATGTCATTCATCGCTTGGACAATTGACTGTTTCGTTTCATCTGACTTCTGTTCCATTCGTCTACTTAATTCCTCATATTGCTTGTTAGATTCTTCGGACTTATGCTCTATCGACTGCTTTAACTCCTCGTATTGCTTGTTAGATTCTTCGGACTTTTGCTCTATCGTCTGCTTTAACTCCTCGTATTGCTTGTTAGATTCTTCGGACTTCTGTTCTATCTTCTGTTCTATCGTCTGCTTCAATTCGACCAAATTTTGTTTCATGGCTGCAAAATCGTCCTTTCGACATTGTTCTTGCCGCTGTAAGGTTAGCAAGATTCGTTCCTCGAATGTCATTCCTGGTGCTACACTATGTTCACCGTTATCACCATCATTTGATTCATTTTCTATTGCCTCACCGTTCATTTTTCTTATAATTATTCTACCACTTCTCAGTCTGGTGAAATTTGCATTCATTAACTTTATTACAAAAGTAAATTCACCCTTACTTTGCTTCGGGATATGAATTTACAGCAAATCCCGGTGTGAAGGCACCAAGGGTAGTCGTCAACCTGGTTCGATCGTTGATATATGAATCTCGAGTGGTAGTAAATGTTTGCACGTAAAAATATCTTTAATAATTATACATATTATTATTCTCACCTTTTCTATCAAAATTATAACGTCGATGAACGGTATTAAATGGTTTATTAGTTGATACACTTTTATGTATTCTTATTCAAAACGTCATGCACACATACAAGATGATTAGGTATCCATAAACAACTACACAGCAACTAATTACATAACACTATCCCATAATGTCTTTCTTTTACATATATTAAAAACATTCTTCTTTTGTTATTATTAAATTAACATTCTATTAAGTATATTGCTTATGTATGAGCACTTTCTGCCCAAGGTGCAGGTAATTATTAACCTATCCAAAGTATTCCGTTATAAATATTCGCGCAGAGTCGTGATGCTTGACCTAGATCTACCGATTTCACCACCCAATAGAACGCGAGGATGTGTTCCGGTCGTCAACCCTCACCCACCACATTTTGTCAGTGTCGTCTCTCGCGCTATACGGAAAACATCTCCCGAGAGTACAGTGTTGTCGGATTTGCGCCAAGTTCCGTTTTTTTTTTTTTTTGCTTTATATTCTCATTATTACTATTCGTGTTTTTGTTACCGTTTTAGAATAATTGTTATTGTGGTTATTGCTGTGCAGTGTTATTATTGGTAATTTTAAATGTTTTTTTTAAATGCTCTTTTACACTGTCTTTAAAATTTGGCAACATTTGTGGCGAATTTAAGCTGTTTGATTTTCCCTAAGTATGCACTCGTGAAGTGGCTCCTGGAATTGCACCGAAGTTTTCCGATGTATCAGAGCTCAAGCAATGATTGGTTTAGAGCCCAAGCTTCACGACTAGACGCGAGTACTATAATTCTTTGTAATCTCCGGGTCGGTGGTTGCTCAAGAATCTGGCACAAACATTGCGGAAACAATGCCACGCATGGCGCTCATCAGTACTGATAATAGACTCAAACACCTCGTCTTGCAATAGCTTGCGTATTTGCGGACCAATAAAGACTTCCAGCTTAATCTTTTCTGTACTTTGACGCGGAAACTTGTGGCACAATTACGCCAATGCACATTCTTCCTGTTCATGGCCTTCACAAATGCCTTCATGAGTCCAAGTTTGATGTGCAATGGTGGTAGCACAATACTTTGTGTGTTCAAGAGAGGTACATTTGAAATTTTTTTCTCGCTTGGCAATAAAGCTGTTTATCGCAGTCAATCCTTTTGAGTGTAATGGACATTCTTTGCACGACCATCCCACTCGAATATGTAACAACTGTACTTTGCATAGCCATCCTGTAGTCCAAGCAAAATTGGGATCACCTTAAAATCACCACTTGTGTTCATATTTTATAAGATCTAGAACGCGTTCCAACATGGGATAACTTTATCTAGGGGTGCATGAGCAACAGGGATTGATGCTGGTATCTCCTTACTGTTGTACAGGAGCACAGCCTTAAGGCTTGTTTTGGAGGCGTGTATAAACAGTCTTCAATCTTCTACTTTGTACGGAATCTTCAGTTTCTGCATCAAACCTGAAACATCATTGCAAAATACTAACTCATCGGTGTAGCAGAAATATTTTGCAAGATCTTTTTGACGATCGCGTAGAGTTGATAACCTAACTGTATCTCCAGAAGGTTCCACTGCTGTAACCTAGATGCTAAGAGCGCATGCTTTATACTTTGGAAGTTCCAAATCTCTAATCAGGTCATGGAGCTCCTCTTGTATGAGTTGGTGTGGTTCAGGATAGTTGGTTTTCGGTTCAAATGAATAATCAGTGTCACTGGTATGTGGAGCAAGTTCACCTTCACTTTCATTCTCTGTATCACTTTCCGTCGCAATTTTAGCCGGGGGATCGGGAACAGATAATCCTTTTCCATTGGCCACTGCACGAATGACAGATGGTATCACTGGGTATTCAATCGTCCTCTTCTTCTTCGTATTTATACCTTTCTTTAAGCAGGGTAGCATGCAAAAGTAGCAGTCTGTACAATGTTTTGTTGTTCATGTCAAATGGCAGGTACAGAAAAGCGCATGGAAACGTTCTTCCCATGCATCCAGGCATTGAGAGTAGATGAACAACTTGTACAACAAATGTGGGGAGTCCATGAATTATTGTGGTCTCCAACACGACACCCAAAGTATAGTAAATATGCTCTTCGCACTGCAGCAGTCAATGGCCGCTTTCTGGAACCACAAATCACGTTCGCACATATGTAGCACACACTGTTCACCGAACTTTTTTTTACAAACGCGGGCATTGCTGCACTTTCTTTGAATCACTGACACTTCGCAATGAAAACAATATGTACAACAGCGATAATGTTTTCGCTCACTACTTTGAAACTGCTGGTTCATCAGTAACACAAGAAGACTGCCAAACTCCTGCTCGAAGCACGCCACGATTACGATTAGAGACGCTAACTGGAGCTAATGGCAACTTGGAATCATTGCCTCACGTGACTCATGAGACGCTCGCGCTAGCTGTTGATAACGTACAACGTTGCGAAGTCGAATATGCAGCAAATACTTGTCAAGAACGACACTTTGTACCGTGTCAAACAATAATTTCAAATCATGTACTTGTAATGTCCCATAGCATTATATGCAAAATATAAAACCCTAAATTACTCAGAAACCTGAGCCAGAAGAGAGTTTTAAGTGCAATTTTGGCGTTCTTTGGCCAAAAGTCAACAAAGAACGCCTACTTTCGTTTATGTAAAAAATTAAATGTGAAAAAATGTTGAACAGTGTTACCAACTCTATTCACCGTGATAGCCCTTCCTTGTTCATCTTCCAGAAAGAAAGGAACGATTAAGCTCCTACTCCAATCCTACACCAAACCGTAATTTGCTCTGGATGCAAGTCTTTTTTGTGAATTACTCTTGGGTTCTCTGATCCCATATTCGGCAATTATGCTTGTCCATGAAGCTATTTAAATGGAAGTGAACTTCGTCCGAGAAAATGATGCGCTTTGTGAAACCATGGCTCTCCCTTTCCTTTTGCAGAATAAATTACACAAGTGCCGTCCGTCGTTTTCAATGACCGGCTGGTTTCAATTCCTCTGTTAACTGAACTCTATAAATGCAAATCTTTTGTTAAGATTCTGTGCATTTTGCTGGAAACGTGCACATTTCTGGAGCACGATGGACCATGATTTTTCCCGGACTCACAGTAACAGAATCACGCATAGAAACAACATTTTCCACACTCCGGCCACTTTAGAGCGGATGTATACTGCTGAACCGGTTTCTTCAAATTTTTTGATCAACCTACTAACAGTGGATTCATTGTGGTGGATTGTTGTGTCACAGAATCGTACGAAGTTTCCGAAGAGTTTTCTCGAAAGTTTCACCATTTTTGTAGCGAGTTTTTACAATCAACACTCGCTGTTCCGTACTGTATCTTTCTCTGACAATACTCCACAAACCCTGCCCTGGAAAACAAACGTACAGTATCAAAACATAACCTCGATGATCACTGATAACAAAATTTGCAAAAAAGTGTTTCCAACAACAATAAACAAAAATAACGCGTTCTTAAAATTCGGCATTCTTTTTGATACAACCTTTACTTACAATAAATGTCGCCACAATCGTGACTATTTTATGCTTCAGGGTTGTCTTTCGTATCTACGAAAGGTTTAAAATAAAATATAACCTTATAGTACGCTCCTGATTAAATATTGTATGCACTAAGCAGCAGTTAGAACACTAATGCCATCTCCACACACGCGGGCGCTCTCCTTGCTACTGAGGTTTATTTTCTCTCCTTTAAAATCTATTTTCTAATATCATCAGAATCACCTCGTAGACATTACCTTGTTTATCTGCTGGTAGTGAAGGTTTGTATAGAATATTGCTGGAATAAACAGTTATTATGCTCTTGTGAACTAAACAGCAATTAATGCATGGTGAGAACTTTTTGGTAAACAAAACCTCCAGCTTCATCGTGTTATGCGACCTAGTTAAATTACAAATATCCTATACTGTAATGTTGAAGTATACTTTGATATTCACATATATTGCATTTCGTTTATAAAACTTAAAACAAAAGCACGATACACGATGCATACAAGCATTTGTAAAATAATCTCAGAGTACTTTAAACAACGCTTCCTCTGCTCTTATGAAAGTAACTCGCACAATTCAGTTGTGGGCAATGTTACCACCTATCATCACGCTAATTTGTTTTGCGAAACTGCCTTCCTTTCCACTTGTTCGTCGTACCTGCATGAGTTAATTAGAGTCAATTCAAGTGCTGCTAAGTAGAGAAATTTGTAACTAATGTGGTAGTAGATTTCTTGTGGTATCCAAGTGATTGCAACCACTGTTCAACAATAAAAAAAGACAAGAACGTTTCATGTTTAAATGTGATATCTATATATATTAACAAACACATTACTTGCTATATACTCAGTTCCTGGATAATGATGAGACTCTCATGCAAGTATAAATGTAAACTATTTTCTTTAACCTTTTATATTGCATTTCTGAGAGTTGCTTCAATATTGTCTTGTGCTAAAGGCGACAATAATTTTTACTTATATGTTATTCTAACACTTCTAAAAATTTCTTCGAGATTATAAAGTACGCGGCTGCACAAACAAGTAACATATTTTAGCAGTTGGTATATACTGTTATCGAAGAAGGACATTCTACAAAGAACAGAATAAATTTGTTAGGCATTTGATAGACAAACACCCAATCTTAATATTCCTTTGTTGGTCATTACGCTGCACCTTCTTTGGTCACGCAAAAGTAAATGTTTTTTTATCAATGTCTGACAACAAAAAATCATCCCATATCACTGGGAAGAAACGTCGCTACATATCGCTCACCATAATGATCACTATAATCAGTATATACAAGGTGATACGCATTCAATTAACTTTGCATGGTAATGCCTCATATCGCTCCAGAAAGTAGGAAAATGTAAACATTAGCTTACTTGTACATTATAAGATATGAGAAAAGTGGACCACATTAACTTTGAAACACTTCTGTGGATGTCGCAAGATATTGGTGGTGTAAGTATTTTTTTTAGTTCAGACAAGATATGGGAGTTATTTGCATACACTTTCTGCTTTAAGTATTATCAGAGATAAAAATTACAGGAGTACAACGTTGGGGAGCGACGGGATTACAATCAGCAATCCCGGAGATCAGTTCGACGATTGGCACTCAGCTCCAACTTGTTGTCTTTCTTGTTGTCAGTTCGTTGTGAAACTTGCAATAAACCAAGATAAGCTTCAGTATTCAGTGTTAATTCAAAGAACACAGGATTCTCTATACGTTTTCCTGAGACTGCTCACCAAACTAAACGGACGGTCATGGAGGGATGTTTCGACAGGATATGTGAATCTTCAGCAGAGCAGTGCCGCGTCATTCTGCGCATTTACATAATCCGGTAGATGTCAACAAGCTTCGGTGGACATAATAGCAGAGGGTATCCAATCATTGTCAGTATTAAATTACAGTATGTAACTATTTATATTTGACACTATGTTACATGGTATGGTTTCGGTTTCAGCAAACTCTGACACTTCGGCATCAGAGACTTTAGCAAACTCTGATACACTGATTTATTAAAATAGTTCCCGGTTAGAGTTTTACATGCTTCGTGCTATCGGATGCTGAATATCACGGACGAACTACAGTATTCGTAAGCATTTGCTTTGTACCTAATCACATTCGTAAAAGACTATGTTCGACGTCATTTTCTTGCACCAGGTTCTAACTAGAATGTTTTGAACGTAGTTTTATTCTTAGATACCTGGCAATGACGGCATCTTGTATGTTTTCAATTGATACTGCTAAACATATTCATCCATTATCACAATTTTCTCCTGCACGGAAAAGGAATTCTCGACGTGACTTGTTTACCATAACTAAGCAAGTATGGAATTGAAGCTAAATATCTGCACAGACCTAATAAAAGTGCTAAACAATTGCAAATTTGCGCCACCGGTGAAAGCCAGGTTTACTCAGAAAATTAAACACAATTGTCTGCTCATCACGTATTACCTTGGCGGGAAACTTATATATGGTCACCCTCTACAAGCAAATAATAGCCATGTCCTTATTTGTGCAAAGAAAACAAACTTTAATAATTCCTAGCTTCTATTACTCAGAGAATTAATAACAGCAGATCGGACATGACTTTGGGTTTTGAAAGCTTAAAATGCCGACTTACCGTATCAAAAAAGCTCCTTCTATCGTATTATATACCTATTTTTCGTCTCTATAATTTTGACCATTGAACTGGATACTGTATCCCAACATGTTTGGAAAGTTCTTATTCTTCCAAAAGCAAATAAGCACTAAACACAATGGGATTCTTATAATTCTCCTCAGCTCCGCTCCACTTGTATATGCTTTTAAAATATTTTCTCCCTCAATATAGTTTTCAGCGTAATCTTTAACACCCAAATAACTCATTCAGTGATCACTGGAACATCGATTTCGAGTATATTACTCTTACTTTGATCTGTAAAAAGCTTTTGACAATATTTTACATAATACGTTAACATATTTATAAATTTTGTATGTAACAAAGTCACAAAATTGAAATTTATACATCTGAAAAGTAAATGACAATAGTTCATGTTAAAGTAGCAGATACATCACATCAAAAATATATAGAGTGTAAATAGAAATAGTATTCGAAATTATAGATTCTGGTATAATGGACAACAGTTTTTTATTAACAGTTATTTACTTGTATTTGATTAAATAGGTATTAGAGCTTACAATGTACCTATTAATTAGAATGTAGACATTAATAGTCTGTAGTATTCGAAATTGTTTTATAATGTAAACTAGACTTTAACTGTTTCTTTGCTATATTTGATCGTGTAGAATTTAGACTTACAGAATATATCTGTTTAATAGAAGGTAAACATGAATAAAAGCAAGAAAGTTTCTAAATTTATCGCGATAGAGATGAGCTAGGGATCTAATATTTGTTTCATGAACATGCCTTTCTCTACATGTTCACCTTGTATTTCCTTACAATTCTCAATTCAATAGATCGGTTTGTTAATATCATCTGCATAAAAGTGTAGATTTAGAAGCAAATAAGTTTTTCAACGCATTAATGATCTCTTCATCAGTAGCAAAAGGCTTTCCCTGCAAATATGTTTTTTTCACATTTGGGAAGAGGTGGATCCAGATGGGGTTAATATGGTGGGTGAAGCAAAAGCTTTTAGTCACATTGGTACTCAAATCTAGATGTTTCTGCTGATCCTTGTGCTGGCGCATTTTCTACTCTAGCAGCAGCACACCTTTCCAGATCAAACTCCATCTCTTTGCTTTGACAGAATCCCTTAACGTGTACAGCGGGTTACTGTAATCTGTTCATGTGATTGTTGCTTCTCTCTCTAAATCATCAGTTAAGATCATGACTTTGTGGTGTTAAGCCACGGACAAGTGATCTTGCATCAAGATGAATGAATGATACGTGTTAGCCAATTTTAGGATACCCGACGAGGTATATTTTCATGTTTCTCTCATTTCTCTTGTCTTACGGACAAATAGATATTCCTATTATTCATTCATTCTTGTTGTTGTAAAAGGACTCTGAATATTTTTGCATATTACACATGTTGCTCTTTTTGTAGAAAAAGGTGACCACAATCGGGGAATTTACCTTGCTGCTTTTTTATATGCAGAATGTCATGTAATATGATGTGGATGGACGTAATACTATTGTTCACCTCCGTAGCTTAACAATTAATAGTCACACGTGTATCTTCTAGCACTTCTTGCTTAACTCTGCCCACAACCATAGAGTCCTCAACAGCTTGAGCCTGTGGCCGTTGTTTGACGATCATCTCTTGAGTCATTCTGTACACTTGTACGACCACATTTGAATTTTTTCTATGAGAGTGTTTCATTCTTCATACGACAAGACATTCCCAATGATGTACATCTTAGTGATGGGCAGTGGGAAGGAAAATAAGAATCGGAATATCCCGGGTTTTTCCTCCTGGTATATAAATTTCCGTGTGGGAATTTATTCCCTTTTTCTTTATTTTTCAAATTATAAGAAAAATATGAGTAATTACTTTGTTTTCAATTATTATTTAATGTAGGTTTTGAATAATTTGGAGGTTAAAATAATTGAAATTCGTTGACTGTGCTTTGTATAACTAATTAACAATATGATTCATGTTAGTGCTAAGATATTTTATTAGTATCGATGTTTCCGGACCTGTGTAAATTAGGATTTGTTTACTTCTTTTTACATAGGTATTCATGTTCCAAGCGTTGTTGGCGAATTTTTATAACACCGTGCATGTTGTTCGAAATAGGCTACCTTATTAAATTTGAGATTTAATAGTACGCAGTAAGATCACAGTTACAAAACGCATTGCACCTCAACTAAACATTCTGTATTTATGTCATCCCATACACCAGTAACTTTACGAATTTTACGACAGACTACGTATGTTTTCTGGCAGTTATCCAAAGAATTTGTTTATTACATTAAAAATGTAATATGTTTATCATATCAGTAGTAGGGTCTAATTTAGAAACTCCACTTACGTATAAATTTAAACTGTTTAGTGATGTAAAAGTGTATGGTCTTTCTATACCAAATGTTTTTCCAACATATTTACTCGCATAAAACATATTGTAAATAAATATACATTTATGCTTATCGTCTATATATAATCAAATAAAAATAAAATTACACAATATGGATTAGAATATACATTTTAAAGAATCCTCTGGAGACAGCAGTAATAAATATACTGTGATGAAGAAACTAATTTTATTTTAAAATCGTAACATAGTAATAGAATTAATTTTATTTGTGTTTGTACATAAATTGTCAGAACATTCCAATTTTTAGGAACCTTCCCTTGAATATTCCCAGAGAATATTCCCGAAAAATATTTTCCCAGGAATTTGCCCATCACTAGTAGAGCTACATCTCTTTATATCACAGATTTTCCTTGAAGATGAATGAAACCTATTCAGAACACTATATTTAATTTTTTCCATCATACTACCCCTTCTAAGTTTTCTGGTTGGAACATTAATTCAAGAGGGTCTGTAATGACACAAATTAGTACACATATTAGTGAGATGCCAATCTATAATTTGGAAGACTTTTATTTATTAAGTATCACGGTAAGAGTAAGACCTTCCTTATCCCTCATCATAGAAATAGAACACTTCAACAAGCAGCAACTTTTACACTGTTAGTTACTTATGTTTGGAGAATAATTTTGAAACTTATAAAATCTTCAGTGTATTTATTACTCCCTTTACTTTGTTCTCTTGCAGTTAATTTGAACGAAACTTGGGAGTGGCATTTTGATATGGTAAAAGATAATAACGGAGTGGATCATCTAAAAATAAAAGAAATTATATTTGATTACGTTCCTGAAAAAATCCTTGTTCAATTGGATAATCTTTTCGGAGGAGACGAGACACTGGGTAAGATATTTGGATGTATTTGTTTGTAACGTAGTTCGATTCCTATTACTTGTATTTGCAGCCGGTTTATCTTTAGGTATGTTTCTGATCAGCTTTAGAAACAGATAGACGTACGAGTTCTGCCATTATCTCTAAATATAATATTCGATATATCGGATATGAATCACTAAGAGTAGCTGCCGGCTAACGAATAGAAAATTTACGAAAATATATTACAAGGGAAGGGCACGCATTGGCTCCACTGAGATCCGAACGAACCAACTTTGTTTGCATTTGATATGTTATAACTAGACGAATCCCAAAGTTATACGTGCCACCGAATGACCTATCGTGCGTTAGAACATATTTTGTAATGTAAACGCTGAAAAAAAACTCGCAGAATAGTTTCAACAGAGTCATTTGTTTGGAAACGGTTGGGTAGATGGAAAACGTGGTGAACACTTATCTCATTATGTTCAAAAAAACACACTTTAGGGTTAAAAAGAGCTTGCCTTAGAGTCCCCTGCAGGGTCCCAGACGGAATCAAACTCAAAAGGTTCAAATGGCAAGGGAGTTAAGTAGGATGTCGTTTGGAAGCTGTTGTGGAACGAAAGAAGGTGGAACAAATCTCGCCTTTCTACAACTCTGTGCAAAATTACGGCAGGTCAAAATATAAACAAAAACTGGATTAAAAAGTCTATGTCACCTTGAATTCAAGATAGTCGCTTAAAACCTATGTCGAAAGCATAGTCACTCCAAACTGCTGAAGCTAGGAAAACAAAATTTGGTATGAGTGTTGATCAGTAAACGTAGGTGACGAAATGATACGACATGTTCACAAATGCAACATCTGGAGTTAACACTTACAGACTAATTTATGTGAGATACAAACACGAAAATGATAGAAAATGAAAATGGGAGTAACAAAGAAAAAAGAAATAATCGAAACAGTAAATAAATAAAAAACAATAGCAAACTTGTCATAGCACATTTATATACAATCTCATTTTTCATGCTTTCAGAAATATTGGATTATATCTTTAACTTTTTGAAGATATCTATTGTTGACAATAAAGGTAAATAACACATTTCTCTTCTACAGTTCCAGTGGTTTGAGTTGGACATGCGTTCGATACATAGTGCAGCATTTTGAACTCAAGATGTCGCGTTTTTCACCATGTATCTTTTTATCATCTACGCTTACTGATCAACATTTAAGACAATTTTGGTTTCCATAGCTTCAACAGTTTAGAGAGCCTATCTTTTCGACATAGGTTTTAAGCGGCCATCTTGGATTCAGGGTGCCCATAGACTTTTTATTTTTTTAATTTCCTAGTCCAACCAAAGCAGTGAGAGTATGAACTCTAGTCGGCACTAACCACATTGTACGCGTATTTAAATTACAGAGCAGACTGCTAAGTCTAATATTGCAATTACGAAAGTCTTTTTTTTAGTTTTTGCTAATACATTACTCAGTATTCTGCTGTGTATGTGAATTTCGAAATGTTTAGCACGGAGTGAAATGGCCAACAGTAGCTGAAATTCACCGAATGTTGTATAAGGGTTATGTTGAATAAGGTTTTAAACTATTCAAGGAAATTTGAGCGGCTTACAGATTTCTAAAATGACAAAGAGTCTTTGGAGAGTGACATCCATTCGGGTCGACAGTCTTCTGGTCTTCTGGCTCAACTCTGGAGAAGATTGCGAAAGTCCGTTAGATGACCGTTGAGGACAAAAGGGAGGGAATCTGTGATGTTTGTAACACATTCTAGCGGATAAACTTAAAATGTGGCAAATAGCAGTAAATGTTTGTTCCTCGTTTTATGAATAATGATCGATAAGATTATCGGATTAAGTTAGCACCAACATGATCAACCGAACCATATTCTGAAATTCAAAAATTGGGAGATTTGTTAGGTAGCTAACGTCAGTTCTGATGCTTCTATTACGGGATTTTGAAAACACGTTGACAGTTTGTTAGTCGAAGTCGAGGCGGTAAATACAGCTTTGTGCTTCTTCATTTTTACATTGTCGGTAATGTCTAAATGGCCTCCCGTGCAATTCAAAATACCGCATTGCAACACCGTGGATTCCACTTCCTTTCTCTGAATATCTTCCTCCTACAAAAGGAAAATCTTAACGCTGAGCATCATTGAAACCGTTCACTTTACAGTAATTTCACAAACATTGTAAATAAAGGATTACTTGTGTAGGATTACTGGATTACAAAGCATGTGTTAATACTAAGGACAGTTAAAAAAAAAAACATGTTCGAAAGTAATAAACAGAAGACAAAATTATCGATTCATCAAGTACCATATCGATACTGACAAACAACTTGAAACTAAAGCTAAGCTTTGCACGTCAAAATATTTAAATCTCAGAGGGAAGTAATCATTTTAGAAAGCATAATATGTCAATGTCCCGAAGAACGTTCTCGAGGCACTGTGACCGTGATATTGGAAAACTGGAAATATACCTGTAAAACTGGGACGGCTTTTCAGCCTAAACATGGCCACTCTCTCCCACCAAAGCTACTCGTATAACATAGGCTCTTACGATTTCAACTTTTCAATAAAATGAAATTTCAGTTAAAAGGGCGTGTTTTAACCAATAAAAGAGATCCTAACTGTATTCCGTGAAAACCCAACAAAAAGTGAATTTCCAACATTGCGTCTAACAATGAACAACAAGAAGCGCTGTAATTAGTGATTACAAACAAAAGGCGCCTATTTTCAAGGTGAACCCGGAAATTGGAATCTGAGGTTAATTTTCGAAATTTTAGGTTGCACCACGTACACTCTCAGGCGATCATGTTGTAACGGCATTTCAAATTATAATAATAAGTTTACATGAAGATCTATCAAGTACCTGGTAGCTTTGTGGCTTCGAACCATGATTAGTAGAAGAACAACCTTCATGAGTGCAGGTGCATCAACACGTAAACTGCCATGTCGTATGGCCTCAGCTCTGAAAAGGGATCCTAAAACTATAACAAATAAAAGAAGATAAACGAAACCTTTCAACTAAAAATAAGATGAAGTGCAATTAAGGTTTTGTATTTGGCATGCTTAATGTTGGGTCTGAAGTTAATAGTCCTTTTCCTTTTGGAACTTACTGAACGAAAACGGAAATTCTTGTTCCACTCCAAGCCATAGAATATAATATTGAACAATTCGCAACAATAAATTAAAATTTCGTAGGTATAAAGAAAATTTTCTCATCAGCCATAACAGATATGTGTTCGGGTTTCGCTAATGTCAAGATTTATACAGTATATTAAGATATGTGCATGTCTATACAGTAAAGATATTATATTATGGCGTACTATCTTCTGGGCAACAGATTTCAGACCAAACCTAGCAGAAAAAAATATTAGGCACCAATCACTTAGGTAAACATATGAAAAATATGTAATTGGTCCTGTCTCTTCGTGGGATATGAGACTGAGTTTAGTTTAATTACAGTTCTCTATTAACTAGTAAATGTCCTAATGGAAAATAAATGTTAATTCATTCACTTTTTTAGCAGAGGTATGCAAAAGCGAATATGAGTTTCTGTGTTATTACATTATGCAATAACGACTGAAGCAATTAAAGTGACACTTGATTATCAACGTTATGATTCCTAACATCTTGTGCTTATTACATTGTCAATTTTTTGCATGGGGCGAAATAGAAGGAAAGTATTAACGTGTGAAAATAATCTAAATGGACCAATATTAGTGTCCAATTCATAGTCTTTAGAGAGCCGTTGAGATGTACAGTAACTTTGTGGATGTTGTGCAACTCCAAATTCATCCGTTATCATCATATAGGTAAGGCAGGGTTGAAGAGAAAGTGTCATGCAAAAATAATCGAAAACGACGGATATTAGTATCTGGTCCATTGTTATTGGAATCATAGAGATGAACAATGTCACTGTGATGCTGCTTAAGGACAGTCCCCGATGGCATGGGCATGAATAGATGTGACGTTTGAGAGTGGAAATGGCGTGACATTATTGATTGTTATCATTATGCTTTCATTGAAATGCGTATCCTAAAGGTGAAGGGTTAAAACATCTTCCATACCCCTATTTATTTCGTGCGTAAAGGGGTATTTCAGCTAAGTCTGCTGCAATTTCAAAATAGTTAATCTATCATATCTTTATTTAGATTCTCATTCTTTAAACTAGCATGTAATAATAGGTTTGTTGCAGGTGTTTTTCTTCTGAATAGTAATTAGAGTAGTCCCTTCAAGAAAATGTGACTAAGTGCAAACGCGAACTTCTATGCTTTGTAGTTAGGGTAGAAAAAAACCTGCCTACTACATCATTTCTCATGCAAATTAGCCTTGTCAAGATCTATCTCTGGTAAAACCCGAAAGAGCTTCATCGATTGTGTATGATATGTACAATACTCTCCTTATGACTACTGTTTCCTTTTAGAAGAATGAATGAAAGATACAAATAGGCATACTAATCATCAAATTCCTTAAACAGTTTTGTAAACACTAATTATCTACCCTCTCTGACGTAAAGCTCCTGTAAAATGGCCGGTATTAAATTGTAAAAGGTCCGGACAGTGCATGTATTGGTGATCATTGAGAAATGACGCCCAGTTATGAGATAAATTGAGAAGCCTCTTGAATGAAACGAGTATCGCAGTCCGTTTAAGAAAATCAGCAGCAACGACTACGGGACTAATGACGTACAATCCATACCATACACCTCACAACATCACCGCCTAAGACATTCACAGATTCCTAGTACAGTATTAAGTTTTATCTTAGTTTTAGTTCTCCTCAAAGTAACATTCAATACATTTCTTTTTGACATTATCCAACTGGACAAAGCTATGCAATAAGTGAAGAGTATTCCTTAACGATGAACGAAAGAGGGCTAAAGAAACGAGTCCAGGAACATCATATCAGAAATATGAATGCGGAATATCAGCACCTTGACAGATAGAAGTTACAAGTTATCTGAAACGCTCGCAAGAAGATTAGTTATGATAGCCAGGACTCTAAATGGGAAAGATCAAGATCAAAGGAAATAGGAAATTGATATAAGCTTACTACTTGGTAAACAATAATTGAAATAATGGCATTGGGGTTGTCTTGTATACGAATGTGACCAACATAATGGTAGATATGAAGAGAGTAAGTGACAGAATCATAAGAGTCAAGCTCGTACTAGGGAGAAGAGAAACTCTGAATATAATCAGCACCTGCGCTCCGTAAGTTCAATGTGATGAGGTGTCAAAGCAAGAATTTTGGATAGAGGTTGATAGTACATAGCAGAATTGTTCGATACTTATATTATGAAAGAATACATGCAGGATATGAATGAGAAGACAAATGAGGAAAACTAGAACATATTACAAATGATAAATGCCTACGCTCTCCCTATCTTGAATATATTCTATAAGAAGAAAAAGGAAAAATCATATTAGAGTAGAGGGGGGCAAGAGTACGTGGGGGGTAAGGATACGATTCCCTAAAATCAGGTGAATATATTCGCGTATGGCAATAATGCGCCACCTGGAGTTTGATGTTAATGGCGTCTAGAACCTAAACAAGTTTGAGTGTGCTGCGGCAAATTACAAGCTTTCTAGGTAATTATTTATGTTTTTCTAATAGTTTGATATAATATTGGGACATAAGTAGTTAATGAATAACTTACACAATTTTATAACGATTTCAAAGTACTGATAAGCGTTAGTTTCTAACATATCCATTGTTTGACAGGATGGAGTAAATTGACTTTCTTCCTACAGTTGGCTGTACAACATCACGGGGAAGTCAATTGTGTAGTGAGGGGGCAAGGGTACGCAGGTACCTACGGGGCAAGGGTACGCGTGCGTACTCTTGCCCCTTCTGTTCTATGAAAAAGAATCCAATTTGATTTAGAACTAACAATCAAAAAAGAATGTAGATTCCGTTGTAATAGAGAGTGACGGCAAACTTTACGAATACTGGTTCCCATATGTAGCTTCTAACGTTAAGAATTCTGAAGAATCCTGATATTTTCTTATGTACGAGGAATACATTTTTATTCTAAATACAGTACCATTCTTTACATAACAGTATCTAAGGTGGTGTTTGTTTTCGAAACAGATAAACGTGTGAGATAGTGACATCTGCAGTTATTGAATGACGTTACGCTTGCTTATTTTATTCAGGTTTCAGAAATACTATGCTTTGTCCTCTTTTATCTTAAATGTCAGTAGTCTTCAGTAAGAAATTTCAATGGGCCTTATGCAGAGTCGTTCTGACGTGTGATTATTGCCATACTAAAAAGTTCGACTACCGCATGTTTCCTGTAGTACTCAGTCCTTTAGTAATCATACGTTAAAACGACTATGCATAAGGCGGTATCAGTCCAATGATTGGTATGGGATCCTATAAAGATATATGAAGCTAACCTAACATTTGACAATATGTAGCTTCATCAAGTATTGGTCAAGAAGTTCTCAAGTTACCCTCGTAGGTGACAAGCATTCTGTAACTGATGGAATAAGCTGAATTTGGAAATATATTTTTATAAAGGGTCTAAATATTATCTGATTTTTTTTTTGTATCCTATGCATTCCCATTACTGATATAAGAAGAATTAAGGATTTTTTTTTTTGAATGAGAATCTGCAACGTCTTTAGGTACAATAAAGCCAGTAGGCCTATTTACCGAAGAAATAGAGAACGAATTACTGGAATATATCACATTACTGGATCAACTCTTCTATGAATTAACTTTAAAAGATCTAAGAAGAATGGCATACAATTTTGCTGAACGTAACTAGTTGCCCTATATCCTTTAGTCATGTGAATCGAATGGCAGAAAGAGATTGGACAGAGTCTTTCCGTCGTAGACATTTAACAATTGCTTTGCAACAGCCTTCAAAGACTGGTCTGGGGAGAGCTCGTGGTTTTAGCAAGCCACAAGTTTATTTATTTATTTATTTATTTATTTCATAAGGACAACACAACAGGCTTAATGCCCAGTTATAGTGTCGTATACAGAATTGTTTAACATACACTATTATACATACACAAATATACGTTATCTAGTTATACATAAGTTATTGCATGATAATTCTTTTGAACTTGTTCTCTGACATGCTAAACACATCTATTACATGAAGCCTAATCATTTCATTATATGAAGCACACATTCTCCACAGAGGAGACTTATATAATATTTTTGTTCTTGCTTCTCTACAACAGAATGTCCCAGCGTTTGCTATTCTAGTCTTACCTGTTGGGACACGTAATAATACTTCTGAAACTAATTCTGGACAATCAATTTTACCATTTAATAATTTATGTAAGAACAACAAATCAAAAACACATCTTTTTTCTAATGTTTGAAAATTAAAATTCCTTACCAAGTCTTCATAGGAGACATACTTTGGATAGAAACCGGTTTTCTTGTATGTAAGCATTTTTAAGAATTTAAATTGTATATTTTCTATTGCATCAGTGTATTTAATGACATTTGGTGTCCAAACAGTACAACAGTATTCTAATTTTGACCTCACATATGAAAAATACAACCTTATAAATGTTGATTGTTTGCAGAAATCCTGTCCTATCCTATAAATTAAATCTAGGTTTCTATATGCACTACTCGTTATCACGTCAATGTGTTGAGTAAAGGTTAATTTGCTATCAAATATAACTCCTAGATCTTTGATAGTATTTGGGGTAGACAGGGAAGTGCCACTTATTGTATACGGTACGTAAAGTTAATTTGATTTTCTTTCCTCGTGAAAGATACAGATTTAGATTTGGAAACATTCAGGACTAATTTATTCTTATCACACCACATTTGAATACTCTCTAGATCTTGTTGAAGTTTCACACAGTCATCAATTGAACTTATTTTAGAGTACAATTTGAGATTGTCGGCAAAAAGAAGAATTTGAAAAGTTTTAATACATAGAGGAATATTATTAATAACAAGAATAAACAACAGAAGACCTAGATTAGATCCTTGAGGGACTCCTGATAAAGTATTATTTTTTTCAGTAACAAATCCTTTGTATGAAACATATTGTTTTCGGTTATGCAAATATGATACAAGATACTCCATTGCTTGTTTCGAAAAGTTCAGAGATGCTACTTTCAGTAGCAAGACATCATGATCAACGACGTCAAATGCCTTGCTAAAATCAGTATAAATGTTGTTGAATGCTTTCTTAATTGTCTAAAAATCTTGTAAGATAAAACGGCTTTTCTTCACGGGATATCTACAACATGTACGAAACTGGCATAAATACGGTTCCTCATAAAGTTCCAAAAGTCGACTAAAAATCAATTGTGAATAAAACTGTATCTAGTGATTTTGGAGTTAACATATAGCTGTTTCATGGAGTGCATCTGGTTCCTTTATTCCCCACAAAACAAATGACACAAGAATTATTCGATGGCTCGCCGCCAGGTTCTGTGGGAATATCTAATTCTGGTTCATCAACTCACAACTTTTCGTAGAATTGTTATATTATTTACACCAACATGTGCGATCAAATTTGGTTACGAAAAAGGTGTTTTTACTTGTTGACAATCAGACCTCTCACATTTCAATCGAAGCGATTGATTTCTGCAGGCAAAATGGGATAGTGATTTTGAGTTTACCACCAAATCCCAGTCATAATTTGAAACCATTAGATCGCTCCTTTTTTGACCCGCTGAAATCCTGGTATTCAACAGCGTGTGATAAATGGATGAGGAATCATCCATCCCACATAATTCCAAGTTGCGAGCTTGTTTACTGAGGCTCACTACATAGCTGCAACTATTGGTATCCAGCCTTCAAGAATCTGGAGTTGTCCTACTGAATCCAGATGTGTTCACTGAAGATGATTTTCTTCCTTCTATTGTGGATGTGGTAGACTTAAATGTAGAAGCCAGGTCTGAAGACGAAAGCATTCCTGAAGCAACAAAGCAAGCATCAGACCTGAATAGAGCCCAAAATCGTTCATCGGATGATTCACTGGAAGTAAAAAGGGACCCATGCGGTGCATCCAGATCAAACACTCCTTTGCCAGTTGCTCGTCCTCCTCCATCTGTTACCAAATCTTTAAACAGTAACGCTAGATCCTCACTAGAAGCAAGCAAGAGCTCATGCGGACTGTCCACTTCAAATACTCTTCTGCCGGTTGCTCGTTCTCATTCATCTGTTACCTAACCTTCAACCAGTAACACTGGATTCTCACTAGAAGCAAACAGGAGCTCATGCAGATTGTCCAAACACTTCTCTGCTGGCTGCTCGTTCTTCGGTTACCAAACCTTCAACCAGTAAACTGATCTTTACTGGAGGTAAGCAGGGACCCATGTTGACCTTTGGTGGTTGTCAGTCCTCCTCCAACTGCTACCAAGCACTCAACCAGTAGATCTTGATCTTCTCGAAGTCAGAGATTCTGACATCCTCTCCTTTCAAGCAGAACTTACTTCCGAAACGGCGCCCTCCAAAGAGCAAAGGCAAACATCATCTTGCACCAGGAAAGCTACAACCGAATTTGTAGCTACAACTCCTCAGGTCAGTGAGAAAGTAGTGTACGAGTGTCCATTATGCAATATCATCTACAGTGATCCACCAATAGACGACTGGATCAAGTGCGCAAGATGCCATGAATGGTGGCATGAACAATGCACATCATGTAAAGGAGTAAGCACCTTCATCTGTGATAATAGTTAATGCTCTTTTGGGTGCGTACTCTTGCCCCTTTGACTTCGTACTCTTGCCCCACATATAGGGGCAAGAGTACGAATTTGAATGTTTTCATTTTATGAGTTCTAGTTCCTCTAAGAATAGAGGTATTTAAAGTTGAGTTCACATTTCGTAAAGGAGAGTTCAACTTTTGTGTTCCATGTAAAAGTTTTCCGTTGTAACTATTTTTTACCAAAATATATAAGTTTAATTAAAATTTGCGTACTCTTGCCCCCCTTTCCTATATATATAAGACTAACTGACAGTGCAAGATTCAGATTTTGTGGACGAGGCAGAACCTACGAGACGCAAAGGACAGCAAACTAACGCCAAATTAGAATCATTCGGAGCAACACTGCCTTTTGGCAGCTGATATCTACTTCAAGGAAGAAGCAGAAAGGAGGCGGAAAAAAGTTAATGTTTGAAAAGTGTGGTGAAAAATGTATAGGACAAATACTGGAATATATTGAAAGGAATGCATCACATCGCAAATACTACAAATGAAGGAAGAATATGTGGAAGTAGAAGAAGAAGAAGAAGAGGCCAGAATTCAATATCACACAGGGAAGTAGCAAGAAAAGTTTTGGGGTAAACGAGAGGAAGATACCTCATTGATAAAGAAACGTGGTGGTATAATGAATCCAAGAAGCTGTAAAGAAGCGAGGAAACGATACAAAACGTGGCAGAACTTGAAAAAATCAGTTAACAAAGATGCTAAGAGAAACACCAAGAAACAAAGGAAGTGCAAGACTTATGATGAGTTGTATAATAAAGTGGAATCAAAAGAGAGAGAAAAATATTTAAAAGTTTTCGAAAGTAAGAGAGAAGGAAAGATATATTTTCCATGTATTCTGCATTAAGAGTGAAATTAATGGAGCTTTTACAAGCGAGAAAATGATAAAGAAGCGATAGACGAAATACTTTCAGAAACTCCTCCCTGAAGGAAGCCCAAAGGAAGCTTGTAAAAATCTATCCATGAATCACAGACTTGTGAGGCCTATCACTGTTGTAGATGAGGAAATATAGTGAGAAAATAATAAAATTGGTAAAGCCCCAGAACCAAATAATAACCATTTATAAGCATACAAAATTTTAGGTAAGGAAGGATTTCAGTATTTTATTCTAATTTTTACGAGGATATTGAATTATGGGATGAAATAACGAAAGAAAAGAGAAGCAGCAATGTTGTACGTGTGTTTATAAACAAGCATGTGGCAACTATAGAGGAATACAATTTGCCATGCAGTGTGTGATGGATTGGTAGAAACAAGATTGAGAGAAAAGAAATTCGAATTGGTTTCATGCCGGGGTAGTAGACAATGGATGTAATATTCGCACTTAGGATGCCAATGGAAAAAATGCAGAAACCACCAGAAGGACATCCATGTGTTTTTCATCGATCTAGAGAAAGCTTATGCTAGAGTGCCACGAAATCAAATTTGATGAATCTGAAGAAACAGTGTGTTCCGAGCACACATTCAATTCGTTCAGTTCAAGATATGTATTATGGATGTAGGATAAGATTGAAGGGAGCGTGTATTAGGCCCCTAACAAGAAAGAAAATTCTGAACCTTAAATAACTTTCCAGAGTATATTAAGTAGTTAAATGCTTTTTCTTGTTTGGTCCATAGAAATTGTCAGAGAAAACCCTAAGTTCATCAAAATTGACAGTAGTATATCTCAGGTAATAATATAAAAACATGCACAATTCGTTCGGACTCGTTACACGCACCCTTCCTTTTATGCTATAAGCAGGCCCATATTTAGTTAAGTACTATTCTGTGCTCGAGCACAGAGCAGCATAATTTAGGGGGCGGCAAAATTTTGATTTTTAAAAAAGATTCACAATAAAGTAATATATTAAAACTAGCTACCTGCAGAAAGCCGAGAGAAAATGTGTTCAGTTTGCTCGAATTACAGTAGTTACTAATTAGCCAGCTTATCCAATTATTTTTAAAGTCATCCTCTCCCACTCCACCCCAAGGAGTGAAGATGAACTTCAACATCATGAAAAGTGATACCTTTATACTCAGCGACCTCCAAAATTATGACTTCTACACTAATATATGTCGTTTTCGATTACTTTTAAAATCCCTCCTCCCTCCCTGGGGAGTGGAGTATGATCTTGAAGTTGAATGGAAATTAAAACTGTCACTATTCATCTCAGCAACCTCAAAAACTATGAATTCAACTCTAATAATGGTCGTTCTCGGTGTGTGAGGGGTGAGGAAATTTTGTGCCGAGGGTGGCAAAGCGTAGGAGCGTACAATATATAAATACGGGCCTGGACATAAGTATAATGTTTTAGTGTTTAGTTTTATTACAGAAAGTAGAAAACCTTTAACTGTAAGCTAACGGAAATGAAGAAATTGTCAACTGTCATTACTGTTGTAACCCGCAATTTTTTTAAAGGGACAATGGTCCGGACTTATGTATCTTAAACAAATATAGTAATATGTTGATTGATAATACAGCCATAAAAAGCGGTACTATGCTACGAAAACCATCCTTTTAACAGGTTTCAGTAGCCGTAGGAAAATAGTTTTGAAAATTTTGGAAAAGTGAAATGCTATGAAATCATAATAATTCCTTAAAAGCTCTAATTATTTGTTTCCACTCTTGCCCCCTCTAATAAACATGATTACCATTAAAAATTAAGGAAAGGATAGACAATGTTGTTATTTTTATCATGAAGATAAAATAAAGTAATTAATACAGTAGATACCTTGTTAACCGATCACCACGTGAAAGGGGCCTGGTTAGATATAGAAAAATCAATATTTCATAGCCCCTAAATTGTATAGTCTCTTCATAATGATTAAAAAAGAGCTTACAGTAGATTGTGACGTTCCTGCATAATAATAACCACAAACCATCGTCAATACGTTCACTAGTTGATTTCTTCAATCCTCAACATATTGCTAGATTTTTTTCTGATTCAATCTAAGTGCAAACGTCTTGGATCGGTTTCTTGTTTTGACGCCAGTCTTTAACAGTACACCTACTGATGATTTTAACTACGGTTTCATCCTTTTCAAGCTCTTCTATTGATTTTCATTTCTGTTCCATAGTTACACTTTATGCTTTAGTCCTGTCATTTCAGTCAAGCATTGTACACAAGACAACCGGACCGTACCAGAAATAGGAAGCAACTATCGAAACAAAATCAAGGTAAAAAATATACTCGTTACGGTCAGTTAGATAGTTTATTATCGTACGACATATTGCTGTAGAGCACCAAGCGCATCTGTTAACAAAAATGGTTTATTTCTTAGAAGATGAGTAATTAAGCCAACGGGCAGTCATGAGAGAGAGTTCACTGAAGTGTATTTAACAGATTGGTATTGTTTTACAGTGTTACCCTAGGCCAGTGATCGCCAAACCGTCTATCGCGAGTTACTTGCGGGAACAGTTTTCGTTAGATCACGTTAACGCTCCGGTTGGCTAACCTTGATTCCTCCATAAACAACTGTAAAATATTAAAAAAATAAGTTGGTAGTTCTTTCAGTTGGTAGCTCACAGTAGGATTTAAAATCCTTACAGTAGGTCAGAAGATTTATAAGTTTGGCGACTTCTGCTCTAGACTACTGAAGACTTCCAGATTGTGCATTCAGTACTAAAACTGAAAATGGTAGTATATTTCTATGAACGCTGGCTTATTAGATATATAAGTGTAAAGCTGGAATGTTATATATATATATTCTTAGAACACTGAGTCCATATGTGTAAAACATTTTGTGCTTTTCATTTAATTTTAATATTATTACCATTGTGGTTCTTACATACGCTTAACTCTTCTGCTACGTTCTGGCTCAGTTGTGTTCTGGAGATATGTAGAATATGGAATGGAATGTAGTACTCTTTCCAAACCACAGCAGCTTTTGCAAAAAAATATTTATTTGATGGTAAATAACTTTTTATTCCCTCTTACAGGTAAACATATGAACGAATTTCTGAACGAAAACGCCATGGATCTATTTCACGAAATGAAGCCGTATTTTCAAGATATACTTAGTGAATTCTCGAAAGGAATATTGGAGACATTTTTTGAGAAGATTCCATTTCATGAACTCTTTCCTAAACGCTAAATAGCTTTTTTTTTAAAAAACAGTGTAGATGTATATTTTTATATTATTCTGGAGATATGTAGAATATGTTCTGGAGATATGTAGAATATGGAATGGAATGTAGTACTCTTTCCAAACCACAGCAGCTTTTGCAAAAAAAATATTTATTTGATGGTAAATAACTTTTTATTCCCTCTTACAGGTAAACATATGAACGAATTTCTGAACGAAAACGCCATGGATCTATTTCACGAAATGAAGCCGTATTTTCAAGATATACTTAGTGAATTCTCGAAAGGAATATTGGAGACATTTTTTGAGAAGATTCCATTTCATGAACTCTTTCCTAAACGCTAAATAGCTTTTTTTTTAAAAAAAACAGTGTAGATGTATATTTTTATATTATTTGCAATAAATAAATTTTCTTAACAGATAACTCTGAGCAAGATTCCTATATTATGGTATCATTCACAAGGAAGGTTTACAAAGATTGAACACGAAAAAAAATAAATACAATTCAATTGCTCTCAGCATGCAAAGGTGTAGAAAAAGACCCTGATTTAATAAAAATAATACAAAATGTGCCATTTTTCTTTTGCTTATTTGTTCATAAGTGAAACGAGATAATGAAATAATAGTTGTATTCAGTTTGTAATAAACAAATACTTTTAACATACATTTATTAAAATAAAATGTAGTTCACAAAACAACGTGAACAAAACTAAATGAGATCAAAACGACACCAAAACAACATGATACGTAGTCAAATGAAGTTGAGTTCATTCCTCTAGTCGCTGCCTTAACTTAAATTTTGGGGAATTGTTATTCTGGCAACACTGTAGTTTCTATGGATTCTGAAAATTCTTGAGGATTATATTTTCGCTTGCAGATTAACATTATCTATAAGTGTGGTAAGTTGCATTTCATTATCTCCTTTCACTTATCAGTAAACAAGCTAAAGAAAAATGGTATATTTTGTATTGTTTTAGTAAGCAAGGCACTTAATGACGGATTTTTCTGTTCGTTTACTTTCTTTTTTTAGTTTCCAGATAAAATGCCTATGTTGATTCACAAAGGAATTGCAATGCTTAAGAAAGTATTTTGTGTAGGCGCTTGAGTCATCTGTGAAGATGCGACAGCGTTAGACAGTAATGTGACCACCTAGCGCAGGTCTGCGTTTTTAACTTAAACGTAATCATCATAATGGCATATAAGATTGAAGGCATATTATTTATGGCATAAATAGTAAGTGTGTACACATATTTTTGTAGCACATACAAATGTGTGTGTAGTTTGTGGGTAAACTAAGAAAATAAAAGTCAAGAAGACAAACGATAAATAGGGAAAGCATTGTAATATTTGAACAATTATTTCTGATGACGACCCATAATCTTAACTCTGCTAAGTGGGTATTACTATGGGGCAAGAAAGAGTAAAGGTAGGAGGCATGAAGGTACTATTTTATACCAAGGAATGTAGTTTTATCGTCATTGAACTTTGACAAGTTATTCCTAATCTGTACAAAACTAAAATTATAAGGGGGAACAATTGAACAATTTGTAAGTTGAACTTTTTTTCGTGGATAGGCGCCGTATTCGTATTTCATTCCCTAGGATATTCTGTTCTTATACTGGTGTGGATATTCTGGTAAGTATCCGTAGGTGACCAGTTTCTTTGTATTTAGCCCATATGTCACGGATTTTCCCAGTTTATACGTCCTTTCTATTAAAACTGAAGACAGTTTAAATCATTTAATGAAAAGAGATTATATATTATGTCACTAAAATATTTTACTTACTTTCTGTTATCGGAGTAGGAGTAGGAATTAGATTTATGAGCATTCAACATGTATGGTCATTGGTGCCCGTCACGTGAAGGGATACTGTCCCTCGGCAATCACACTACCCGAGGAATTGGGGAGGAAAGAATGAATGGGTAAGGAAGAAACGACCTTGGACCATTGTGTTAGGTATCATCCTGGAATTTGCTAGACATGTATGAGGAAATCCTCATTCAGGACGGCTGGTCTGAGAAAGCTTTTTACAATTTTTCACCACCGCAAATCGAACCTAAAAACTAGAACGTTACCGATAACGCTACGTGGGGCTACCACCTTTTGTTATCGTTGAATTGTTTTAAGAATTGGCAGGGGTGTAGCCAGCAGGTTTGTGTAGGGGGGGCCCGTCGTTTTTGAGGGGGGGCCAGCTACAATGTACAAAGACAAAAAAAATGTTGCTGCTAGTGGTTTTGAGGCCTGAAAGAAAGGAAAATTTTGGTTTTCTTAAGGAAAACTAAAAACACTATTTTAGCTTATTATTAT
Organism: Thermobia domestica; assembly: GCF_964235325.1. Lineage (NCBI taxonomy): Eukaryota > Metazoa > Arthropoda > Insecta > Zygentoma > Lepismatidae > Thermobia > Thermobia domestica. Next base: position 242,623,577 of record NC_137461.1, read on the forward strand.
TATTATTATTATTATTATTATTATTATTATTATTATTATTATTATTATTATTCCCAAGCGGCACACCGACGTCGAAAAGACGTGGTTTTTTTGGTGTAAAATACCGTAAAATACACCGAACATGACGTGATTTACACGTCTTTTCCCACGTGGAAATGTCCGGGAATATGACGTGATTTTTATGACGTCTTTTACACGTCATAGAATATGACGTGATTTCTATGACGTCTTTTACACGTCATAGAAATGACGTGTAAATCACGACTTTTTTACGTGATTTTCAGGTGTAAATCACGTCTTTTTCACACCTTTCATGTGAGTTGGGGGGGGGGGCGTTCTCGAAATGAGGCGGCGAGAAGCAAAGGGGTGTAAGTGACATTTGCAATAAAGTATGGATGTCTCAAAAATGGATTCTGCACAGCTAAATATACAAACTGGATGGTGAAGCTCGTAACAGTCCAATAGAATGTCTACCCATAAATGCTCTATGCCGAACTTCATTATGCAGTTTGTATATTTTGCTGTGCAGAATCCATTTTAGAGACATACATACTCTATTGAAAATGTCACTTACACCCCTTTGCTTCTCGCTACCTCAAATGTCATGAAAGTCTGACAGGATTGTTCAGTTCCAAATGTCAAAACCATTAGAAATTGATGTGCATCCGCAGTTTTGACATTAGGAATTTCAATCCCATGTACTACCTCGATTATTCGCCACACTTTTGAGGCTATTTATCAGCCCCTATTCAACCGTTTTGCACCAAAGTTAGAGGTTAGGCTACTAGGACTACCTAGTTTTGGCCCCGTAAATTTTGAAATAGATCGGTTGAATAGTGGTTGAAACAAATAACCCTGAAACTGTGTCGAATAATCGAGATTCTACTATACATAGATTGAGATTCCTAATGTCAACACTGGATAAACATCAATTTATGATTATTTGGACATATGGAACTGAATATTAATAATAATAATAATAATAATAATAATAATAATAATAATAATAATAATAATAATAATAATAATAATAATAATAATATTAATATCTACTCTAAAACACACAGCTTACAACACATTTTTTAAAAAAATGATAAAAAAGAAAATATCATACTTTTTCTTTCTTCTTAACTGCGTTTTTTTTTTTTTTTTTTTTTTTTTGACAGTTCTGAACTGATCTCTGGCCGCAACACTTTTCTTGGGTTAAATAAAAAGTCTACGAATAACAACTGGACAACGTTTATTATAAGGAAAAACAATAATGAAAATAAATTTAGCCTCGTGGCTGCTGCTTGATTTTTCACCATTGTGTTGTAATTTGCATAATAATTTACAAGCTCCTATACCAGATAAGTAAGACCACTGGGTTATTGTAATAAATAACAGATCAGGATAGACCCTAAGAACCCTAGATCTTGCCACAGCGAAATGCATCACCACCCTCTTTCGGAAGCACACATTGGGGAACGACAAAGTATTGTGGTCTATTTGATTGGTCTGTACCAAGATTTTGGAAATTTCGCTTCTCCGAAGGTTCGTATTATCTATAGATTGGGGATTTCCATATCCAATTGACCACCTCTAGTGTTGTTGATTTCTATTTTTTTAGTATTTGGATACTAGCCTATTGAATAGTACATATTCGCCTCTTAATGTGTGGTATATTTACCTACACATTAAGAAACGAATATACAATAGGTGTCAAGGAATTATTATATACCTAATGCAACAGGAAAGAAACGGCAGCGCTTGCTCCACGAAAGGATAAATTTAAAGCCATACATTAAAAAGAAAACCGAGACGCATTGGATCGACTTGAAAAACATTAAAAAAAAAAAAAAAAAAAAAAAAACTCGAATGTAAGACTCACCCTTGGCGGAAAAAAAAGCCCTACATAACTTAAGAATGAGAAAAGACGAATAAACATGGTAAAAACAAAGAATGAAATGGAAAAATAAAGGAACATTGTACTTACAGTCCTAAGAAAATGAAATGAAATGAAATTTTTGAGTTTTACGTCCCACGATTATACCGGTTAGGCTAAAGGAGACGGTGATGATGAGAGATGAGTGAAATGGTGGAATGAAGAAAGTGGGAGGAAACGGGAGAACCCCGAGAAAACCCACGAGCACGGTGTTTGTCCACCACAAAGTTCACTTGGAGGGGGCTGGGATCGAACCCGGAACTTCAAGCAAAAGAGGTGAACGCTCTACCACTGAGCCACCGCGGCCCTTAGTACTAAGAAGAATCCACTCATTTCGTCACTGGAATTTATTCATGTGCGGGGGGCGCGGTGGCTCAGTGGTAGAGCGTTCACCTCTGGTGCTTGGGGTCCCTGGTTCGATCCCAGCCCCCGCCAAGTGAACTTTGTGGTGGACAAACACCGTGCTCGTGGGTTTTCTCGGGGTTCTCCCGTTTCCTCCCACTTTCTTCATTCCACCATTTCACTCATCTCTCATCATCACCGTCTCCTTTAGCCTAACCGGCATAACCGTGGGACGTAAAACTTAGATTTCATTTCATTTCATTTCATTTCATTTATTCATGTGCATTTACTAGTACCTTCTTCTTAATGAAATTACGGTACAACACGTGTTTCCTTAAATTTTATAGCTATCCATTATTACGCTAGTATGCGCACACATACACACAAACACAACCACCCACATCCAACACACACTCACACACACAAGAACAATGGGTTTTATTGACAGTGCAAAATTTAGGACTAAACTTTTATAACTCCAATTTAAGACACCTTTATTTTGGAGGTGAAAAATCGAAAAAGAAAGTACATCTTAAAATTAATTAATCTCTGAGGGATGAAAGCGAAAACACATAACCATTAATTTGAATTCTACATTTATTAGTTATAGTACAATGTGCACGTTTTGTCGTATAAAATAATATTCATACTGTTTGTAATGCAACAAGAAACACTGATTGTCTATATTATTTGTAATACAAACAAGAAATATGTAGACAATGCAAATCTGTTGGTTACAATCTAAAACTTACAGAGATCTTTCAATAATATAAAATAAAAAGAATAAAATTTTCCTATAAATTTCGTATGAAGGAAAACACCTTTCATAGTTATTGAAAGTACAGAAATACAGCATCATATCAAAAAAGCCTCACGTGCTTAAGTAGGTTAGAAATGGGGACTGCGGTAAGTATCCCACTTCTTTATCTATTATACCAGTAGCAGTTTCTTCCATCTTTTAGTTTTCGAAAGAGATGCCTTTACATTGATTTCCAACAAAGCGAGGAGGAACAGGTCAACATGTTTCAAGCATGCCGAATCCTTTTCATCCTCAAACAACAAGGCAGATGGAAGTGAATATCTTTCTACTAACGTTTTGAAGATTTGTGGCAATTGTTCATTTGAAGATCTTTATTTTTACTCACGAATGATAAGTGTCTTTAAGGCTAGTTTGCACAACGTGAACTTTGCTCTTTTTTCCGCGGGAGTTAAATTTCATCGCCAGCTCTTTGGAAACCAAGCATCAGAGAAAGGTCCCTTTTCCTCCCAACGATGACAAATAGGAACACTGAAACAGAAAAAAAATCATGAACAATCATAGTGCAATTTTTCAGGTGCGGAGAAAATTAAAAAAAAAATAATTACAATACGTCATGTGCAACTACAATCAATACGCAATAAAACGATTAGTTACTGCACTCGCTTGCATGAAGTCACTTATTCTCAAAAATCCACTTTTAACGGCCTTCCATACAGCGAAATTAAACTACCATTAATTTTAGTTATTCTGTAATAGCTTAACTTTTAATTTTATTGCAGCTGTTAACTCTGATTGTTCAGGAGGATCAAACAAGTTGGGGGATATAAAACTTTATATATACAGATACATGACAAATAATTCTGAAACACTCATAGAAGCCTACATTACGTATGTTCTCATAATATAAAATGCCACTCTAAGACCAACTTTAGGATGTGAGCTAAAAGTGACGATCAAGTATATTGATACGATATTACAACTGATGAAAAAAAAAGCTTTGAGTTTTACGTCCTACAGTTATGTCGGCTAGGCTAAAGGAGACGGTGATGATGAAGACTTAATGAAATGGTGGAATGAAGAAAGTGGGAGAACCTCGAGTAAACCCACGCACACTGTGTTTGTCCACCACAAAGTTCACTTTGCGGGGACTGGGATCATAACTGATGCAGACTCATGCAGTAAGAATAGTTTTTATGGTATGAAAAAAAGAACTTTCTAATAATAAAATAATATAGCTACTCATTTATCAAACACAACTAGACAACGATAGAAATTACATGTATTATCTTTCACTACTGCTATGTAACCCCCAAAATGAAGTCAAAATTCCGCATTTACATATCGTGACAGAACTGCGCTATCGGATGCAGCAATCTGACAAGCTGTACACAGGTGGAACTAACCAGAAAAGGTATCCTTCTACTGTGATAAGAAATTTTATCCTGATTGGATACGATTTGGTAAGTTAAATTTATGATGCAAGACGAAACATATATTAGCATTTCAAAATATTAAAAAAAAATAAAGTGAAAATTACAAACAAAATGGTGTATAACTTATGTATTCCGAAAAATAAAAAAATGTGAGCAAACGCCCCCTCACTTGTTACTGGAGTATTTTTAAAAAATAAGACTTCTAGAACCAGAATTCTGTCACAAGCAGTAAAGTGAAAATCGTCACATTATTTGTTCTGAGCAGGGTTAGAAGTTGCGGCAGTTATTATTATTATTATTATTATTATTATTATTATTATTATTAATAATAATAATAATAATAATAAAATAAAACTTGTCTTTGGTGAAAATTATATTTTATCCCTCTGTTGAGAAAAATATTTTCGGGAGGAGTACTTTTACCCATTAAAAAAAAAAAAAAAGCGCGAACACTATAACATGTGATACATTCCATATTAAAGCTTTGCTTATATATAAATAAGTCAAATAAAATAATTGCTGAAGGAATAAAAATTAATAAACAAGGAAATCTTTAAAAATCTAAAATAATAAATAAATAAATAAATAGAGTGTATCTGAAGAAGACGAGGGTAGTTGCTGAAACAGTTACATTTAAATAAAATTGGCGCAGCTGTGGCTCGGTGATAGAGCGTTCATCTCTGGTGCCTGGGGCCCCTGGTTCGAGCCCAGCTCACTTCAATCGGCTTTTCTTGGAGTTCTCCAATTTTTTCCCACATTCTTCATTCCACCATTTAATTCACTTCTCATCATCACCGACTCCCTTAGCCTCAGTGCCTGATCGTGGAACGTTAAATTGAATATTTCATTTATATAAAAGTATTGCCTTGTTCAACAATTATTTTATTTTAGTTAAGTACTAATAAAATATTACTACTTTCTTTCTTTTCTTCTTACTCGGCATTTTCGTACATGGGTATTATAAAATAACATGTCAAAAACTCACCTGTCGCAACTTTGGTATGTATGTCATCCTCCACAGTGATATTTCTAGAGCAGCTCGACGAGCAGAAAGGGGTCAGAGTTACGGCTTTCAAGTTCAGTTAAGAAAGATTCCGTGCTAGGTGGTCTGCTGTTGATCAATTCATCATTTGCAGGAGCATTGGCCACACGCTCTGGAAAGTGGGAGTACATGCAAGGCTTATTTTGGCAAATAACATGTATTTACAGCTAGGCTTATTACAACAACTAAATACATTTAACATGAAATGAAGCAGTTTAATTTCATGTAAACAGTAAAGTGAGTTTTTACTGCATTTTGTATTTAAAAAAAAACTGAGAGCTTATAGAGGAAAATGAGTTGGCAGGAAAATATCAGCCATAAATTTCACATGCTTTCTGTTCTGGATATTTTCAGCGTAAAGGACGGTGTGAAGAAGAGTCTGAAATCGTCTCAACCTCGGTGCAGGAATGGTCACTTCTTAAATGGAAAGATACGTAAAATAAATATTGACAAACTTGTGGACAGATAGATTTTATGGATTATTGTCTGCTCGTTGTTAACAAGAACCAGGGATCGGAAAATCTTTGAGTTTTACGTCCCACAGTTATGCCGATTAGGCTAAAGGAGACGGTGATGAGTAATGGATGAAATGGTGGAATAAAGAAAGTGGGAGGAAACGGGAGAACCCCGAGAAAACCCACGCACACGGTGTTTGTCCACCACAAAGTTCACTTGGCGGGGCTGGGATCGAACCCGGGACCCTAAGCACCAGAGGTGAACGCTCTACCACTGAGCCACCGCGGCCCCATAAGAAGCAGGGATCGGATTTGAGAACGGAGTGAGAGCGTAAAATATCGCATCTTGAACACAAAGAACACAAATGACTACCTTCGTTTTCGAACGCGGACATTTTTTGAACAAAAACACCAAGTAAAGTAATTTCTTGCTATGTATTGCTTCATTTAAATTCTGCAACGTGTAAAATATATATATATATATATATATATATATATATATATATATATATATATATAGATAGATAGATAGATAGATAGATAGATAGATAGATAGATAGATATAGATATATATATATATATCTTACATTTATAATACAAGCTTGAAAAAATCAAGAGCTCCAATTCTGGGGTAGGTTTTATTTTTTTAAAGAATAAAAAATATCCTACTCTGGGAGGGGCAGCAGATATGTAAGCCCCGAAGCAATGAGGTATGTTTTTTTTTTTACTGATGGGAATGCAGTGCCTGTGGTAGAGCGTTCACTTCTAGTGCGTGGGGTCCCTGGTTCGATCCCAGCTCGTGCCAAGTGGGCTTTGTGGTGGACAAACACCATGTGCCTGAGTTTTCTCGACATTCTCCCGTTTTCGCCCACTTTCTTCATACCACCATTTTTCACATTTCATTATCACCATCTTCCTTAGGCTCGGTGCCTTTCCTGGGGCGTGAAACTAAATATTTAATTTCATTTCTTTTTAATGATGAGGAATTGGTGTTCTACCTGAAAGCAGGTTTTTGACCCAAAGAGACTTCCATTGTTAATGCGCAGCCCCCAACCACGGTCCCTTAATAAGACATTTGGTTTCCTTTGAATCGTTTCACGATTAGCAGTGGAAATCATAATAATATAGTCATGTAAGGATACTTAATTGAGCTGGAATATATTTTTTTGAACTTCAGTGGCAACATTGATAAGTATCCATCATCACATGCTGGCACTGGAGTAAGTACTGTAATCTAAAATGCGAGGTAGCTGTCTACTCAATTAATGAACAAAATATTCGAACAGTCAAAAACCCGTTACATTATTATGATTTCCACACCGAATTCTGTAGCACAGTTACGGTAGCCAAGTGTCTTGTGAGGGTGTGTAGGGCGATGCTTGCAGTTTGAGAGTGCTCTCAACTGGAGTAATATCCTCCCACTGATTATACACATATACAAGGGGGCACTACTTTAGCAAACGGGTCTACCAAATATTCATCGATTTTGTGGATTTTTTCACTAAATTTAAGACAGTAGTGCTACAAAAGGCTAAACAAAACATAACTGAGTGAGCGAAGGGGTTAGAACTTCCATAGGGCTCGTTGTTTCTAACTCTGAAGTCATATACGATTGGCATTGCAACAATTGCCGAGGGTCATTTCCCAAAGGGGTTCACTCGAGCAGTCGGTTCTACCTAACAGGAAATTCATAGGGAACATACGATGTGAAACATATTTTTTGTCAAGGAATAAAAGTGTGAATGTAAGTAATTAATGTCAGTACACAGCAAATTGAAATGAATTTTGGGCATTACTCGGGCAGACGGTTCTACCAAATTTTGACATATTTCTTACAGTTTCATATCAGGTTAGAACAATGCATTTCTTTTAGCAGAGCATTAACTAAATCAGAAGCTCCATTAGTGCTTGCAGATTGACTTCAGGCCTCAGTACAAATACAGCGTGGACGTAATGCGTAACAATTTCAGTGAATAAAACATGAACCAATTTATATCAACTCCCCACTAAAAAGCAGGAATAATATATAACCGAGTCAGGGTAGGAGCACAGCAACAGGGTCCGAGCGGCAGCGACGGGATGCGTCCATAGGGAACAGGCGCGTCAGCGACGGGGAATATACGTCTAAACGAGAATAGTGGAACACCACACTTACATATACAATACTTTCACTGATCACTTAAAATTCAATTCAATATGCTGTACACTAACAGTAATTACTTATATTCACACTCTCATTCCTTCATGAAAAATGTTTCTTATAATATTTGACCTATAAATTTTCTATTTGGTAGAACCGTCTGCTCGAGTGAAGCCGCATTTTGAGTGATAGTGAAAGCATTGTAAACTTAAGTGTGCTTTTCCACTATTCTTCTTTACGCGCATAGTCCCCGTCGCTGACGTGCCTTTTCCCTAGGAACGCACCCCCTCGTTGCCGCTCGGGCCCTCTTGCTGTGCTCCTGCACTGATTCCAATAGAATGCATTTGTGCTTTTTAGTGGGCACCTAGCAAAAGTTGTTTCGTGTTTTATGCACTTTACTTAATATGCCACGCGTCGGGAAGGTTCTAGAACACAAGTCCCCCCATATAGGTTAACTGCTAGATTGGTTCTTTTCTGTACCAAAGTTTAACATTTAATTCACATGTATTGTTGAACGAGCGTTAGCGAGTGAAGGCGGGTTAGAGCCCCGCACGGCACGTTCTTTTCTGTCTTTGTTACAATTAAGTGGGAAGGCGGACCTGTGTTCTAGAACCTTGCCCCATGCGTCTACTCTATATTTATACTAACCCCCGTGAAGGCAATCTGCAAGTAGTAATGGAGCTCCTCATTTAGTGCATATTCTGCTATAGGAAATACAATGTTCTAACCTAACCTGAAAATGTAAGAAATGTATCAAAATTTAGTCGAACCGTATGTTCCAGTAATGCCTCCAAAAGCATACATTTACTGTCATCTCGTTGTTTCCTTCTATTTAGCAATCTTTCGCCTTGGCAAATAGTACCACAATGCGTGCAGTTTTTATTATACGGATCCATAGTATAAGCAGTAGTAGTAGGAACGGGTTAGAAGAAGCCCCGCGGAGGTTGGTTGGTCCTGTTCTCGACACGAAATAGGCAAACTTTTCGTACATTTTACAATCTATGGATCTGTATAGTAAAACTGCACCACAGAATGACATACTTTCCCATGCATACTTACTCCCATATACGGTTTACTGAGAATAATAAAACATACATTATCATTTTACTACCTTCACTATTAATATTTTATATAGTATTCTACCTAAAATATTTAATTTGATACAGGCGTCTGCAAATGTTAACCTAATGGAGGTATCCTCGTTCTTTCTACGGTATTTTAATACACTGTAATAAGAAACCATAGGCAACGCTGTATGAGGAGCTAATCTTCACAATTACAATACTCAATCTGCTGAATTTTACACAGAATACACCTAGATAGGAATAGGATAGGAATTATACTTACTTGTCTTAAAGCTGACCTTTATCACAGGTGCCTTTAACAAAACACATTATGTATATTCACTCATAATATCATCAAAACACGATTCTGTAAATGGCTCACGATTCCCAGCATGCACTGCTCGCAGTTACAGTCGGGGAACGTCCGCGCTTTTTAGCACCTAAAAAAGACGTCTATTTTTGGTGATGTTCGACAAGTGATTCTTTGTACCATTCTGGCACGTGATAAACACGTACAATTTAGGTCATGTTTGACACGTCATTTTTGTTACCATTTTGGTACGTGATAAAGACGTTCCAAATTTTCAAAAGACGTCATTTTGAATTCGAACCCCAAAAAAAGACGTGTTTATGACGTGACTGTGCTACTTGGGTTATTATTATCCATAAATTATATTCAAGATAGTTTTTATTATGCTTAATCAAGAACTACTGCCCGGGACCAAACGGTATACTTTTGTGCATAACTATAAAGGTAACCAAGAAAGTTCTGTCCCTTTTCGTGGAAGTCTGTGTTCAATTGCACCTCACACCGTGAGTTGGATGCGAGTGGAGATAAGGCCAACGTCAGTTGTTGGTGTGGGTATACCCAACATACTACCTGGTTGTGGCAATTCAGACACACCGTGAACTTGCGTAAAGACAGAGGGAACATGGGACATCCACCGAGCGTCATAAGAGCATGTATGCTGAACGAGTTCAAATGGAGGTTAAACGCCGCTGTAGCGGGAGGAAGATATGCCAGGCCTTTGGTGAGGGTGTCGTGACGCCTCGGACATTGCAGCGATGGTTTAACAAGTTTAAGGACGATGACGAAACACCCGAAAACACCACGTGCCAGAAGACCAACACATGTACAAAGAGGAACTGGGACTACAATTCAGTGTGTGGAGAAACCATTCGGCAGCACATCCATCAACTTGTGAAGCACTACAAGTTGGGTCGATGGGTCTCTCATATTTTGACTCCGGGCCAGAAGGCAACGCGGCAGTCGCCTGTGTTTATTTACTGTTTCGGAGCCATTTCTGGACAGGGTGTTGACATGTGATAAAAAGTGGGTCCAATACGAAGCTCCACGGCGCCGTCATCATTGGTTAGCATCCCATGAACCGATTTCAAAACAGCAGAAACCAGCACTGTACCAGAAGAAGGTCCTTCTGTGTGTTTGGTGCATCGTGCATCGGGAACTGCTACCAGCTGGTCAAAGTATCAATGCAACTGTGTAGTGTCAGCAGTTGAACTGTGCTCAACAAAAGCTCAAAACTCTGGAGCCATCACTTCTGAATTGCAAATGGGTCCTCGTTTACGGGACAACGCTAAGTCCCACGTGGCTGACTCAGGACACCATTTTCCGCCTTGGATGGGAAACACTATTGCAACCACTATATTCCCCGGGTATTGCACCGTCCGATTATCACCTGTTCCATTCTTTGAACAATCACCTTAGAGGACGCCAGTTCAAATCCCTAGTAAAAGTCCAAAATGCACCTGATACTTTCTTCGTTTCACGGCCCACCAAGTTCTACCGCGATGGATTCCATGGCCTTCCAGAACGTTTTCAGAAGGTCGTCGATGCTGATGGGGACTATTTTTGATCTCTCAGGTTAGATGACATATCAATGTTCGAAGGTGGTGGGTGAAAAAGCAACAAAACTTTTCTTGGTTATCTTTATATTTAAATTTAAGACCTTGTATACAGAACCTATCTACACAAGATTGATTTTCTTTGAAATTTCACTTAATTTCTTTACGGTTTCGTGACAAAAATATTTATTATTCGTGACAAAAAAAAACAATTATTTTATTACACTGAGTAGAAATAAAAGAGAGAGCGAATGAAATCCAAATTGAATAAAAGCATTGTTTCTCACCAAATTTTCCATCCTCTATGTATTGTGAAGATATGTGTATTTGGACATATGGAAAAGTTTCTTATTTTGAACAATGGGACATTTTATTTTAAAAGAACATCTCAGTCAAAAGCATCATCATTCGTTTCAAATTAAATCACCTATCGACTTGTTTTTTCTAAGTTCATTTGCCTTTGCTGTCTGCCATTTATTTCTTACGTTGTAAATTTTTCAGTTAATAAAATAACAGATTGCTTCCCCGTCCGCATTCCTATCATCACTTTACCTTGGTTAATCTACGAGCATGCACTTTTTTCATCGAGACACAAATCAAAGTGAATAACCGAGGATATGAACCCGGAAGGAACGCCAGACAAAATGGATTGAAAGACTATTGGAAGGGACAGTCGACATGGAGCGAGGGACGAGATAGAAGGTAGACCGCTAGCTACATTTGAAATTGACGATTGATAGCCTTGCTCTATCTTAGAGAGCACCTTTGATTCAACGACGATGTATTGCTTTTTAAGAAGAAGTTATAAGTTTGTCTAAAGTTGCGGTCTTCGCGAAGTTGGTTACTCAGTCCGGGTTTCCCCGACTCTTAACTTTGGTTACTTGAACGACCAGCCAGCCAAACAGAGGGATGGACGGACGTCGGCCTGTTGGAGGAATCGTCGAGAGGACAACGATCAGACCTGCAAGTAAGTGCGAGTAGATTAACCTATCCCGAAAGTTACTCCCTTCTTGCCCCTTTTCACCCCCTTTAACATCACAGTCTGTTTCTTTTGTACGTGTTGGATTTCATTTAAATGCAACCCAGGTTAGATCCCGTACCTCATGTTTTGTTGAGTTCCATATTTACAAAATCCTGGGCGCAACTTGTCGGATCTGACATCCCCAAACACATCTATTATTAACACATCATCTGAGCTCTCAGACCGACAAGGGGCGACTGCACATGGCGGAGATGTGGTTTTAACTTGTGTGGATGCACACATATCTTCGACCCTCGATTTATTTTGCATTAGTTTGTTTGCCGCCCACCGTTAGAATTTGATGAAATTCTATTTGTTTTGCCACCCTCCCTCCACCCTCTCAATTTGTTGTGTTATTTTGTTTTGTGTGCTTTTAGTTATATTATTTAGAGATATTTAGAGAAAATGGTGAATACTAGCATTATGGCACAAACTCGACTTACGTCTCTAGATTCTATTGTGCGCCCCACATTTTTTCACGGCAAGTATGGGGAAGACGTCATTCGTTTTTTTGAGTATTTCGAATCTTACTGCGTCATTTATGAGTTCAATGCAGTAAAGAAGCGTCATTTGCTTCCATATCTGTTAAGGGACGGAGCCTTAGCGTGGTTTCTAGCGTTAACTAGGACAGACGAATTTGTGAACTTGTCGTATGTAGACATAAAGAGACGAATGATCACATTATTTGGTGGTTTTGTAGTTAAGAAGGTGACGGAACACACCATTCGTTCTAGAGATCAAAAAGAGGGGGAACCTATTATGACATATATTTATGAGAAGCTAGATCTCATACTTAGTTTTGATAAAGCCATGCCTATTCAACAACAAATTAATTTCCTTATTGAAGGGTTATTGCCTCAGTATTTTAAGCTTACATGCAACAAATCGTTTCCATCTGTTGATGCGTTATGTGAGTTTTTATTACAAGAACAGTCAGCTGAGTTAATAGTAAATTACAAGACGCTCATTAAATCTAATTCGAAAGAACAAGTCTTGCAGTTTAGTACACCGGAATTTATCGCTAAGATAGCTGATGTTTCATTGCGCGATAATTCTCATGTTTCATTTCCTCTCGAAGAACAACGGGAAAAAAAAGAAATGCTTGCACGTTTGCATTATGATATCTTATCCGCTGAGAAAGAATGCGGTGATCAACAGTCAGTAGATTCTATTCCGTCTCATCAACAGAAATGCAACTCTTTTTTTTCTTTTTGTTCCTCTGAATGTAAAAGTGCCGAGAATAATAATAATATGCATGATAGAATGGGCTCTGCGACGAATACCTCTGTTATGGTTAAGAACGAACAGAACAAGTGCAAACAGAATCATAGTACGTCTCCCGCGAATAATAAAATACACTGTCCGGCCAAAGCATTAGAGTGCAACATGGCGCAAGTCAGGAGAAGTAATAATTGTAATGTTTTACATAGTGGAAATAGTTCAGGGAATAGTGAAAGACCTGTTTTTAAAACCCACACGATTACTACGCCTATTGTTAGGGATAGGATTCTGCCTTGCATCAAAATTACTATTGGAAATAAAGAGTATAAAGCGTTGTTGGACTCTGGGAGTCAAATTTCAATTTGCACTAGAGAGCTCCTTCCTCCGAACACTAGACTCGTTAAAAGACGTACTATTATCCGTGGCATCTCGGGTAAAGGACTTGAAACTAATACGTTAGCTGTGCTGAAGTTCAAAATTGACGGCTATTCATTTACGCATACTTTTAGAGTTGTTGACAAATTTGCATCTTCTGTTTTGTTGGGAAATGATTGGTTACTTCCTCAACATGTCACTATTAACCAGGATATTCACGTAGTTCACATAGTTAGGTTTGGGAAGCCTACTGATCACGCTTTACCTGAAAGTCATGCTATAGGCACAGTTTCTGAACAAACAGCGAACCTTATGCAAGCGTATTTCATAACGGCGAAATCTGTTACTTTGCCACCAAATTCCAGTGTTTCAGTACCTGTTCGAAAAATTAATGATTTAGTGGGAATTAAAAATGTTTTGCAACCCAATGAAAAAATCTGTTCTAAAGCCGAAATTTTTGTTAATGAATCTAGAGTGGATCCTGTTAATCCTGTCATTAGAGTAGTCAACCCAACCAACAAAAAGTTGTGTTTAGAGAAAAATCTTCATTTAGGTGAAGCTATTGACATTAGGCCGGGTGCTCATTATCCAAATGATACAGATAGTGTTCAAAATCATGGTTTAGCCAGTAAACAAGACAACAATAACTTTCCTGCTGGTTTTGATGTCAAGCGTGTGGACATTAACCCTCAACTTTCGGACGATCAGAAGCAAATGTTTTATTCTGTTATAGAGGAGTATAAGGATTGTTTTTCTTGGTCAGAGGATGATTTTGGAGTGGCCAAGGGCTACGTACATGAAATTAAAATGCTAGATAACGTCCCAGTTCACACCAATCAGTTTCCTATCCCCTTCCATTTAAGAGAAGAAGTTAAAAAACAGATTGATACTTTGCTTAAACAAAAGGTTATTAGGAGGTGCATCTCGAGTTATAACTCGCCTATTCTTCTCGTGAAAAAGAAGTCTGGATCTTATAGATTTTGTTTGGATTGTAGAGCGATCAATTTACACATTGCACCAGACAGTTTTCCTGTACCGTCGATAGAAGACATTCTTTCGCGTCTTAGTAAGTGTCGCTACCTGTGCTGCTCGGACTTGCTCAGTGGTTTTTTTCAAGTGAAAATCGCGGAAGAATACCAACACGTTACTGCCTTTTCAATCCCAGGAGCTGGTTCTTTTTGTTTTACAGCACTTCCTCAAGGCCTTATCACTAGTTCCGCTGGATTAAACAGATTAGTGAAAATGACATTGGAAGGATTAGAATCTGAACAAATTTTCGGGTACCTTGATGATTTTTTCTGGGGTGGGAATACATTTGAGGATGTTATCAACCTCACCAAGAAGTTATTTCAACGAATTAGAGAACGTGGTCTTAAACTTGCACCAGAAAAAACGAAATTGGCTTATTTTTCATTAACAGTTTTGGGACACGATATTTCGTACGATGGCTTGCGAATTTCCAAGAAAATAACTGACTCCATTAGTAATTATGAACGTCCGAAGACGAAAAAACATGTGAAAAGTTTTCTAGGATTAGCTAGCTTTGTAAGACGATTCTTACCTAATTTTTCTGAAATTGCGGAACCTTTGAATTCACTTCTCAGAAAGGATGTACCGTTTAAGTGGACACAAAAACAACAAGATGCTTTTGAGAAAATTAAAGATCTTATCATAAAATCGCCATATTTGATGCATTATAATCCTAAACACCCTGTATACTTGTTCTGTGATGCATCAACTCGCGGTCTGGCTGCCGTGCTCAAACAACCTATATCCTCTCCAGATGACCCAGAGTTAGCACCCATTGCTTATTGTAGCCGTAGCTTAAGTAAAAGTGAGAAGTCTAGACACCCTTATGAACTTGAACTTTTGAGTATAATATATGCCTTTAGATCCTTTCGTTACTTTTTACTAGGACGTCACTTTTTTTTGAAAACCGATTGTAAGAGTCTTTTGTTTTTGAAGCAGACGAAAAATGTAGGCAAATTTGCTAGGTGGCTTAGTTTTATTGAACAGTATAACTTTACTGTGACACACATATCTGGGGTATCTAACATAGAAGCCGATGCACTTTCACGTTTTTCTCGTGCCCCCAGGGACATTTCTGATGAGCAACAAAATGAGGAAGACCCTCGAGTATTTTCTTCCACTGTTACAGAGTGTAACAATATGCTAAGTGACGAGCCTTCTCTCAGAGATGAACAAATGAAGGACCCGTTTTATAAGGATATTTTTGATTGGTTAGAAAACAAGGAAAAGAAAAATCCCAAAATTGAAAGACAGGCATTTTATTTCACGGTTAAAGAAGGAATCTTGTATAGAAAACAAAAAACATCTAGTGGTATGAAATTTTTAGTTGCTGTACCTGTTTCATCACGCTACAAAGTTTTTGATGCGGCTCATACTTCTGCCATTGGTTCAAGTCACGGAGGCTTTTCTAAGACATATGATCTTTTAGTGAAATCTGTGTATTTCCCTAATATGAAACAATATATTTATCAGAAATGCCAAGAATGTTTAATTTGCCAGTCCAGCAAAAACAAACCTGGTTCTGCTTATGGTACATTGCAAACGTATCCTCAAGTGCCGCCCTTCTATCGCATTTTTGTAGACATTGGAGGGGTGTACTCCTCGAGTAATATTTTGAGACACAAGTATTTGATTGTCGTAGTCGATGCAGCTACTCGGTATACTATCTGTGGTTCATTAGCAGATATAACAGCGTCTTCTGTAAGTAGTTTTCTTTATGAAAATGTAATTTTGAAATACGGTATTTTCAAAGAATTAGTCACAGACAAAGGTCCATGTTTTACAAGTAACCTATTCAAGGAGTTGTGTGCAATGATTGGAGCTAAGATTCGATTTGTAAATGTTCAAGCTCATTACGCTAACGGGACTGCTGAGATAGCTATCCGAAACATTGAACAGAAACTGAAATCTGCGTTGTGTAATAAAGATCAAGGAAAATGGGTCGAACTGCTGCCATCTATTGTGTTAGCTCACAATTTAACTGTTAATTTATCCTCTGGATACAGCCCTTTTGAACTTTTGCATGGATTCAGATGTAGAATGCTACACGAAGCAATTTTGGACACCCCTTGTCAATTTCAGGACAATGCTGAACGTTTACAGCAACTTGGAGAAATACGAGACAAAGCCCATGATAAATGGTTCCAGAGACATAAGACGGCAACGAAATTTTATGACAAACGTCATTCGAAACCCAATTTCAAAGTCGGAGACAAGGTATGGATTTTGGACAGCACCATGAAGAAAGGATACACCAGAGCTTTCAGTGGACGTTATTTTGGTCCAGGAATAATTCAGGATATTGACCACCCAAATTCCTATTTTGTTAAGTTCAAGACTGCACGAGGAAGATTCAAGGTTGATTCGATTGCAGTACAAAGATTGAAGAAGTACTACGAGAGACAGGAGAAGGAAAACGAGGGAGAGGAAGAAGAAGATAATGTTGACTTGGATATACAAGACGTTGTCGAGGATACTACTGCGAATGCCTGCTGTGCCGAAGAACAGGAAGGAAGAAATAAGAGAGAGAAAGAAAAAGAAGAACACTATGAGATTATTTTTAATCCTGCGGTAAACATGATAGAAAAAGAAGAAGATATTCCATCTGTGAATCTTCGTGAAGTTGTGATTGCCAACCAATTACCTACTTGGGCTGAAACAGGGAAGAATTGTTCCAGTTTGAAACCGAAGTTTGGTGCCAATTCTGCAATCAACAAGAAAATCAGTGTTTTTCGAGGAGATATCGCTATGATTAAAGCTGACGCCGTTGTCAATCCCACGAATGAATTACTTATTCCATTAGGAGGAGCAGATAGAAGTATCCAAGAAGCTGCAGGAGAAGAATTTCGTAAAGATTGCGAGAAAATACGTTCTTTAAAACCAGGACAAGTGAAGATTGCTCCAGGCTATAATCTCCCCGCTGATCATGTATTATTGACGTGTGGTCCCAGAGATGCGAACAAGAAGACTTTGGAGAATTGTTATAACAATTGTTTTGATTTTGTGTTGAAAAATCAGTTTTCAACTGTGGCTTTTCCTTGCATCGCTGCTGGTGCATTTCATTTCCCTAAGGAACCTGCTGCGAGAATTGCATTGTTGAGTACACGAAAATTTTTAGAGGATCATGTGGACAACGTAGACCGTATTGTATTGTGTATTTTCGACAAGGAGAATTGGGATCTCTATCAGCGTCTTTTACCTGTGTATTTTCCCTTGGAAGAAGGAAAAGAAGTGGAAGCTGTTTCTCTGCAATGAAGTTTTTTTTTTAAAAAAAAGAAGGAAAAAAAGACGGTTCTCAAAGGAAGATTTGATGGATTAGGAACATCTGTGAAGTTGGTGACGAATTTTGTTTTGACACTGGCCATGTCATTATGGAATTTGTTTTGGTTTGTTTGTATTTCTAAGTCTTGCCGGCAATAACAATTACAACGAAGATAAGGAGAAAAAGGAGTACTCATATAGACATCATTTTTTTTCAGTCACTTAGAACTGTTGGTTAACTTTGTAGAACACGTTCTTTTTCTTGGTCATCTAATCAACATCTTATTGATACATTATGTCTAGCAGAAGAAAACTAGGGAGATAGACGCAACTATGAATTTATATTTGTTTGCTATCTATGTTATGATAGTGATGAAGAAGGAATTCTTACGTTTTTTGCATTTTTCAAGATGCATTTTATGATATTAATGTGGATGTAAAGAAGAATGCAGTTTTTTTTCTTTCCCTGGATTTTTGATTTGATCCTACGATTTGTTATTAGTTATTGGGAATATACTCAGTCAATGTATTCTTTTCAAAGGAATATACACTGTTATAACCTCTTGTGTGATTTTAGTGATCTTTTGGAATGATCAATTTTTCATCGCCTGCAGTGTATATAATAAATTTGTGTATTTCATCATGAAGATGACTTGGGATTTATGTATGATGAAGATTTGTGCTTATTTGATGTATATTTTTGTATATTTGTAGATTTGACTTAATTCCACATTTTCCTGTGGGTATACGTACTTTTACTTTCATATAAGAAGAAAGAAGTTTCTTTTCTTTTAGCGCATAATTAGTTAGGGATTTAGGAATATGTTTGGTGATAGTCTGTCATGTTGATTTCTTTTGAGGTTTTTAATAGCCAGTGCAGAGGGCTATAACTCTGCCAACACGTCGGTCATTGTGGAACTAAATTCTCCACAATTCGTTTTTCTAAAACCTGAAATCAACATTCTTTTGTGTTGTTTTATCTGTTCTTTCTATGGGTAGCTAGATTAATTTTTCTTCTACCGCGTAATGATTATTTTGATTATAGAGTTACAATTTTATTGGAATTGGAGTTTTATTTACTATATATAGATATATACGTATGGATTATGGTTTAGTTATTACTTTTGTTTTTTTTTCCTGATTTTTCGTCGATTTTTATTCATTCCATCATTTTATCCAATTATTGTCCCTATTCTCATATCTTACGTGTTTTGGGCAGTCATTGACTGTATCCCCTAAATTTTGTGATGTTACTATCATATACCTGTCTACCCTACTCCTATAATCTACTTGTACTGAATGAACTTTCCAGTTATGTGATGTGTAAGGACATTGTACCTGTGATTTCCAGACCTACATTTTATGCTTAGTGATGCTGTGTTTACAAGATCGACGTTGCTGTGCTTACGTCATTTGGCATGGACTGTTCTGCTCTCAACTGTGTTAGTGTGTGAACATTTCTGCTGTACTCATCATTTCTTATCATATGATTCTTTTCAGACTATATTTGCTGCTGTGTTTTTATCATGAAGACTGAATGAAACTACAAAGATGCTTAAGTTTTTCTTTAACAGAAATTCTAAAAAGTGATTTTTTTTGTTTGTCTCCGAAATGTTTTCATTCGGGACTTTGATTTCAGGGGGGGGATGTGAAGATATGTGTATTTGGACATATGGAAAAGTTTCTTATTTTGAACAATGGGACATTTTGTTTTAAAAGAACATCTCAGTCAAAAGCATCATCATTCGTTTCAAATTAAATCACCTATCGACTTGTTTTTTCTAAGTTCATTTGCCTTTGCTGTCTGCCATTTATTTCTTACGTTGTAAATTTTTCAGTTAATAAAATAACAGATTGCTTCCCCGTCCGCATTCCTATCATCACTTTACCTTGGTTAATCTACGAGCATGCACTTTTTTCATCGAGACACAAATCAAAGTGAATAACCGAGGATATGAACCCGGAAGGAACGCCAGACAAAATGGATTGAAAGACTATTGGAAGGGACAGTCGACATGGAGCGAGGGACGAGATAGAAGGTAGACCGCTAGCTACATTTGAAATTGACGATTGATAGCCTTGCTCTATCTTAGAGAGCACCTTTGATTCAACGACGATGTATTGCTTTTTAAGAAGAAGTTATAAGTTTGTCTAAAGTTGCGGTCTTCGCGAAGTTGGTTACTCAGTCCGGGTTTCCCCGACTCTTAACTTTGGTTACTTGAACGACCAGCCAGCCAAACAGAGGGATGGACGGACGTCGGCCTGTTGGAGGAATCGTCGAGAGGACAACGATCAGACCTGCAAGTAAGTGCGAGTAGATTAACCTATCCCGAAAGTTACTCCCTTCTTGCCCCTTTTCACCCCCTTTAACATCACAGTCTGTTTCTTTTGTACGTGTTGGATTTCATTTAAATGCAACCCAGGTTAGATCCCGTACCTCATGTTTTGTTGAGTTCCATATTTACAAAATCCTGGGCGCAACTTGTCGGATCTGACATCCCCAAACACATCTATTATTAACACATCATCTGAGCTCTCAGACCGACAAGGGGCGACTGCACAGTATTTTAAAACACGTTAAAGCATATAAAAATATACTGTACTTACAAATCAGTTTAGTACCTTTGTTTTATGGCTGTATTTGTAGCACCTTGTTAAAACGTTTGTCTTCATACTGTCAAATATAAATCGCAGTAAATTGTGTAATCTGCTGTCACAAAAAAGGTAGTATATTTTTCGATCGGTATAAGGAAGAGATACTATACTATTTTTCGATCAGTATGAAAAAAAAACAATATTTCTCATTACTATTTTACCATAAATTATTAATTGTCAATAAACTTTGTTACTTTTAAATGAATGAAGCGAGATAATTTTACTATGGTGTTTTAAAAGCTGGTCATTTGGGGGGACCAGGAAACCATTTGGGGGGGCCGGGCCCCGATGGGCTCCCCCTTGGCTACACCCCTGAGAATTGGTGAATTAGCCTCTGTGAAAAGATGTGTAGTTCTTTACGTGCCAATCTGTTTCACTCGTGTAATTTCTAGTTGTGCAACTAAGGTAAGTCTAAATCTTTAGGTACCATTTTTGCTATTTCTAGTGACAGTAATGTCTTAAAAAATAACTAAACTAACATAAACCTCCAACAACCATAATTTTGAATACGTATTTTGTAGTTGTGTAAGTAGTTACCTTATTGCTTGATTTTTCTGTTGTATTAGACTTACGAACGATAAATAAAACAATAGAAGTTAGTGACGCATCTTCACTCAGAATATACTACTATGTGTACAAATCTGATATTTGTACAGAGTACTAAACAAGGGATAAGCAAGTATATTTGAAAATACGTTTCTTAAGAGATAAAAGGAGGTTCATCTTTTCCTCACTAATAGTGTATATCATGAACCGGTGAAAGATGAAACTAGATATATAAACTATTCAATTAAAGAAAAATAAGAGGACATATATTTCAGCGTTCTAAAAAGTTTCGATTCTAATGGAGGAAACGGGGACATTTCCAAAATACTCTAATTTTGCTTCATTCATTTACAAAGTGCCAAGCGTGAAGAATCGCTTAAATCGTAAATCTGAAATACGGGATACAGTCTATGAATTAAATACAATAAAGCAACTAATAAGCGTTTTTTGAAAATTTGTTTCTATTTTCCTCAAGTGTAGGAATTCGCTTCATTTGCATGTGTGAAATACGGTATATGAACTCATAAATGAAATAATAGGTATGTGAATTTCAGCATCTTGGAAAGTTCTGCTTGTAAAGGACAAGGGACAATTTCTAAACAATTTCTTCCTCCATGTATACAATGATTAAGGTAGAGATTCACTTAAATTAAAAATGTGAAATTTGTTATATAAAAATTTTAATTAAAAATAAGAGAATATATATTTCTGCGTTGTAGAAAATTCAGCTCCAGAAAAGGGAAAAGAATGAGATGTATACTATGGTATGAAAGAGTGAAAATGACCCCAAGGCATACTAATATATCTAGCAACTGATAATTTGGACAGTAAACTCCTTTTCTTACGAAAGAAATAAAACGTAATATTTTGAAAGACTCACGCTGAGAAAGGTAAAGAGGATTCAAATGTTTTATCCAGAATAGATTATTAAAGAATTCGTGATGTTAGGAGATGATGATTAATATATAAAATTCTCATTTAAAGTGAACGTACACATATACCAATATTTTGGAAAATTTCTGTTTTAAGAGAAAAATAGAATTTTCTATTTTTATCCTCCACATTGAAAGCGACGTTGACCTGATATTTGTGGCCGCATCATGGGGACACCACTCAAAACTTCGTATGGAACATGCTTAGTATTATTCCAACCTTTAGCTAGGTTTCAATCATTACTTTGATTAAAAAGTGTATTTTAAGGAGGGTGTTGGGTTGAAAACTAAAGCAAAAAAAAAAGAAAACATCGAGTATCTCACGAACACCTCAACTTTGAATGGCGGAAGTCTGTATTACAAACTAGTAGACATGTGTCCTAGTATTTTCGAAAATTCCAGTTTCGAGAACGGAGGGACAATTTATATAATATTTTGCCAAATTGGAATTAACGTTAGTTTATTTGGTCTCTTACGGAAAGCGTCTTAGTCGTTTGAAGTGAATTTCGGAACATATTTAGTAGCTTCATCAACGATATCATGTGACATTACTTAATGGGTAGGACCTTTGTTCAAAAGGAACGTGGTAGGAATGCGCACGAGTCGAGTCGAGTCGAGATTTAAGCCTGTCTCGACTCGTCTCGAGAAAATGCTGTCTCGATTCGAAAATATATTTCTGTCTCGACTCGACGGTCTTTGTCTCGACTCGACTCGAATTCGAGTCGAGACGTCTCGAAATTCGAGTCGAGACAAAATATACGAGTTAAAATATACGCTTACATCAGTCAGAACATTATGACTACCTACCTAATCGTCAGTATGTCCACCTTTGGCACGGATAACAATGGTGACGCGTCTTGGAATGGAATCAATGATCTATGGTTGGTCGCTGGAGAGAGTTGGCACACATGTGCACACATAGATAATCTAATTTCAGTAAATTCCGGGGAGGGGGCGATGCGCTCTGACGTCACGTTCAATCACATCCCAGATGTGTTCGATTGGGTTCAGATCCGGCGAGTTGAGAGGCCAGCACATCACTTGGAACTCGCCCCTGTGTTCCTCGAACCACTCCATCACACTCCTGGCCTTGTGATATGGTGCATTATCTTGTCGAAAAATCCCACTACCGTTGGGAAACATGATCGTCAGGAAGGGGTGTACGTAGTCTGCAAGCAGTGTGCGATATGCCTCGGCCGTCATGGTACCTTGCTCGAGTTCCACTAAACACATGAATGTTCACGCGAATGTTCTCCAGAGCACAATTAAGCCGCCGCCAGCCTGTCTCCGTCCCGCAGTGCAGGTTGTTCCCTTGGAGCACGACGCATTCGCACCCTCCCATCGTCATGATGAAAAAGGTATCGAGATTCATCACACAATGCAACGCTCTGCCACTGCGCAAAGGTCCAGTGACGATTGTCACGTGTTCAGTTCAGTCGTAGTTGCCGATGTCGTGGTGTTAACATCAGAGCTGTAGCTAATTTCGGCGCTGGAGCGAAGTAGAATTCGGCTCCCCCTACACTCACCACACCAAACTTTTCCTTCTTTTTCTTTTTTCTTTCTTTTTCATATAGGAGAAACAACTTTTGTTGTTATACTATGTTGATTTTTTTTTATCAAGCTGCTTGGACAGACCATTGCAACAGCCAAAAGCGATCATTATGTATTCTTTTACAAATAAGAGGTGTTTCCAAGAGGTTTAAACTTGACAAAACTACCTGTGGGTGGTATACAGATCCACTTGGAGGTAAGTTATGGAAATTTACAGTACAACTATTTGTAATGTTTCATACTATCGATAACAAATTAAATTGCAATACATTAGAAACTGTGTTTTTAAAATGTTCGAAATGGGTGACAGATTAATTGCCAGTAATAATTAATAAACTTTTGTAATTTTATTATGTATGTGACCACACAAATAACATTTTAATTCCGATTCTTTTAATATCAGCAATTAAACGAGTTGAATTTGTTAATGATAGACTTTCTTTTATTACTCTTAAGGGTCGGTGATGTGATAGGGTCTATTATTGTTTTAAATGTACATGCTCCAAGAGAAATTAAGGATGATAATATAAGAG